>NW_008238132.1:6787313-6841677 GCF_000691975.1 Corvus brachyrhynchos | reverse complement strand
GGGAAGGAGGGAGGGGAGAGGGGCGGCGGCGGTGCGCACACAGGACTGACCACCAGCAGCGAAAAAGAAGGTACTTTTATTGTCCACAGACTCTTAAAGGTACTTTGCTACATCGTTTTATGTATTTTCTATCAGACTATACAGGTTCGTCTTCATGGAGCCCGACGTTGTACAACCGTAAAGTGATATGTTTGGTAGTGTATCTATAGCGTTTTAAAAACTTTAGAGTTTCTCTTTTTCTTTTATTTATTTATTTTTGGAAAAAAGAAGGTACTTTTATTGTCCACAGACTCTTAAAGGTACTTTGCTACATCGTTTTATGTATTTTCTATCAGACTATACAGGTTCGTCTTCATGGAGCCCGACGTTGTACAACCGTAAAGTGATATGTTTGGTAGTGTATCTATAGCGTTTTAAAAACTTTAGAGTTTCTCTTTTTCTTTTATTTATTTATTTTTGGAATGTACAGTATATGAGGTAAAATTAATATTACATTAAAAACTGTCTTCAATGCAGTAATATGCACTGAGGCTCAAATGGCAAATACACTATTAAATGACTATCAAAAATAGGAGCTCATTTGAATTTTACTATGAAAAACCTAAGTCACTGCAGGTTACCTGCAGTAACAAATCTTACCGTTTTAGACATTCAACCGTAAGAAATCTCTGGGCTGTGACACGCAACCTCATCTGCACTGCCAAACATGGCACTTTTAAGAAGGTTCTAGAAAACATCAGTTATCGCGGTATCCTGTGGGAAGGTATCAGCCTATATGTACAAACGACAAATTCGAAATAAAATGTAAACATACAGTACATTTTAAAGACAGATCGTTCTCACCACGTGGAGGCCAAGTTCTTCGCCATTTCTTTTTTTTTTCTTTTAAAAAAACGAAACTCAGCAACATTATTCTACAGCACAGATCATTGGACGTATAAACAATTACAATACATGCCCGTTCTAACATAGAGAAATTCTTCAGAGATCTTCAAAGCACAAGACAGAGGTTCCTTTTTTTATTATTATTAAGACTGACAGAAGTGTTTAATACTATTAAAAATGCTAAACTGAACACAACTAGAAGTCATTAATGATTCACTATCTTGTAACTCAAATAAATTAAAAGTAGCTAATTACAAAGTGTATAACAAATAACGTAAGTGTGATGAGACAAGGTGGTTTTTTTTTAAAGATAGTTTCACTACAAGCTTTGTGTCACTGGCAATCATTGACATCTAGCAAGATGTTCAATGGGATACTTGTTAAAATTCAGTCTGGTCATTCAAGAACTCACAAATGCAAGCTCACAAAACATTGATGAGTTATGCAATTGCAAAGTGCTCTAATGCAACATTAACTACATGCAATCAACAATTTGGTACAGTATCCAAAGAGACATTACATTAAACATTAGGATCTCAAGAAAAAAGCAGCTTTAAGTTTTCTGGTGCAAATTACTACACTTCGTCTTCTGATTTGGTGCCCCAAAGAAAGAAAGAAGGAAAGAAAGAAAGGAAGGAAAAAAAAGGAAAGAAAGATAGAAACAAAACAAACAAACAAAGGCAGTGCTTATTTCTGGTGGATATGGCAAGTGAATGTTGGGGAAACAGCAAAAATTCAATAATGAATTTTATCTCAAAATTCTATTGACTAGCCAAAATCAGAGGGCACAGACATCTGTATAAACTGCATCCAATCAAAGGTCAACTTTGGAAATGTGTTTTTCAATTTAAATAATAAATCTAAGAAGTTCTTTCACACTCTCCCTTCTATATTCAGAAGAAGTAAAAGAGGCATTTTTGTAAGTAAACATCAAATCCTGGGGGTAAGATAAACCACTTGTGCCATCTCCTTGTAGTCTTTCGAAAACATCTACTTGCAGTGAAGAACTCCACATTTATCAGATATTAAGCTTCCTTCATGCATACTCTTCCATCCCGTTTATTATTTGCTGCCTGAGAAAAGCCCCTTCTGTTTTTCAGCATAAATCCTGCTTCCCAAATAATTAAGACAAATGAGGAGGTAGAAATACAGCGCTAAATTGCTTTCACAGCATCAGATTAATATTGTGTACAGCACAAGTTTGTTAGTGTAAGTTTTAAATGCAATCTACACATTCTTCCCTGTTATATTAGCAACCCTTAAAAGTGTGGGCTAGGAAATCATCTTTACACTTGTGTTTACAGGTCAAACCCTTTTTGTTAAACACTGCGTGCCTGCCCCATATCGAGTTTGTACTGCAAGAAGGCATATAAAGAAAAGATTATATTTCTGTGGCTTGCATTTTAGTAACATGAATCAGCCTATACCTACGAGTAAGCATTTTAAAGTGGCTGAGAAAGTTTGCATCAGTCCCAATGCCGGTGCTAAATGCCTGGTTTTGTAAAAGCAAGAGAACAGAATTACTTTTAGATTATGAGAAAGTAAAATGTAATGGGCAGCATTATAAAATAGATCTCTTTTCTTCACTTTATGACAAAGTACTGAATGATAACAGCAATCAGAATGGAAAAGATAGCAAAAAGTGCAAGGATGACAGCAGCACACACTTGGTCACTCTGTGACCATTGTGTCCTTGTGGTTTGCACAGTGTCCTTGTTGGTGCTTGCCGGTGGTTCAGTCCTCTGAGAGATGAATAGCACTGGGGTGCTGTAGGGGCCCACCAGGTCCTGGTGACCCGTGGCCTCTTGGCACTGGCGAATGGCACATGCGCGGAATCGGTATTCACAGTTCAGCTGGAGGCCTGTGTATCGGAATGACCAGTCTGGGCCCTTGTAAATCTGGCAATAAGGGGGAAAAAAAGGGATACATCAAGTAAAAGAGTCCTATATATACACACATATCTCAGTATGGTTGTGTTTACGGTGAAGGTAACTGTAAAAAGGACGGCAACTCACCAGTGTTCTCACCCATGCAAAGAAAAATGGACAAAAAGCTCAAACACGCAATTTAAATACCAGATAAAGTCTCCAGTCCTTTTGGTGAAACACAAAAACTATGCTTGCTTGTGTGGAATGATGAGTACACACCAAATAAACTCTGTCACAAGCCCCAGCGTTCAGGTGTTTTAGTGACCACTTAGAATTGGATGCAATATAAAATTTCCTATCGTGGGATTTTAGGCAGTTGACTCTGTATCAAACTAATTCATTAAGTCTAATCCAATCCAATGTATTTTGTTGTAGTTATCTGTATTTAAAATAATATGATTTATCTCAATAAACACTGTATCAGGGAAGCCACAAAAAGTCCTCTTTGTGATTCTTAATTTTATCATATTCCCAAGACAGCGATGACTTATGAGGGTGTTCTCCAAAGGTCTCTCAGTTGGCTGGTTAACATGAGTTCACAACATTTCAGCATGGAGTGCCTAATTCAGTGAACTCTAAATTCTGGTTTCCCAAATTAGTAAAATTTGCAGCTACGTGAAGGTTCTGTGAAAGCCAACAAAACCTCACAAGGGTGCACTTACAGGTACATCAATAGGTACTGAGGTATTAGGTGGGTAGCACAGTGCAATTTGATTTCTCTCTTCAAAACCCTTCACCTTCTCACCTCCAAATATCTGGATTTGCTTTATTTAACTGGTAGCATGATACAGAAATATCACATCATCAGGAGCTTTCACTACAGTTACCATATTGTTAGACAGTATTCTGAAAATGCAAACCAGAAATGTAAAGAAACAGGAAATCCCTTCTGATTCTGCTGTTTGAAGACCTCTTGCTGTGCCTGAGGCTAGTCATAGACTCAGAGTTCTCTGACAGACAGCTGAGCTTTACTGGAATCTATAACCTAGAGACTTTTCTTTCTGAGGCAGGGCAGGTCATCAGAAGTGCAGCTTCCTCAAAATTCTGCTAATTTGGATCTTGCATTTGGGAGTGAGCAAACAGGCCACTGACACACATCCTACTGCAGCTCCAGCTACACTAGCTGGCAGGGGTTACCATCCTCAGCTGCTTGCTCCCAGTGCCTTGCCAGAAGTTGCCTTCGCCTCAAATGTGTTTCCTGGGGTATTTATATGGTTGCTTCCTAACCCCTTTAAGATCTTTGACTGATGTATACAGCTCAAACAACACATTATTAACTTCTTTTGTTTGTAGCATGGAGGGAGCAATGACATGAGCAATTTGGATGATGGATCAGGAAGAAGGAGGAGAGGAGAGTGAAGTTTTGGCAGTGAAATAGCAGAAACAGCTTAGTGCAGACTTCCAGGCAGTTTATTTTTTGTTCACGTCAAATAAAATTGCCACCATCATGTCTAAGTGTCTTAAAGGCTGTTTTCATAGTGTTTACTTCTTGATTGTTCCAATTTTAATTTTTGCAAATTAGTCTTTTAATTTTATTCTGATTTACTATGCTAGACTGTTCTGCAGAGGCAAAAGCAATCACACACCTCAGTCTACTTTGTTATTGCCGTACTCAAAGAGCAAACTTTATTTTCTTGCCCAGCTCATTTGGCAGTACACACTGATCATCAAAGTGTGATTTGACTCCATGTCTAAAAGCAACACAGACCACGCCTTACATACCTAATGTTGCATTTACAACGTTGAAGTTACAAAAAAGAATATTCACATGGCAAGACAACAAACACCTCGGATTATGGTTCATCTTTTACTGAAAAATTTAACACATGGGCATAACAAACACAGTGCTACACTGAAAGTTACGAAACTATGAAGGCCTATAATCTACCAAAGCATAGGAAAAAAATTTAATATTGAACTATAATAAAATTATAATATACTAGAATTAACTGTCTCTGTTCTGGAAGGAAAGTTCATTGGCTTAATAGTATGAAACAGTTTTCAAGTCTAATTTCATGTCAAATATCAGGCAGTTTATAGGGAAGCAAAATTAGCACTAAAGCAGGATAATTTGTACCTTGGCATTTTGAACTGCTTCTTTGATCTTAGGTTCTCAAAGAGAATCCTTTGCCCCTTTTCTCCCCAGTCTCAATTCTGTACCATAGGTAAAAGGTTTCTTTTTGTCAGTTGTTCCATTAGTCGATGATTTCCTCACCACTTGAGGTGTCAAGCTGTATTTAGTGAGTATCAGTGTAACCCAGAGAGGCAGTAAAATTTAGTACAGCATCTCCTTTCTATGTGAGGATGAGTTTAGGCGACACTACTTTATATTATTTAGTAATAAAAAGTTAACATGGTGACGAAAACATACTGGAACACAATAAGCTTTACTAAATCTAAACTAATCTCAACCAATTTTACTAGCTATCACAAATAATAATTGAAGAAAACTACAATAACTTCAACATATCATACCTGTTTGAATTCTGAGTCTTTTCCAACCATGACCTGAAGACAGTAGATAACGGGATCACCCTTCATGGGCTGCAGAACCTCCCATGTGATTTCGCAAGTGTGATCGTTTATTCTCTCTATCCTTGGTGCTGAAGGAAGGAAGCATAAAAGTGACAGCTAGCTCTGCTTTCCCCATCACATACTGTCATATTCTAATGACCTGTAAAATTCTACATTCTGCCTCCTCTTTTGTCTCAGAGAAATAAAATATTCAGATTCAATTTTGTTCTTCCTGCAGTGTTTTCTGGAGCAACAACTGACAATTCATATAGGCCTCTCTTGCTAGTTTAGGTACCCAAGAAAAAGCAAGTAAAATTTGGTGACTGTAAGAGAGCATCATATACCAAAAAAACGCCGAACTGCAATGCTTAAAATTATTCTAAACATCCTAGGAATCATTTTCACCTTAACTTGCCCCTGTCCTGGCAAGCAGGAATTCTAAGTACAAACTTCTTACGTCAAAGAATGCATAAACCCAAGTCTTTCATTTTTGGAGTGAATATTTTAGGCAATTACATGAAAGGACCATTTTCCCACTATCCCTACCTGCACTTAAAAAGGGCTTAGTATTCTCAATATCCCAAATACAACATAATACCAAACCCAACCTGCTACCCTCCGACCCCCCAAATGAAAAAAGAAGCACCCTTACCTTTCAATGCAGCTGGAACAGATTTGGGAGTAGTGAAAATGTATTCTTGAGAAAGGGGACCTTCACCAGCTTCATTACATGCCTGAATACAAAATTTGTATGATGTTGACTCACTGAGTCTCTGAACTTTGTAGGTATGACACGGTCCTCTGTATAAGGATATAAACCTGAAAATGGAATGAGTAGTTGATTTTGAACACAGAAAAAGACTTCTGAAGCAGCTACACTATAGTCTTGAAATCTGTTCCATAATTTCCCAGAATCTAATGAAAAGCCCAGAAACACTTATTTCAGAGCTAAACAGTGTTCTGGCTACTATAAAACAATAAGCTCATTTTTATTTCTATTCCTATTTTATGCCAAATTTTTATTTCTCATGTCTTTGAAATAAAAATCTCTTGCACAAAGAACACTACAGATTAACTCTTACCAAAAATGCTCCTAAGCATCTTAAGAAACTATATTGCATTTGAAACAATGGGAAAGGACAGCAGTTGTGTCTCTCAGTGAGCTGCATTTTTTTTCCTTGGCCATGTACTCCTCCATCATCTTTAGCTTTTCAAAATTAGGTAACTAGATTTTAGCTTTTTGCCCCTTTACAACTCTCCCTTTACTACACTTAAAAAAAGTGTCATGGATCCAATTGCTTTTGTACACCATTGTTAGAAATAAGCTTATGCAGGAAGGCAGAGTAACTCTTGTAGTGCGCACCAAATCTCTTTCTGAGAGTTTTGTATACTGGCCACTCTCCTTCATGCTGCAATTCTTGCACAAACTGATCATGGCAGCTCTTGTTTGATTGTCAGTTTTGGTGGCCTCAGGACACAGCACAAATTTCTCTCTTCTGGCAGGGGTTGTCATCTACTTTGGCTTTTTCTTTTCCTTTAAAATTAAAAGAGATGGTACCTGCACATGACCTAGTTTTTGGTAATGGCAATGAATTTCTTTCCAGTTAAAGAGTCTAATTTATTTTCCTCCTTACAACACAGCAATTTCACATAATAGATCTCTTATCTTTTTGCCAGGCTAAAGCTACTCATCAGACATAGAACATTCTGTAGTAGTATGGCTCATTTTAATATTTAGGCAAGGGTTCTTGCTGTACCATCTCAGCTGACATTCTGATTTAACATGAGACAAGGGATCCCTTAAAATAATAATTTGTATTATTTTCCACTAAAATAATTGCATGTAAGGCAACAGTGAGTAAAGCATCCATCCCTTCCAATATTAAGTATAAAAATTCACTACACTGACTGGACTTGTTACTTAGAAAATATTTAATCAAAAGTGAGAGAGAAAAGTGTGCTAGTATGAAACACTGCATTAAATTCTTCATGTTGAACTGTAAGTAAAAAACAATGAAATTTTTAATCTTGTACTTCTCAGCACAGAACACTAGAGCCCTTCTTGCCTTGCCAGATGAGGCAACCTCCTACATTTGTTGTAAATTCAGCAAAGCGTATGGAATTTTGCCCTTTGCTGCCATCTCCCAAGCATCAGAGCTCAGCGACACTGGGCAGATTAAAGTGATGCTAAAACCAACCTTCCATTCTTATCCTCCATTTGAAGGTGGTACTGGATGGAGTCAGTCAATGCTTTTGCAGTTCCCTCTCCCCACTTCAGCTTGAGAGTCTGAGAACTGTATGCAGCACATTCCAGGCGAGGTGGATCCGGGGGGAGAGGCTTTGTTTTCAGTTTTATGGTGTGGCTGAAAGGACCTGCTCCGAGACTGTTTAGGGCTTGAATTCGTACTCTAGCATTTGGAAAAAGAAAGAATAAATTAATTTGAAATTAGGTCCTAAAAATAACTGGTCATATTCACTATTCTCATTAAAGAGAGAATAATGGTACTATCTACAATGAAGACTTTTATCAATATTATGCTTTGATAGACTGTCAAGAATATGCAGATGCGTTGCTTTCCTTACCACATTTTAAAGAGCTGGCTTGATTAAAAATAAAAATATTCAAAATAAATTCACATTAGTGAAAAGATGCAAAAGCTTTGTGAGTAACTTCAAGAGTGGTCCATCTTTCTGACTGTGCAGGCCTTGTACCGAAATTTTTGATAGCCACATTTGAGTGATGAGGAAGGTAAAAAAACCCACCCCAAAGAAGGGAAACTGTATCTGAGACTGTTTTATCAGGTGAATTCAAGGATGACTAACAGACATTTCTACAGACTTTTTTGAACAGATCCTATTCATGTGGAAATAAAGCGATAGTGCCCAGCCACCTCTCTTGCTGTTTCCACCAGTAACACATCTCTGGGTGCCTGCAAACACAGGCCCTCTTGGGTCTGCCTGCAAAATGAGAGGGGGAAACCAGAAGCTGCCAAATGACAAAAAGCTGAGGAAGCTATAGAACTTGATACTCAGGGAGAAGGTAGGGTTTTGTTTTTCTTCTTTGATACACCAAGGAAGACAATGCTGGCACCAGATTTGTAAGTAAGAATTAAAAGACTTAGCCCAGAAATTATTTCTGAAAAAGAAAAAGCAGAAAACAGAGGCTCTTTACATATCTCACAGGTAGCCACAGGGAGCAAAGTGTGTCTAATTTCGTTTTGCAGACTTAACATTTGCTTGTCCAAAATAGTATCTAGGTAACTGGAAAGAAGTAATCACAGTAATCAAATTATGAAACAGTCAACCACACAACTGCAAAATGTGGAAATGCAAATGTGTATGCAGGCTAAAGAATAAATATTTCTCCTTCACTACAGTAATATTTAACATTATGCTAATTTATTACAGCCCAGAACTAAGGTTTATATATGCAATTTTTTATTTGCACAAGGAGTTGACAGTGTATTCTATAAAAAAACTTATGTGGGTAGAAGTATAGACCTATCTCTGCAATAGAAGCTTCTCTTTTTCTCAGTCTATTGACACAGAGAGCAACAGATCTTCAGATTGCCACCATTATTGTTAAATAATTGTAAGTCACACAGAAACACTGTATTCTGACATAAAGCCATAAAACAGTAATTAAGGATTCAGAAAACTGCGTAGCCAGATGATATCCTAATCATACTGAAATCAGAGTGGGCTATAAGTCTGACTTCAGTGGAACTGCCATTCTCCTTTAACACTGAGGACATGTTTTTATATCGGACGTAGAATGCCTTCAGGCAAAAGTACTGATTTTTATGTTTGTATTTTTCAGTAACACTTAGACCAAACATAAAGGATGATTTCAGCAACTAAAATTCTTCAAAAGAGATGCATAGTTGACTGATTTTTTAAGTTGATACTCTTTATGCTGACTTCCACTTTTTCTGCAGATAAGGCCTTGCAAGTTGCAATGAGCTGTCATTAGATTGCTGGACATAGTCTTTCCTTGAATGGATTTTACTTTTTCAAACAGTGAAGCAACCAGTCCAAACCCAAGTATGAATCTGAATATGTAATGTGAATTCCGTTAAATTGACACATTAACCAGACAGATACAACAATACTACAATAAACTAACATAAATTATACTTGAAAGAAAATAAAAATAGCATGGCTCATCTATTTATGATGATCATCATTACGAAGCTTCTTTTTACTCCATGGCTGTGCACTAATGTGTCTCTGAGAATAATAATGTAGACATTAAAAAATACAAGGAAACAAAGCATCTGCTCTTGTGGAGGAAACAGTAGGCTGTCAAGTAGCTGTGCAACACATACCTGTAGGTAGTATCTGGCTGTAAGCCGTCTATAAAATAGGTCAGATCCTTCCCAACAGTTATTGGCTGCTTATCTCCAAAGTCTATGCTGTAGCCAAGGATTTCAGATCCATGGTCACAAGGTTCTTCCCAGCTTATAGCAAGGCATGTGGAAGGAGAATAGTGTGGACTTTCAACTTCATCTTCAGTTAGTCCACGAAGACACGTCACAACTGCAGGTACAGAGGCTGGAGTCATACATGCCACTACTTCACTGAAAGGGCCTGCACCTGCAACATTCACTGCCTGCAAATCCAAAGTAGACCATGTTTTTATGGCAGCGTCAATTCCTGTTTCCAGATTGCAATAACAATAGTTTTACATCTTTACCTGAACCCTGCAATAGTATATAGTGGCAGGCAAAAGCCCTTTCACTTCACAGCTGAGCCCAGGCCCACAATAGGAGATCTGCATGCATCCTTCCACACCGCCCCACTCCAGTCGATACTCCGTGACATCAGCTCCATTACTTACTGGTACCTTTAAAATGGATATCATAAATTAAAAGTTAAATTCACTGACTTAAGAAAAAAAAAAAAAATCAACCACACTCACCACATCTATATTTTTTTTTTGTTCCAGAGGAGTCTTACCCTCCCATTTCTTTGCTGATTTTTAATTTAGTACAATACAAATAACAAGCAGAATCTGATACAAACTTCAGGAAGTTCAATTAAGACAATGGCAAACACAAAGTCCTGGACTGGGACAAAAAAGTACAGACTGAGGAGCAACCTTACCAAAAAACCCCCTGTGTGTCCTGGTGAAAAAGCTGAATAAGAATCAGGAGTATGTGTCTGATGAAGGTGAACTATATATTGGTTGTATTAGCAAACGAGCAGCAAGAAGGGTAAAAGGAATAATGATTCCCCTCTACTCAGCACTGGTGAGGCTGCATCTCCAGTACCATGTCCTGTCCTGGGTTCCCCAAAAGGAGATGGACATTGACATAATGGAGTAAGTCCAGCGAAGGGTCATGAGGCAGGAGTGCAACGCACAACAAGAAGGTATAGCTTACTTGATAGCAAGGTGATACAGCTAAGGGGAGATCTTACTGCTGCCTTAAATTAAATTACTTACTGGCAGAGTACAAAGATTATGACAAAATTCTTCTTGAAGATGGCACAGGCCAAGACAAGAGTGATGACTTGCATTAAAGGGTATTTTGACTATACATAAACAATAAAAATCCTACAGAATGAGAGTTTACCCAGAGAGTTTTACTAGGCTGCAACATCTTCATTCTTGGAGATAAATAAAATTTCACTGGGAAAGGCCCTGAGAAACCTAACCTATTTGAATAGAAGGCTGAACTAAATGACATCTAGAGGTCTACTTGTGCCTTAATTACTGTGTGACTCTGTAAAACAGACATCTAACATCACTCAAATTAACTCTACTTGAATGTTTTAAGAGATTTTTTTAAAAAGGCTTTTCCTTATAGATATTTAAGAAGTGCTCCTCTGACATTCCTCCAGTAGGAAGTATGAACACTATTTTCCAGGTAAAACAGTTTAACTTTTTTTCTGTATAGTTCTGTAACTCAGATACTTCACCCCATCTCTAAGCCACTAAAAAGCAGTGTTTAAACAGTATTCCCAGAGAGAATCTTTCTTTTTACAAGTTTAATTTTTATCTACTGCATTTTTTTAATCAGATGTCTAAATACTATGGGTTTATAGGAAGTCTGTGAGGCTTTTGCTACATTATTACTGATGTAATTATATAAAATTAAATCAGATTATAAAACCAAGAAACACACAATAATCTATTGTATTATGTGGATACATCGTCTCTGAGGAACTATAACTACGTTAAAGAAAAATTTTAAGATGAGACTGCATCACTCAGAAATGCAGAGCAGCAGCTGTGTCAAAACTTTTAAACAAAAGAACACAGTAAGATCCAGTACCTGCAGCCTGTCAACTTACAGCTGCCTTATAATGGCATGATGAACGACTAAGGTTTCACCTATTGGATAATCGGGTAAGTATGCTTACAAATAAAGTGATAAAAATACAGTATTAGGCTTTTCAAGCTGAGCTCAAAAATGCATAAGACCATCCTATTAAGACAGGTGTTACCACGGCATTCTTACCTCCCATGACACCTGAGCACACGCAGCAGATCTGCACGCCACTTGAGGGGGCTTGCACTGATCTGGGGGTCCAGGGGCTGTAGTGATTTCACATTTTTCCGAGTAAGGTCCAAACTATTAAAAAGGGAGTTGATACAACTGAATTGTAAAAATAAAATTACTACTTTTTAAGTAACAGTTTACCATAGTAGGGACACGTAACAGCAACCTGAAACTTTGTATTACTTCTTTATAAAATAAATTTCTGTGGACTGTGGATTCAGGATTTATTTCCAGTATCTGACTATTCTCCAGAAGAGCTGTAAATTTTTCTTCACTCCAGCAAATGCAACGTGAATAAATTTGACAGTTCAAACTCTTGGGAAAACCAGGGAAGTACGACCCAAAGCCTTATTTTGAAGTTACATGATGGCTGCACTGAAACATAAACCAATTTGTACTGCCTATTTATACCTATTTAAAAGAAACAAAGGATTCATAAACTGCTGAGCTATGAACCATTCTTTGCAGGGTGGACAGAAGATAAAATTTAGGATAGTGCTTTAAAGCCTTAAGCTGCAGACCTCTCCACAAACAGTGTCAACTCATCCTGACAGTTTTTTATGAAATGTACGTTATTGAACAAATCAGGAGTTTGGGTACATAACTAAATAAAGGTTGTTATACAGCAACGATTGATTTAAACACATTTAATACTCAGAGGGAAGATAGTCTTGTATCTGATAGAACATGTACTCAGAAGTTAAACTAAATATAAAAATGGAGAGTCAGGAAACATTAATTATTATGTTCTGAACACCAACAGCTGTACAAATAAAGGTCAATTAATTACAAAGCTGTATACAGAAAACAATTTGCTACCTTACTTCACATGAGAATATTGAAGTTGTAACAGTGCTTTAATAAAGTACTTAGCATTTCCTAATGATTTCCTAATCCTACTATTCAGACAAAATACATAATTAGCTATTTTCTCTTCATCTAAAAATCCCTTTCATTATAAACTGATGTTTAACAGTCTGTTCCCACACAACAATAAGCTGTGTGAGTGAAATGACTCTACATTAGGAAATCCTCATTTTAAAATTACCATTAAATGCTTATTTTGAAATAAAAAATCCTTAATAGTGACTGCAGTCTCTGGAATGAATTTCATTTCAGACTTCCTCCTTACCCCAGCCTTGTTAGCTGCTCTCAGTCTGAAGCTGTACATCCTCCCTGGAAGAAGGCTGCCCACTGTGCACTCAACATCAGAACCCTGGTAAACCTCTCTGTGTTCATCAGTTTCTGCCTGAAACATTTCCAGACCATAACAGGCAATGGGTGAACCACCATCTACCTGAGGTGGTCCTAAAAATAAGAAAGAAAGAAAAGCTTATTTAATTTAACACATACCACATTTGTATCCCTTACAATCTCTAACACTTGTAATAGAATTACCCCAACGCAGCTGAATTTCCCTTGCTCTTGGTCTACCCTGTAGCCTTGGTGGCTGGCATGGACCAGGAACCACTGCTGGTGTCTGCACCAGTAGGGAATCAGATACCTACAAAAGAAAGAAAGATTAATGAAATTATCCAGGCCAAAACAAGAACTATCAGTTATGCCACAAGTAAAGGCAAATACCTGAGCCAGAAACAAGACCTTCCCCTTTTTTAATGACATCTTCAAATATGTGAAGATGCTGAAGTGATCTGGTATGTATTTCTCATAATATAAACCATGCCAAAATAATCATGCAATATGCAAAATTTGCTTTTGTATTTTGGTATATATGCAAGGAGTAGAATTAAAAACAGTGGTTAATTATCAGTACAAACCTAGTACAGATGCTTGAAATATGACTTATTCAACGTAAACTCATTCTCTTTCGCATCAAATTGCAGTTTAATGAGTTCTAAACCCTTACTCTAAGGGTTGTATACTTTCTGTGGGAGAACCTTTCAGAAAGCAAAAGTGGGCAGAAGTGTCAATCAGAAGAGATTAAAAAAAAAAGAGATTTCAGCTTTTTCATTGCTTAGCAATACTTAATGTGCAACAAGTTTCCACCTCAGATTTGAAGTTGGGGCAAAAATAGCCTAAGAACCTAACAACAAGCAGCAGACGGCATTGACTGTTCAGACAGAAGTGAGCAGAGACAATGAGGGGTTATTAGCTTCAGTGTGATACAGAAAAAATAGGAAGTTGGAAAGCCTTTAGGTTTACGGAAGAAATGAATCTCAGAGTCTCATTTCACAACAGGTTTCTAAGTATGTTCAAGAAAGAGTGGACTGGACAATCTGCTGCTCTTCAGTTTTCGTTTGAGTATATTGTTGCACTGATCAAATGCTGCTACTTAAAAAGCAGGAAGTTTCTCAGGACGCAGATGTTCATGAGAAGCTGCAGTAGAGTTAATTGCATCTTTCTTTACAGTTCTTCTGTTGATTTCTGACACCTTCAGAAAGTATCAGGACTTTCTAGAAGTTATTTTCTCTTTGGTACTCAATGTTTATTCTAAAATCATGGGGCTGTGGGGAAGTAGGTTGGAGAGTAAAAGTCTCCAAAGACTTGTGGTTTGGTGACTGGGAAAGCAGTGCAGCTGAGCCAGCATTGACGGAGTCCAGATTTATTCTTAAAACAAGGTGGCTGTAGTCAAGGTTATCTTTGCAGGAGACTTCTATGTGCAGGAAGAGCACAAACACTTCATGTTGTAAGGTGGGACAGGGTAGAAATGGCAAACACCAAGAATGCAAGGCTTTAAGATTTTTGTGAGAGCAGCTTGACAGTGACGCCTTGCTGGAAGTCTGCAGAGAGCCAGGGCTGGCTTTGTTACAGTCGTTGCTGAGAAGCGTGAGGAAATACAGCATGACATTTTGGCACTGGCAGCTGAACTACACCACAGAATTGACAGTGAACGCGTGTGTATGTAATGTGCATGTATAAAGGAGCTTAGTATGGCACAGCAAATTGTTTGGGAATACTGGAAAGTAGGGCAACGTAAACATTTTAATTGTGCTTGAGACAACATGGGAAGACACTACAGAGCATAACATAACCCTGTAAAGCCGGAGTGAAGACTCTTCCTCCCCTGCTTGCTGAGTTGACTTGGCTACTCAGACAAGGTACTCCATTGACTACAGGAAATACACTAAATTCATAGAATCACAGAATCTTCTGAGTTGGAAAGGATCCACAAGGATCGTCAAAGTCCAACTCCTCACTTCAAGACAGCCCCAAGAATCACACTGTGTGAGAGACTGTTGTCCAAATGCGTCCTGAACTCTGTTGTGCTTGGTGCTGTGACCACTTCCATGGGGAGCCTGTTCAAGTACCCTGCTTAAACTGCTGCATTGGGTTAGGCCTCAATAAATGACATTGTATCAATGTATCACATAGGAAAAGTATGTTTCTGTAAACAAGACAATCATGTTAAAAAAAATATAATATCAGAAAATAATATTCAGATATATTTCTTTAACAAATGAACGGAAACTTGATCCACTGTGCATCAACACTGGAACTTCCCTGAGTTTCTATTGATGGCTATTTTGTTAGGCACTTCTGCATAATATTTGCTTAAATAGCTACGAGACCAGATTTTCTGACATTGTATTTAATGAAAATATTAGCTGATATTACCGTGCTTTGTCCTCCGTCCCCAACGCAATATACACGTAACCGATAGGAAGAGCCCGGATTTAGTCGGTCACACACATGTTCCCTAGCGGCTCCGCTGTATATTGTATCCCACTTGTTTCCTGAAAGGTAAGGAATAAGTGTGCACTGAACCAAAGTGCAAATTTCCACACTTCAGTACCAGCCACAGCAGGTATCCTAACTTCACTAAGTAAGTGTGCCTGATGTTTATTAAAAAAACCAGAAATTGAGACTGCTTTGAATTTCCTGGAAGATCCTATAATTTCATAAAGGCAGTTTCCTAGGTGTAGATCTGCTGAAGTGAAATAGCTTCTTTATTTGGTATTTACCTTAACTAGAAGAGAACTTACTGGGTCAGCAAGCACATTCAACTCATAACCAAATAAACAGGAAAGATACAAAAGTAAAATTTTTCACAGAAACTTCAAATTACACTATCATTTTTCAGGCTGTAACTACACTTTACAATTGATGAAGTTTGTTCCTGCATTCCTGAATAGCCCAGCAGCATCTGAAATACTGATTCCATTATTTGCTACTCTTAAATCAGAAACTCTTTAGCATTCTCTCTCTCTTTTTAAGAGATTAAGCAGGGAACCTGGGGAATTTTAATTAAATCTCCAACAACTCAATACACTACAGAGTTTAGAGGGATGGGTATGAAATGTAATGCACAGCTCACTTAATTTGCAAGAAAGGCTTGGGTGCCCCATTCCAAAAGTGACTTAATGTGGACACTGACAGAGAGAGGAAAGCGACAAACTACGTATCTAAAGAACCACAGCTGAGAGCCCTGAGGGGGCTCCCATCATATCTGGGGACAGTGCTCTGTCCTAATCTGACACAGCACTGGAGAAGTTTAAACTTTCATTCTGAATGTGACTGTGTTTCTGAACTCAATAAGGCTACTTAAGAGGTCTAGATTTTTAAATAATTTAGCAAGATAGGTTTATGTCCAATTTAGAAATACTGTCAGTTTCCTTTCTGTATGAAAGAACAGAAAAGGAAATAACAGAAAGTTATCCCAGCTGCATCATTGTTCTCTTTTAATAGTGATAAATGGAGTTTTTCTTTCATCTGCCATGCAAACACCAAAGCTACATGTCCCTGTCTTCTTGCCCTAAAATGTCTGAAATGTGTCATTTCATTTCCAAACCTGAATACACCTAATTAGTAAGTTAAACAAAAAGCATCTCTTGTGTCACAGAATTTTGTGCCATCTTTCTTTTCTAAATCAGAGAAAAAGAACTTCTTGTATACAAGCATAAATGTGCCTCTATTTTCTTTTTGATGTCAGTCTCTGGCTAACTTTCCCTGTCATAATACACATTTTATTCTTCCCACATGCACACAGAGGCAGGAAAAAAACCCCACACAACTAAATGCCAATGTACAATTCTAATACTTACCACTTAAGCCTTCAGACATTTCCACAACATAGGTATTTATTGCTGCTCCCCCATTGTCTTTTGGTGGATCTATAAAAAACCAGCAATATTCCAACTAAGCAAGGGAAGTTAAATGGCTTTATAGCTTTTGGGGAGGATTTCCCAAAGGCAAAATCAACAGAAAGCTGGAGATGGGTGCTTATTTAGACCAAGAGCATCCTAGTCCAGGGCAGCAGCAAATCACTCCAAGTCCTGCTATGTGAAAGCCAGCTCTCAACTCTTCTGTACACTTTACATAGGAAAATGGACAAGGGAATCGCCCCTGGGAGATGCCAGAGCAAACATTTCAGTCTCAAGTGCTGTGGAAGGCTGCTTGATTATGGACTCAGGGACACAGACTCTAATGGTCCTGTAATTTGGACAGCAGAAAGGAAAAAGTATCATACGGATTTGTATATAAGGATGTTTCAAAATTATTTCAGGAAAGAATTTCAAAAACCTAAATATTTTGGGACAGAATAGAAGTCAGGAGCTCTACACTGAAAAATTCTCTCTTAACTTCTAACATATCACTAGAAATTGAATGCACTATCCTCCCTGGTACAGTATTCACATACAAGATACAAATCTACAGACCTTTCTTTGACATATAATCCTGCTTCTCAAAGATGATTTAGAAAATATCAAAATAAAAATAATGTGAAACAACATTTTGAACAAATATAAAGACAGCATCATACTCCAGCACAGAAGGGTACTCCTGCCTGAACATCACATTATGGAAGTGCTGGATGAAATGATGTTGGCTCTTAGGCAAGGGTTACGTATCATAAAACTCAAGCTAAGTAAAATGAGACTTATATGGCAGATAGCACTTCTTTGGTTGGAAGGAAATTACTCCAAATGAAAAATAAAATTGTCACATTAATTATCACATAGAAAGAGTATCCCTGTTCCAAATAAAGACCATTAAAAGTTTTATATATAAGTAGGTATTTTAGGTAGCTTTTGATATACAAATCAGGCATTTTTAATAACTTCATACATTATGCATCATACATAAAAGATCAAGTATCAGGTCCTGATGTAGCAAAGCACTCTGGGAAGATGCAAGACTGGACCTGCTGAGTACTCTTTATACTCTACAAGTAAATTTCTTATTATTGATGCTAAAGAATTAAACACACTATTAAATGGAAATAGGTAAGGAGTGACAATAAGTGTAATTTTTAACTGTTTGATTTTCTGCTAAAAAACTGCATCGCACAGTACTGTTTAACCTTCTCCTATTTTACAGCATAAGGCTAAAAATTCCTGAGCTTAAGGAAAAGTTTCTCAAGATCCTTAGCGAATAAAAATTTATCTACCAAAATCAAATACTTTGAAGATACAGGTTGAACTTCAATCTTTTCTTTCGATAAGAACCCAGAATGTCATGGCACCTACGTTTTGTCCCAGAGAAACTGAACTTCTTAGTACATCAATTAACCACACTTTTTAAAGTGTTGTAGTCCCTAACAGTCCCTATGTAGCAATAACAGTCCCTATGACAATTAGCATATTATTCTTCCCACATAATTAGTTACACTGGCACACTAAGTACTTTGAATCGGTATTTTTCCACAAAAATAGATCATAATGGCTCAGTTGACTGAAGTGTTAATGAAGTAAAACCCGACCTTCTGTATAAAAAATATCATATATATATGTGTGTGTGTGTATATATATATATACATATAAAATACAGAAGACATACTCTAAATAGAGCTGGACAACATTCTTACCCCAGATTATTTTAAAACTCTGTGCATGAATTTTTCCTTTCACTGTGGGTTTTGAAGGTACTCCAGGTTTGTCTGGACAAGTAATGTATTCCACTGTCTCACTTGGACTGCTTTTCCCTTCTGAGTTATAGGCAATGACCTGCAAATATATAAAAAATACTATCAATGCATTGGATAGTAGTATGCTATTCACTTTATGGTAAGGACAAATTAATTTATGTGTATATTTAGATGGATAAATACATAATAAATTACCACAAGAACTAAAATTATTATACCCATTAATTTTACATTTTCGTTAGTCCCATAGTTAAGACAATCACTATACTGAAAATAGAAATGCATGCAAATTGCCAGAAAAAAACCAATTCCTTAAAAAAATCCCTCTCATCGTAGCATAGTACCCTCTTTTACAGAAATACATTCAGAGACAAAAAAAGCATTTATATGGGAAAGTTGTATTAAAAACAGCAAAGGGGATATCAACTCTTCAATGCCAAGGATAATTATGGCAAAAGTTGTCATGAAAGTCACGTGAAGGTCAAGGGTAAATAGTGTTTAACCAACCTGAGTGCCTTTCATGATGAAACAACCTGCTCAACAAATGGGGGAGAGCTGTGGACATCATCTACCCTAATTTTAGTTTGACCTCCACAACACCTATTTACACAAGCTGGTTAAGATAGGGACAGAACAGATGGACCACAAGAAAACCTGACAAAACGCCAGGCTCAAAGGATGTTGGCTAATGGTTCGAAGGCAAATTAGCAGCTGCTCATGAATGGATCTCCTCAGCAGCCAATCCAATGTCAGATTCTACTGAATATCTTTAGAAGTGATCTGGATGACAGGAGTGAGTGATGCTCCCAGATTTGCATACAGCACCAAACTAGGAGAAGATAGATATATGCTGGAGGGAAGAGCCACCATACAGACTTTGATAGGCTGAAATATTGCATGAACAAGAACTGTATGAGCTTTGGACAAAGATACAGTCTTGCACCTCGGATGGAATAATCCCAGCACCAGTGCAGTCTGGGGTCTAACTCTAGCCAGCTTTTCTTTTTTCAGCTCTGCTGAGAAGACATTGGGATTCCAGTAGGAGGAAGCCAAATGAATCAGCAAAGCATCTTGGCAGTAGCAAAACCAAACTGGTTCATGGGCTGCATCAGCAAGAATTTACCCAGCAGAACAAAGGATTTAATTACATCACTTTACTCAGCACTTTTAAAACTATGCTTGGAATACTGTATCCAGTTTTGGTCCTTCCAGTTCAAGGGACACTGGGAGACTGGAAAGAGTTCAGAAGTGGGCCAGCACAATGATCAGAGGATTAAAGAACCTGACACAGGAAAAAAAGTTTTGTTTTATTCTGCCTGAGTAAGAAGTTGTTTCATTGGGAAGGATCTAATCACAGCCTTCCAATACCTAAGAGAGAGCTGCAGAAGAGATGAAGACAATGCCTTCCAAAGGATCTATGATGACAGGACAAGAGCCAGTGTGTTAGGGGAATTCTAGCTGGATATAAGAAAAGATATTAATTACCATTAGAACAAACTTCCCAAAGAAGTGGTTGACTCGCCCTTGTTGGAAATACTGAAATCTCAGCTCAACAGGGCTGGGACAGGGTTGAGTTGCCTAAGCTAAGGCCCTGCTTTCTACACAAATTTGACCCAGATGGTCACTAAAAAGCCCTTCCAAGCTAGACTTTTCTGTGAGTCTAGGAAAACAAATTCCTGCTAATCTTGACATTTCACTTTTTAGTTTAGTTTAGCAAAACGCTAAACTACCTAGTTAAAAAAAAAAAAAAAAGGAAAAAAGAAAGAGTTTTTTTTTGGCTTTTAGATCTATTTTAAAAATGAGCAGAATCGAAATGACAGCAGTTAGTACAGACTGAGAAGAGGAAATGCAAGCTAACATGTCTCTCAGACATTAAGTCTCCCGATCCAGTTTACAAGATTAGTAATCATCTGGTTGTCTTTGTGCCCTTACAAATGACGTTAAACAGGCAGTTAGCATTTACGTATTATAATAAGGTTTCGAATGGTTATAAAGCTTCTTTCAAAAGCCTTAAAGAATATTACTACTAATTAAGTCTTTCCCCTGTATAATAAAAATTAAAGACCTGATTAACATAACATTTGTTTCTCCTTTACGCCCCATGAATGAGCAAACAGAGACTTCTGTTTATTGTTTTGCTAATAAAAACAGGGTATAAACATTGGGGTTTTTTATTTTAATGAGAAACTTAGGATGTTTAAGTAACTATACACTTACTAGTTAATGACGATGATTAATCTGTAATATTACTTTCAAAGGAAGACTATGATCAAGTCTTGCAGAAGCTAGTTTCAAGGCAATTAGCTATTCTTCAGTTCATGTGTAGCCATAATAGTGCTAGAAACATACTGTATATTTTAAATTATTTAAATACTAAGTTATGCAAAAACCCCAACAAAATCATATTCAGAAGTGCAAAATAACATCCAAAAAGAAGTACTTACATGCTTTAGTGTTAACTCAAAACAAATCAACCAACCCTTGAACTATTACCTTTCATATTGCAAAGAGAAGCTGTTCTTCAACAGTTCCCAATTGTTCCTTGAGAAATAGTATTTTAGGTGTATGCGTGACAACAGCTATCAACATTTTTCACTTGCAGACAGATGAGGTCACTTCTGACTGTGCCTCAAGTTGCACCAGGGGAAGTTTAAATTGAATATTAGGAAAAAATCCTTCACAGAAAGAGCAGTCAAGCATTGGCAAAGTTGCCCGGGGAAGTGGTTGAGTCACCATGCCTGGAGGTATTTCAAAGATGCGCAGATGGGTTGCTTAGGGACATGGTTCAGTGCTGGGTTAACAGTTGGACTTGATCTTATAGGTCTTTTCCAACCTAAATGATACTGTGATCCATACTGTGGGACATTTCTTTAGCTTTATTCCAAAACCTGAGCAACTATTCAGGAGTGACTTAAAACATAGAAAAGCCCAGGTTGGAAGGGACCTGAAAGATCATCTGGTCCAACCCTTCAGGGAAAAGTGAGCCTAGACGAGATTATCTAACACCCTTTCCAGTCATATCTTGAAATCATCCAGTGATGGGGACCCCACCACATTTCTGGGGAGGTTGTTCCAGTGATTACTTGATCTCACTGTGGAATATTTCTTTCCTACACCAAGATGAAACCCCATCCAGTGCAACTTGCAACTCTTGCCCCTTGTCATCTCTAGATGGCTCCTTGTGAAGGGAGAACCTCCCTCCTCTCTGTAGTCAGGCTTTAAGTACTGGAGAACTGTGATGATTGTCCCTCTGAGCCTTCTCCAAGGAGAAAATATGTAATTCCTTTAAACTTTCATTACAGGGCAGGTTTTCCAGCCCTTTAATAATTTTTGTTACCCTCCTTTGGACCATCTCCCAGTCTGCCTGTCTTTTGTGAATTGTGTGGATCAGAACTGGACACAGTTCTCCAGGTGTAACCTGACACAAGCTGAATACAGGGAAGATCTCTATCTCTGCTAGCGATGCCACTGCAGAATCAGCCCAGGATCCAGTTTGCCTGAAGGTCCCTTTCAGCAATGCTGCTCCTAGCCTATAGTGGGCTCCTTGGTTATTCCAGACAGGTGCAGAACTCTGCACTTGTCTCTCTTAAACTTCATACTGTTTTTGCTACCTCACTCTTCTAGCCTGTCCAGGTGTTTCTGTAAGATCATTTTGCCTTCTGATGTGTTCATCTGGCCACTCAGTGCAGTGTGACCAGAAAACTTGGTGAGCGTGCTTTTAATCCCATTGTCAAGATCAGTTGTGCAAATGAACATCATGGGGCCTCCTATCCTCAGGAGTTCCTAATTCAGACAGGCTGCCAGCCTGATTAGAAACCATTGATCACCACCCTCTGAGTGGGGCCTGTTAGCATACTACCTATCCAGTTCGTGCCTTGCCAATTTGGCCAGGGAGAAGGCTGTGAGAAACTGTTGAATGCTTGCTGAAGTTCAGGTAAAGAACATCCACTGATCTCCTTGGGCCAACTGGAAGAGTTACCTTGATGTAGGACATGATCAGGCTAGTCAGGCATAATTTACTTTTGGTGTAGGCTTTTCCCAATTGCCTGCTTTGTGTGGCATGTCACATTTCCTAGGAAGACTTTCCATTTCTTTTCCAGGAACTGAAGTAAGATTAATAGGCCCAT
This sequence comes from Corvus brachyrhynchos, assembly GCF_000691975.1. Taxonomy (NCBI): domain Eukaryota; kingdom Metazoa; phylum Chordata; class Aves; order Passeriformes; family Corvidae; genus Corvus; species Corvus brachyrhynchos. Next base: position 6,818,891 of record NW_008238132.1, on the reverse strand, counting down.
AGTTCCCTGGGTCCTTCTTGTAGATGGGGGGTATTACATTCACCTCTTCCAGACATCAGGGATATCCCCTGACCTGCATCACTTTTCAAATGCTATAGATAGGGGTCCTGCAGCAATGTCAGCCACTCCTCTCAACATCCAGAAGTGAACTGAGCCCTTCTAAGAGACCAAACCCCAGCCTTGTCACAGCTACCTTATCCTGTAATCTGGGGTCCAGTTATGCTGGTAAAGGCAGAGGCAAAGAAGGTGTTTAGAACCTCTGCTTTATTGGCATTATTTAGTAACTTGCTTCTTTGCCCTGTTTAAGAATGGCCTCTGTATGTCTTCCCTGTGCTTCTACTTCTCACATATCTGAAGAGGCCTTTTATGTCATTCTTGTTATCTTTGGCCAATTTCAGTTCTAGCTGATCCTAGCCTTCCTGACTTTAACTCTGCCTGTCCTGGCAAAGTTCTTGTAGACCTTGATGGCTATTTGATCACCTTCCCATGGCCAGTATGCTTCTGTTTAGCTTTTAACCACACCCAAAAGCTCATAGGTAGGGCAGAGTTCTTCCTGAACTAAAAGTTCAGCCCTCAAGACATATTAGAATGAGCTCAGCACCATAGTAATATGGATGACTTACTAACAATTTTTTTTTTATCAAGGCTGCTCCTTACCCCAACACCTTTATTGTGTTTACTATCAAAGAACCCATAGCTACACTAAGTAATATCACCCACGTATATGAAACAAACCAGCCAAATAAAAAACCCCAGCTGTTAAGAACACGTACTTATGACTTGGAATTTCAAGATATTTGCAGCTGTGTTACGCGCTTGCAGAGGTTCTTAATCCTTCTGCAGAAACAATAACGCAGGTATTCAGCCAACAGTTTTAAGAAATTGAAATTTTAAGAAACTGGCATCAAATTCAGTCTTCCTTAAAAAAAGGCTCTCCCCACTTCTGAGTCAATCTCAAGCTAGTCTGGTACCCAAACATATAAAAAAAATCTTACCCTAAATTTATATTTTGTACTACGCCTCAAATTCTTCACCGTGTAGGTAAGATCGTCACCATCATATTTTGGCTTGAAACCATATCCCTGCAGAATTAAATAGGATTATTTGAAACATTATCTTTGCAGACCAGAGGATCTAACATATTTCATACAAATAAATTACTATTTCAAACTGTAATTGTTATGCTTCTCTGACAAAGTAATAAGTGCACCTTCATTGTGTAAACACAAAAATTTTTTATGAAGAGGTGTGAATTCATTAACCGTTTTCCAATCAGGAGAGAAGAACAGTAAGAAAGACATATACAGTGTCACTGGAAATTTTACCTAACACTTTCAATGATAGAGCAGTACTGATTTTAAAACAAATGTTAGTCTGAAATCTGAACATCTAGAGGGACCACACTTCATGATGCAATTGCTTTGATCCAGGTCTTATAAAGCTTAGCTTTCACACAGAAGTTCACAAAGTTATAAGCCATTTAAAAGTCTTTGCAGGAATGGGGCTTAACAACACTAAACACAATTAAAAGAAGAAATCTAGGTGGACTGGTCACAGCAATGACAAGTCATTAGCTTATTTTCAGAAAAGACAGTTCCTTGTAGAATATTCTAGCAAAAATAATCATCGCTACACTTAAAACAATAATGTATCAAACATACTGAGAATAAGTATTCTAAACTTACTGAGTTCTCATCCTCCATCTCTAATATATATGAGATTCCTTCATCTGATGGTGTTCCTGAGGGTTTTGTCCACTGAAGGGATAACCAAGTAACTCCAGCATTAATCAGCAAAGGACTTGCTGGTGTGGTTGGGGCAGTGCCTGAGGTATGATACAGGACTTCTTCACTAAAATCACTGTTTAAAACAGACAGTATGTAAACTAACTAGACACAATAATTAATATCTAAAAACCAAAATTCTTACTAAACACGGCTATGACAGTTTCTTGGACATATGCACAATGGGAAATTGCAAGCTGTTACAAGCAAACAACTTAACTTGCCCATGAGTCTGTCAGTAACAAAACATCTGAACAAGGTTAACATGTTCATAATTGAAAGACTCCTTTGTATGATATAATTACAATGTTTTGCTAACCAAAATGTTTTGCTTTTTCGTATTAACTCAGTATTCTAAAACACTAAAGCTCTAAATGCAGTAATATACTAATAACACAGTGTCCTTCCTTTTCAAAGTGAACACATGAAGGCATAAAAACATTTAGCAAGACCTCAAAACAAACTTCGCTTATGTGTTCCCAGCTTACTTTGAAGTACATTTTCTCTAGTGATTGAGAAAATAATAGAGTAATAGTCTAATTCAATGGTGAGCTACTTTAAGAGCTGATAAAATGAAAGTCTTATTGCAGAAAAAGAAGTAGAGTGTATTCCAGTGAATCTCCTAACAAAACTGTTATCCTTATCTGATTTAGATTAGATACACATTGTGGTGAAAATACAAATAAACTACATAAAAAGGCCTACTGTGAAACAATGTAAAAGTCAGTAAACAGGTACTATGCTTGCACAGATGGTCTGACACACATGCAGCTAGACTAAAAAGCCCCACCTGATCTCAGCTGGCTTTGCTGCTTCTACATCAAATCTGAAGAATCACTTACAAGCCTAAAGCTAGTCTAGTTTTTTTAACTATATGAAACTAATGACAAAGATGTAATTTTGAACCCGACTTGCCTTAAAAATCTCAATAAAAAGATAATTTCACTTTCTCTCTTACTCAACCTGTATTATAGTGATGCATATGTTATAAATTTTGGTCTGCACTGAGGTGTTTTTGGCATTTAAAGGAAAAAATCTTACAGACAACATGTTATCAAGAGTGTTGATAGCACAGAAACAGACATACTGTCTGTGAGGACAGAGATGTGAAGCAAGATGGGAAAAAGTACAAAACAAGAGAGAACTCTTAAATTTGTGAGAATAGTAATTTTTTTCCTGACAGAAGTCACAAGCAGGAAAATTACTGGAATGGACATTATGTGATATCTACAATATATTTACTAAAAAAAGATCAGCATTTTATAGGTAGCATGGAGAAAGCATGAACAGAGGCTAGATACAAGTAGTATGTCTAGCTGTATTCAAAACAAACTATTAAAGGAGTCACCTTAAAAGTAGATATAAGGTAAAAACCCCCACATAAAAATATTTAATCTCTAAACTTGATTGAACCACTCCAAAATACACTGAAATAAACTAAAAGAGTTCCAGCCATAGCCATATTTGAATGACTATTAAACAATTCCCTCAGAAGTACAATACTATCTATTTTTGAAAATAAATTTTATTTTTCCAGTTTTCTTTAACCACTGTTTCATGTAGGTTAGAATTAAATTTAAAAATGAGTAACTCAGAGATAAAATATCTGTTCTTTTTGGTAAAATTATTTAGACAAAATTCTGTCTCCGGATGCCTAATGTTCTCAACGTTCTTCATAAGGGATAAACAGGCACTCTACACTAATAAATACTATTTCAAGAGACTTCTTAATTAAATAATACCATGAAGACAATAAAGCACATCTTCACAAGGCTATGAAATATTGATTTAAAAATCTATTCAGTGTGATTAGTTTAAGAAGGGTACTTAACTGATTAGTGTCTTCAAAGCTTACGCTGGAGGAATCTGTAATATGTGTAGCTATTCCTAGAGGGTACATTTATACTCAGATGTAAAAAGGGAACAGGAAGAGAGCCCAAGCACTGGACCCTGCTTAACTGCCAGCTCCCTCCCTGTCTTTACTTTTAACAGTTCCAACTAAATCTCATCAAGACAAAGTCCAGGAGCAGCTCAAGAGAATAATTAATTCCAGGAACATCATCCAGAAGGCAGTAATGTAATAAAGACTATTGGAACACACCAAAAGTCATTCTAGTCCACTATAGTGTCCACTGACAGTAGCACAAAGCAGGTGGTTAAGGAAAAACAAAGGAACAGGCACTTTATGCAATGCATTCCCTGAGTACTCTCCAAAGACTCCCAACACATGCCTCAGATCTCCTGAGCCAGCTGTATTTTTCACATACTTAATAGTCTGCATAAAGTTCCTTCTGCCCAGCATGAATTATGACCCTGGGTCTGGCTCCCTACTCTTTACACTGCTCTTCAACACAAGCAGCCACTGTTGTTTCTTCTTCCACAGCTGCACCTTCTTCTGCCAGTTGAAGGACACACAACACACATCCTCTATTTCGTGCTATAAGATCACCACTCTACTGAGCTGCAGCACAGTGTTCATAATATTTGAATTAAAAAACAAACACAAAATAGCAATTTTAGGCTGACTGTGAGGGAAACCCTATTTTTATGCGCCACAGGACCTCAGGGTCCAAGTACTACTAGGCAGTGTGGACACCAGGAGTCTGCTCTAGAGCAGATGAGCTCTGGTGGTGTGATTGTTAGCCAGGTGCATCTGCTTTGCCTGATGACCAAGAAGCACATTCAAGAACTAAGGTACCCAGTAGTGCAAGCATAACTTGAGAAAACATTTTTTTTCCCCAAGTTCTTACTTATATTCTCCACTGAAGTTAGATGTCATTCAGTCAAAAATTCAAAACAAAGTTTGGTGCTCTATAACTTCTGAAAAGTAGTAATTAAAAGCATGAACCACGTATCTTTAGCACTTATAGTAAGCTTTAGAACTTCAAAAGAATTCATTGATACAGTAATGTCATATTCTGTCTATTTCCAAGGGTAACAGGAGACTAACAGACACCTTAGATGAAGGGACAGTACCCCAGCACACAGGCTATCTGCAAAAAGAATAACCCAATCACACACTGTGAGTTAACTAAGCAGTTGGACTAGATCACTGTAGGTACCTTCTAACTGAAATATATATTCTATATTCCATTTCGGACCATTTGGACAAAAGACATTTTTCTTTAAATGCCACCGTATGTTTTTCCTAAAGAAACACACACATGCATGCATATTCATTCCATATTTATGTATGTAATAGTATTTACCTCATTCCCATGTCATTTTTGGCTGCTAGCCTAAAGGTGTACCCCATTGCTGGTGATAGTTTAGTGATCCTATACTGCTTCTGTTGACCATAATAACACTGGCAAAACTCTCCATTTCCTTTTCCCTAAAAAGGAATAAGTTAATCATATTATTCACCTAATTACATATGCATGCATCAATTAAAGTACACACAAGCATGAAGTAAAATAATTTTTTGAAATGAAATATAACTCAAGAATCTCCATATAGTGAGGCAGTAGCATATGAAACTTTGTATTTGTATTAAATTAGAGGCTTTTTTCCTTCCTTTCATTTCCCAGTTCCTTAGGGCTGAAAGAATAAAGGCCATGAAGATTTTGCAGCTCTGCCATTTCAGGATAGCCGTCCAGGTAGAGACTGCAAATGTTTGCAGAGCCATAGCTGATCCATCCACTTACTAAAAAAGAAAGACTGTTATAGAAAAATGATCCTTCTGTGTCAGCTCTTGAACACAGTACTAGACTACAAGTGAAAAAGCCACTATTAAGAGTGGCAGAACCACGCAATTAAGATCCTTTTATCTTATATCCCCTGAGAAAAAAAATTGAGCAGTAACTGTATTTTAATAATTGCTTCAGGAATTACATATTTGTCACACGCCTCTAAACAGAAGTCTTAATTTTCACACAACTTGACATGCACAGACACATACAACTACTTGAAAAAACTACAAGACTAAAAATAGAAGAATAACTTGCTTACTTCATCCCATTCTAAAAGGTAACTGTGGATTTTGGAACCATTATCACAAGATGCCTGTAACAGGAAAACAAGAAAATTAGAACTCTAACTTAAGGCCACTTAAAAAATGCATGTATGGGCCAAACCATGACAAGAACAGTGGAAGGCAAATGAGGCTCCCATTATATGATTGTTTCACTTGCCAAGACAGTCCCAGTTCAGTCTCCATTCAATGAATGCTTGTTTCATGTTTATGGGTTTTTTTCCTAACTTGGATCTTGAAAGGCACTGGGGACTGAACTCAGTAACTTTATCTTAAAAGACTCCTTGCTTTTCTGTGAGTCCTTCTCTTTTTACTCAAGCCCATATTTAACACAGTAAATCTATTTCCAGTCAGGGAACTGTGACTGAAATGAGATTTGACAAAAATTGTCAGTTTCAATGAACTGATATTTTATTGGTAAATCCACAACAATTCTGAATAGTTTAAAGTATTTATTTTAAAGGCTGTGAAGCAATTCTTACCTTCCACTGAAGAGTAAGAGAATTTTTGGTCCGATTAGTTATCCTGGGAAGATTTGGAGTATCAGGTTCACAACTCGCTGTGGTAAAACTCTCTGCTTCAGATGGGCTCCCCTTTACACAGTTGCATTCCACTTGGACTCTAAAGTGGAAGAGTCAATAACATTTTGCTTCAAAATCTGTTTTCCAATGAAAACCGAGCATTTGGAATTAAGTTACTGCCTTGCTGATTCATTAGTAAAATATCACTGTTATAAATAAATAACTGGGGGAAATATCTTGGTCAATAGAAGCAATAAGAAGGAAAGAAAAGAGTCCTTTACTTCGGATGTACATCATTACCATCAGTCGACTTTAGTCTCACAATTATATTTGAAATATGTCTGTTATTAGCTGTACTTTGGCTGGAAAATAATGGTAGCATTTTGCAGGCTCATTATCTGTTGTAGAGATATTAACTGATATTATGAATAATTCTTCTGTAAGGGCTTTCATCAGATGAGCACAACAAAGCTGTTGATATATTTTCAGAGTATCCTCTGCACTCCTTTAAGTGTCCTGCTGAGTGTGTTCACCTTGTCCTTTCCTTTAGTAAGGCTGTGAATTAACTCTCCACATACTTCAAAAGAGTGAATCCCTGCTTCTGTCTCAAAGAGAAATGGCTTGTTTTTCAAAAAGCTTGTCTCCAAAAGGAAATACATGATTATCATCTGGCCTCCCTCTGCCCCCTAAGCTGTGCAGCTATGCCTTGCCTCTTTTTTGGGTCAATGGCACATTACTTTCTTCTGATTCATCTGTTCCTTTGAAAAGAACCCCAAAACCAAAACTCTCCAAAAACCTCTTTCCTCTGATCACCAATATAAGATCTGAGTTGCCAGCTTAAGAAGATACAAAAATCCTGATATATTTTTGATGCATCAACAGCAAATCACAGGAAATTTGGCTTTATAGATTTCACAGACAGCGAGGAGACATTCCAACAGTGACAAAAGTAGAACACAAAGTTGTCTGTGAAATCTACATACAGTTGCAAGTATGTAATATGTCAGTTATCTTTGTGGTTGAGTCGTTCCAGTCTTTGTTGATTTTATGCAGTGTTCATACTGGCAGAATACTGTTTAGGAAGAGCTTGGATGGCCAAGCCACTGATTCCCATGTATTGCCTACAACAATCAGAATTAAGCAAGAAAAAATCTGAATGTAGCCCAATAGAAGAGAACTAAACAGAAAAAAAATTTCTAGGCACTGACCCTTATACTCCATGAATTTTCAACTTCAACCTTGTTGGATAAAATATATAAATGCCACTAAAATAGGAACAAAATCACAGGGAAATACTTCCACGTGAAAGAGCTTTGAGCCAATTTAACATTCATCCTTCTCCTGACCTTGTGCTCCAGGCAATACAGAGGCTCAAATTAAATGAGGGCTGTGATAAGAACAGACCAACCCTCTTTTGCTTTCAGTTTGGCAACCAGGACAACACTCTGGAAAACCGCTCTGGGAGGTGTAGACCCCTTCACACCAAGGACTGAGAACCTAGCTCTCCCACTTGAGCAAATGTCAAAAAGGCTACTGTACAAGGCAAATCCTATCCTAAACCTGATGTGAAAGGAGGCAGAACATTGTTAACTTAGACCCCTACTATGACACACTTCTGTTCCCTGTGCTTCTTACCAGCTGCCTCTAAATTGCTTTCCTTGGTCAGTACACAGGGATCTTCAGGTTCTCCACACAGTCAAGAGAGGTAAATCCTTCACATGCTGGACATTCAGTCATGTCTAAGAAGGTACTCTCCACATGCCATTATCTCCTGAAAAGGCAGTTCTTCTAAGGAGGCCTTCATTTCTGCCTTCACAATGGTCTTTTATTTGTAAACTGCTGTATTCACACAATTTTTTTTTTAAACCAAGAATCACAGAACAGTTTGGATTGGAAGAGACCTTTAAAGGTCACCTTGTCCAAACTCTCCTGCAATATGCAGAGACATCTTCAACTAGATCAGGCTGCTTAGAGCCTTGTCCAACCTCTCCTTGAACGGTTTCCAGGGATGGGGCATCCACCATCTCTCTGGGCAACCTGTTCCAGTGTTTCACCACCCTCTTCCATATATCTAGTCTAAATCTACCCTCTTTTAGTTAGAAACCATTATCTCTTGTCCTGTCACAACAGGCCCTACTAAAAAGTATGTCTCCATCTTTCTTATAAGCCCCCTTAAGTACTGAGTCTTCTGCAGGCTGAACAACTTTTGTGGCCCTCCTCTAGAGCCACTCTAAAAGGTCACTGTTCTTCTCATGATGGGGACCCCAGAGCTGGACGCAGCACTCCAGGTGGGGTCTCAGCAGAGTGGAGCAGAAGGGCAGAACCACCTCCCCCTCACCCTGCTGGCCACACTGCTTTTGATGCTGCCCAGAACACAGTTGGCATTTTGGGCTGCAAGTGCACATTGCCAGGTTATGCCCAGCTCTCCATCCACCACAACCACCACACTTTTCTTGGCAGGGCTGCTCTCAATCCCTTCATCCTGCAGCTTGTGTTGGTACTGGGGTTGCCCCGACCCAAGGGCAGCACCTTGCACTTGGCCTTGTTGAACCTTACGAGATTTCCATGGTCTCACTGCTCAAGCTTGTCCAGGCCTCTCTGGATGGCATCCGATCTTCAGGTGTGTCAACTGCATCACTTGGTGGTTGACACTGCAAGCTGCTTGGTGTTTTCTGCTGGAAGCTCACTCGATCCACTGTCTATGTCACTGCTGAAGACATTTGACAGTATCGGTCCAACACAGGCCCCTGCAGGACACAACTTGTCACTGATCTCCATCTGGACATTGAGCCATTGATCACTGTTCTGTGAATGTGACCATCCAACCAATTCCTCATTTTCCAAGAAGGATACTGCGGGGGACTATCTCAAAGGTCTTACAGAAGTCCAGATAGGTAACATCTGCAGTCCTCTTGTCCACTGATACAAGTCACTTGATCATAGGCCACTTGGTTCTTCAGGCAGGACTCGTCCTTGGTGAAGCTGTGCTGGCTGTCCCGAATCACCTCCCTGTCCTTCATGTGCCTTAGCATGGCTTTTAGAAGGATCTGTTCCATGATCTTCCCAGGCACAGAAGTGAGGCTGACAGGTTGGTAGTTCCCACAGTCTTCCTTCCTACCCTTTAAAAAAATAGGTGCAGTGTTTTCCTTTTTCCAGCCACACAGAACTTCACCTGGTTGCCATGACTTTTCAAATATGATGGAGAGTAGTTTGGCAACTACATTACCCAAGTCCCTCAGGACTCTGGGATGCATCTCATCAGGTCCCATACACTTACATACAGGTCCCATACACTCACCTACAGGTTCCTCAAACCTGTTCTTCTCTTACTGTGGGAGGGACTTTTTTCCCCAGTCCCCATCCTCCTGTCCATCCACTGGAGAGGTGTGAGAAGAGAGGCTGCCAGTGAAGACTGAGGCAAAAAGGTTGTCGAGTACCTCAGCCTCCTCCTCATCCATAGCTACCAGTTTGCCAGTTGTGTTTGTTCGGGAGGATACGCTTTCTCTGACCTTTGTTTCTGGGTGACAAAGCTTTAGAAGCCCTTACTCTTTGCATCCCTTGCCAAGTTCAGCTCCAGATGACCCTCCAATATTTTAAAAAAAGAGGGAAGAACAACACCTAACCCCATCTTCCCAACCCTATGCTATTTCTTCTGACCTACTGAAGTAGTCAATTCTGCTAGAAGGGTAGAACTACACTGAGCTGGGGGCATACTTTGTTGTGCATATGAGGTCAGGGTCACTGATCTACTGGAGCAAAGCAAAAGCAGTATAATGTGACCTTCGGGTGGCCAGGCAGGGAGCATCTTCCAGGGCAAGGTACTTTACAGTGCTGCTTGTGGAAAATTGAAAAGTAGCATCTGTGCCCGGCTCCAAGGACAGAAAAAGGCCACTGTGCTGGCATAAAGGAAAGAGCATGGATGTAGGATGGAGATGCACCAATCTTATGTTGTCCAAAATGGACTGAGTGGACAGCTACGCCAAAAACGTTGATTTGTGACTCTAAAGAGGGTGAGAAGTGGTAAAGACCATCTCTGAAGACTTAGGCAAATACACAATGAAACTTTTAGAACATTTCCACTGAATTTAATGAAGAGAAAGTGAGATACTCACTTTGCATGGTAATCAGTTGCTGGCCTGAGATCATTTACAGTGACTTTATTTTCTTCTCCACTGGAAAGAGATACAAGTTTGTGTTAAAGTCTACTTCAGAATTCCATACATTTATAAAAAAAGACATGTATCATCTATCTCAGTCAATACACCTTCTATGAAATATATTTGCTAACAGTTTGTCTTTTGCTAAATATAGCAACACGTAAATGCATTTACCTTTGAATTTTAGAGGCTTCTTGTGTTATTCCTGTTCTTTTGCCCTGGTGGTTTTGGGGCACTTTTTTGTTTGGTGCTTTCTAAAAAGTAGCAATTATTTTCTTCTTTACTTAGTAGGACAAGCTGCATGTGAATCCATGTATGTTATTACTCAAAAAAAACCATTTAAGTATTGGAGCCCACAGAAGCTCAGTCCAGTCTTGCAAAAACAATTATCTAAAACTGTACCTGACTGCATATACCTACTTGTTAGAGCCTAGGAAACAGAAAAGGCACCAAAATAACACCTATTAGTCTGCGCTTGCTGACATCAGCTTATCTTAGCAAAGGTCATTTCTCTTCCTCTAGTTTCTTGGATAGGGATACTCAACTTGTAATTACATGAAATTCATGGAAGGTAACTAAGATAAACTAGCTATATACAAAGGTTTATAGCTATTAGAGAGCTCTATACCCTTAACTCTAAATTTTACTGTCATATCTCTCCAAATCGCAAAAAACTGACTGAAAACCATTGTGTTAGGAATGAAACAATTGGAGAGTTTTGTTTGCTTTGCTACTGCTATGAGTTGTGTTCTGTGTGAATTTCCTTTTTTTTTTCATATAATAAGACTGTCTCTTACAAAGAGCAATTTTAGGGAAGGGAGGGATAGCCTTACTGGGAGCAGGAGCATGTGCTGACATAAAAAATAATAAATAAAATTAATTTTTCTCAGTACTTGCATGTCTCACTATTTGAGAATCCATGGTGTCTAGTGGAGCTGGTTGAAACACAGCAAAAGTGGTACTAAAATATGCCTCCAACATGTAAGAACATCCGGTTGATGGCAGAGACTTCAGTAATAAAATGAAACAAATTCTACTGAAAAAAGATAGCTAATTTCAAAATAGAAGTTACCCAAAACTGCTAATTGTTTAACTTCCTGGACAACAAGCAGATTTTTAATGAGGTTTTAAGCCACATATTTCAGTGCAGCAGTGATTAAATAAAAATAGCCAACACCTACATGTACACAGTTCTGTACTTTCCATCTTTTCCAGTACTTGAAATCATCACTTCATAAGTATAAACCTCTGGTATGTCATTCTTGTCTGTGTCTTCTCCGGGATCACTGCATGGAGGAGACCACATCAGCAGTGCTGTTCTTGCCTGAATATCCGATACCTGTAGAAACACAAAGTTTTGAGATCTCCACCATTTAAATGCTATTGTATATAAATGTTACTTTGCCACAAAGGATCAAGAAGAGAAAAGAAAGTCATATACCACTACCAAATCAGAGTATTTATACTGATACACTAGCTACTAACTAGTTTTTACAGATGAAATCAGGCTGGAAATGCAAGGAATGCCATGAGAGAAATGCAATGCCAGGCTGGGGGCTGAGGGCAGAGACAGCTGTCGGTATCAAACGCCACCCAGTGGGCTGCTGAAACATGGACCAGAGCTTAGGCAAGGCACAGGAGATGGCAAAGCACATCCTGGGACATCGGGCACTTCATTAAATCATGCTTCTGGCACCTTTTTCTCTGAAGCCACAGGGACTATGACTTTTTAATACCTTCTTGTTTCTTATGAAATATATAGAGATGAAGGCATGCTCACAAGGTCCATGTACATACACATAGAGACAATATCCTGAAGAATTTCTGTGGTGGTGTTTGCCTGCACACCCCAGTCATTGCAGAAAGCCTGGATACGAACAGTTGGTGTGACAGAAATAAGAGTATAACCATTGTGTGTGAATGCAACATCTCCAGCTATCCAACTAGTGCTGGCCCCAGCAGACTAATCATACTAAAGGCAGTAACCCTTGGGTGGGTTAAATGGAAATGGAGAATCACAAGGAGACTCCTGAAACACAGAGGTCATCAGCTTCAAAGTGTAGAGGTAGCAGGAAAATTTGTAATGGGGTTGAGGGGTAAGAGATGCTGGAGTAGAACAGAGCAATGATCAAAACCTGGCCTGACAGTGTGAGAAATTGCCCTGCCAACCACTGCTGCCTCCATCCAGGCCTGATGGACGCTGTGAGTAGCTGCACCCTAGCTGGTGCAACAGCAGTTTGGGGTGCAGCAGGCACGGACTCACAGCTCAGGTGAGTGCATGTGACCTGGTGGAGAGTTTTCTCAATGGCCTTTGGATTAGCAGATTGTAGGGAACAACAGATTATAGGGAATAATGCAGTTACACACAAAGCTACTGAAGCAGCCACGTCTTCCAAAGGAGATGCGTGACTAGGGGCGCCCACACTCCCAAAAGAGTGGGTGCTGCAAGGGGCTGAGGATGCTCATGTTTTTGTAGGTGAGTGCACAGGTGCATGCAGGTGATTACACATTTTAAGGATCTGTTATAGAAGAATGCCTAGAAATTTGTGGCTGTTCTTAAGTATTGCACATCTGCTATCGTGGTTTGTATGTTGCACCCACCTACTGTTTCCAATCTTTTATAAGAGAACTCAAAACACGTTTCATTATATGAAATGACTAGTTTTACAATATGACCATAATATATGTCTATTTTGGGAATAATTGCTTTTGAAAATCTATTACTTGAGTATCAGAATCAAAAAGCTATCTTCACAACTGGTGCTCTCAAATTGCTATAATCTACTGAACTAAAAAACTGAATAGGTCAGCTTCAAGAATGAAGTAGAGAAGACATGACTTACTGACAGCAAACAGGAAGAAAAATCACACTATGTGAGCTTCAATGTCTTGGAAACAATGTCACCAAACTGTTATGCACTAACAGGACTGTACATCATATCCTAAAAGGGATCAAATGCTGGTAGGACTACACACTGAACTTTATCTTTAAAATCTGGTAAGAAAAAACCCACTACTATCTTGATGCAATCACAAACTAGACTAACACTATCTATAACCACCACCAAGTAAAATTCTAGCATTTCTGTTAGTCTTTGGAGTTGTGGGAAGCATCTGATCAAAGTTCCCTCCTGGACAATCTTTACCCCATCCTCCTGAACTGCAGCAAGCGGCAGGAGATCCTGAGGGAAAGAAATGCAGGTTCCTCAAGGATCTACTGTACTTCAGGACTAGTAGATGCATTTTAAGATGATCTGTTCCTAGGTTTAGGTGCTTTAACAGTTGAATTTTTTTCCCTAGTGTCCAGGCAGTGTCTCTCTTACTACCAGCTATGCCTACTAGTCCTAGCCATCATGGAGTTGAACATTAGATCTTCCCTTCCTTTTGCAGTTGTTTCTTATGCATTCGAAGACTGTTAGCATTTGAGTTTCCTCTCACCTATCAAATCTGATCATTCCCACTGTTCTCCTTATCTCCTACTGATTTTCTTTAGTGCTTTGCCCAGAACTGCACAGAACACCCCATCTAACACTTTGCTAATGACACCTGACAGATTACATTTCCTTCATACACAGGATATTTTCAAAAAAACCTCTGTGACAAAAGGAAAGAAAAAAGTATTTTTGAAGAACCAAGATTTAAGATCAGAAGAATCCACTACTATTATGTGCTCTGAGACACTTGGGAGTGGCTTTTTCAAAAAACTTGGCATTACTTATTACTTTGTATGCTTATGCAAGCAGCTGATTCTGATTGCAAATCTGAGCACCATGTACTTCTGCAAAGCAGAGTATAATACTTGGGTCAGGCTCTAGCACTGTGGAAACAAGAGGTGAGCATTAGCAATCCAGCTTGCCAAAGTGAATCTCCTCATTAAGTATGTTACACATGACATTTGGGTCAAACAAAAGAGCAGTTTTAGCATGTGCAATCTGGATTGCATTCACAGTAACCCAAGATACTTAACTGTGAGTAAGGTGCATCACATGCCAGAAGTCCGCAAACATACACAGAACCAGAAAGTATCATGTTCTCCAAAGGGATTTACATGCTACATAACCAACCCTCAAATTCTGAGCTCTTACTGCCTCTTCTTATTAAATACTCAGCCTTCTGCATCATTCTTCATTTTGGTTTTGCCTTTTCACGTCTTCTCTTCTGCTTGCTTTATTTGGTTAACATACATGACAGTTGGCGAAGACTTTGCTCAAACACTGAGGTGCAATCTGCAGAACCACTCCAATTCACATCTGGGTATAAATAGTTCAAGACCTCCCTAAGTAGAAGGGTCATCTTGTGTCAGTATCACGTTATCAACTTGACTTAACACTGCCTTGTGTGAAAGGATGAGGGATTCATATGGGGAAAAGTTCAAGGAAATCAAAATCCAACAGGAGTTTGGAGGCAGCAAAATTGATGCATCCCATACTGCATAGAACTGAAAGGTATTTTTGAATGAAAGAACATGATGGAGACCACCACCTGATTTAGATGTGCATGCCCTGAACCCAAGCATTGAGACATGGGACAGCCCAGGACAGGTTACAGCCTTCAGCATTCCTCCAGGCTTTCTGGAGCAGAATATGGTGCAATGGACACTGCACAGTACAGCACCCTGTATGATCATCTGATTGTACAGCCACCACTACAGCCAGCACTGCCTGTGCCAGCACTGTTCACCGAGAGAACAGAATACTGATGATCCATCAGAAACCACAGTCCTCATAGTAATTCCTTCAACCAAAACATTAATTCAAAACCTGCAGGTATATTTCTGATAAGAACCACAAAGAGAAGGTTCCTGAAAGACAGAACAGTGTCCTGGTTCACTTGTGGGAAAGTAAGGAAAACATTTCCTTGATGAAACTGTGGGAGGGTTGCCTGTGATCCTGCAAGGCCCAAGCAGGTAACACAGACTCCTTTCACATCACACCACACTCCCCCAAGCTGCAACATCAGCTAGTCTTCCACCCCCTCACAGCCCTGAAAGTCCCTTGCCTTCCTAAAGCATAAGCCTCTCCAAGCGCTTGAAGTCTGGCTTTTTGCCTTGTGTACACTATGTATCTGTAGCAGACTACCACTGCCTGTGCCTGTGATGTCTTCTGAGGCCTGCAGAGATCGCTTGTTGCACACAGCTCCATGCAATGATGTTCAAGCAAGGACACGGCAGGGAGGGGAAATAGTGCGCTTGCCTAAAAGGCACGGATGGTTCAATGTTGAGGGCAGAAGGAAGTGAAACAAAACACGATAGCACTGGCACTACATTGTTTTTCCCTATGTCATTAGCAACACAGCACAGGACCCCACCTGTTGATCCATTCTTCTCAGTCTCATTCAGAGAGAGTTCAGAACTCCCCTTGGCAATGCAGCCATTGATAAGACCCCAATTTCAGACAGCTCCCACCTCTCCATGCTGCTTAGCCACCAAAGACACAGGGGCATTGAAGACATGTCAACCCATTCTGATGCTTGGACACCGCAGGACACCAACTGTTTAGGACTTCCTCTATACAATCCCTGCTCAGCACTTGGAGAACCACAGAATCACAGAATGGTTGAAGTTGGAGGGGACCCCTGGAGGTCATCTGGTCCAACTCCCGTGTTTAAGCAGGGCCATGTAAAGCCAGCTACCTGGAACTATGTCCAGACAGCTTTTCAGTATCTCCAAAGAGGGAGTATCCACAAACTCTCTGGGCAAGTCGTGCCAGAGCTGTCATCCTCACAGTGAAAAAGTGTTTCCTGATGTTCAGAGGGAACCTCCTGTGTTTCAGTTTAGGCCCATTGCCTCTGGTTCTGACGCTGGGCACACTGAAAAGAGCCTGGCTCCATCCTCTGTGCACTTGCCTTGCAGATATCTATATACATTGATAAGATCCCCTCTGAGCCTTCACTTCTCCAGGCTAAACAGCCCCAGCTCTCTTGGCCTCTCCTCATCAGGCTGTAAAGAAACATATGAAAGAAGAATCAAGACTAGGACACTAAACTGGGGTGAGGTTACCTTGCAAATGAAGGGAAGAAGATACATAGCTGATGAATGGAGGAAGTAGCTGACTGACTGGACAAACTCATGGCAAGCTCCTCCATGTTTGGAAGTTTCAGTTGTACGGACCATGCTACAATGGGGAATACAGTCTGTTTTTACTCAGGAAAGATGGTGGACTCAGGATTGTGGTGAAGATTTTTGGAAAAGATGTGGAAATCTTCACAGAAAAGTTGGGACCAGGGAAGGTCCAGACGATGAAAGAAAAAGACAGGCCTGCTCTAAAATGCAAGAAACTCCTGAATTTGGCAACAATGCTTTAAAGAGTATCTACACAAAAATATGCATTAGTTTTACAAACAGAAAAGAAATTGGTAGATTTTCAAGCAGGTAGCTCAGAAGTCCACTGCTGACAGTCACCTTCCTTGGTGAATTTTACGTCTCTCTTCCCTGGAGGTGCAAAAAACTCTTAAAGAGAAATAGGTCTTTTTTTTTCTCTACTTTGCAAATAAGGTTTTACAAACCCTCATTTTTGGTGATATTTCCAAAACCCTGTCAGGTATCTCTCATGCCTAGAGATATGTGGTGTGTAAAACTGTTTCCTGAACAGTTAAGACTAAACAAAGTTACAGGAAATTGAGAACAGATTCTGCAGTAAAATATTATGTTAAGCATCATATTCCATTAAGCAGCAGCATTATGCTACTGGCAATGTTACATATCTCTCTACGTGTTTTAAATAATTCTGTTAATACTGAGATTCACAGAGTAGCCAGGAAGAATTCTGCACAGCAAGTATTAAGACAGTTTTAATTTCATGAATGTTAATACACTAAAAATTACTTCAGTTGTTTACAGTAGAGTGACAGGAAGTTAAGTGAATTTGCTTTAGTATGGAAAGTTAAAGACCCTTTAAACTTGGGAGAGAGAAAAGGAGGTGTAACTGTGTAAAATAGCAACAGATATATTCTGATTTTATGGAAAGCTTTTGTTACTTACCACTGGCTTGGCTATATTAGAAAGCAGTGCTTCCAGTGCTTTTGTTTCTTCATCCTTTTCTTAAAAAGTAAATCAAAGCAAAAGAGAAAGTACCCATGAATATTGTGCAGTAACTTTACAGTGAAATAGCTTTTAAAATTCAACAATTGCACACAGTAGAAAGCATTTATGAAGTAGAACATCTTGCTAACTTGCATTCATCTAGGGCAACATAAACGCAAAAAAGCTTCTGAAGAAGTTGCTAATATAAAACTATTTCTAAAGCCCTTCTACGCTTTATGGAATACAGAAAGCCTGGTTATCATTTATTAATGTATAACTTTAAACCAACTGCTGCTCTGAAGAACTTAAGATCCTGGATATTTTCCACAGATTTCTCTTTGGATGTAGATGCAGTCAAGTTACAGTAGTTTAAATGTGTTACTGCACATCAGCTGTAAGCCTACTGGTAACACTACTGGCCTCCCTCAATTGCAAGGGAAACAATCTACAGTGTTTTGTGTCAGCTGAAGGTATAGCTGAGCTTTATAAAGGATTTAGATTTTACAGAAAGCGCTTTACCTGCTTTTCTCACACAAAATTTAAATTTTATTACCTCAATAGTGGGAGTGAACAGGCTACTCAGTTTTGAATCTGTGGCCAGGCATTTTTAATTCATTTAACCTGCCTTAAAAGAAACATAAAAGAAAAACAAAGCCTAACAAAATTCTTAAGAAAAACCAAATCAAATCTATTTACAACTTTGTTTCTAAGATGGTTTATGCTGTTGAAACAAATCCAATGCTCTTCTGACTTGTATGACAACTCTAAGTCACTGACTTCTGTTTGACAAGTCAAAGTCTCAGTACATAATTTTCCCCAATGTCTCCTGAAATAATTTTGAAAAGTGGACTTTCCCATTTTTCATATAAAATACTTCTAAGGAAACATCACCATAACTTTTGTAATGTGTAAACAACAGTACATTTTATCACTTGTGCCTTGTTAAAGTTAGCTCACAGATAAACACCAACCAACAGAAAGTAAACTGAAGCCAAGACAAGATGCCACTCTGGAGCTACAATGAGAAGTATTCAAGTTTGGAGCCATAGTTTCCAGCTTCTGACTTTTGGCTGTATCTCAAATGTGACCCTTTCACAGGGAATCATCTACAAAAATTTTTAAACAGCTCTCATAGGTTGAGATTTCCTGGTTTTGATTAGATGTACTTTCTTCACAATTTTTTTGGTTTACAGCAATCTATTAGCACAAAATTATTATCTCAAAGCAAACTTCAGAGAATTGAGAAAAACAATGGTTTATTTCCCTTAGCATCACCAGTTACAGTTCCTTATTCTGAAAACACTGCTCTTAGCTGATGACAAGTCTATGATATGTTCACAATCTGAGGGTCTATGCCAGAGACCTCAAACTTGCATAGTGACACATCATCAGATTTGACAATGACTGTATTACTGAGTGAGTTCAGTCCATCTATGAGATCACAAGCTTTCCAGTGAAATAAAGATATTATTAATAAGCACACCCCCTACAGTAGTGTCTTAGAACACATGAACTCACAGGGACTAACGTGAGGACCAGCCTTTTTCTACAAGGGCTTTTCAACAATGAGTGGGTAGGGATAGGCCAGTTTTATATAATGGCAGTATCTCTTTTACAAAATATTCTTTATCAAGTTGAATGTATGTTACCTGATTCAGACACTTGATTCTTTCCATGTTTTCTATAATATCAAGCAGGCCATCAATAGTCAGGGATTTCTTAAAACCCGAGCACTCCGAACAAAACAGAGATTTTTGTTGAGTGTTACGAAGTATGACTCATAATATTTTCTCAAATGTACATGGAGACCTCCATACCAGCAGTTTTTGTTCTCTCAGGCCCACATTCCCATGTGACGAGCAGGTTGATCACCCTTAACTCCATTCTACATAAGTCAGGGCAGTTACAGGCTGCTACTCCACTGCAAGACTGTCAAAGTGTAGTGTTCTATTTACAAATGTTATGCTCAGCCAGACACTGGACTTGCATCATATATTAATATGCGTGTGTATGCAGTATTTTTGGTAACACTTACCTTCTACTTCTGAGTCTGTCTGAGAACTGCTTTTTCCTTTACCCAAAGACTTGCATTTGGTAGAACCTGTGCTTATACCAGCTACATTTTGTCCTTTTGTAAGTCCATTAGGTTCACTTGTAGGAGAAGGACTTTTCTGAGGAGATGATGGAGGACTGTTTAACTTATCCTTCTGAGTTCCATGTCGATCTTTTAACTTTTTTTGTAACCTTTCATATGTTTTACTTGACCTTTCATCTCTAAAGTTGGATCTTCCATGAGCAGGCAGAGTATCTAAATGAAGGAAGGACCAAAAAAATCATTAAGAACAGAATCTAATTAAAAATCTACCTAAAAATGCTATGTGAGTTAAATGTGCACCTGTGTGTAAAACTGTATCTCTACTCCTATTTGAAAACTGAATTGTCCAGCAGGTGAACTGATACACACTAAATGGACATTAACAATATGTTAGGGAAGAAAGTGTAATCTTTCCTTCTCCCATCTTTTCTCCACTTAAAAATTATTCTTGAAGTGTTTCTATAATCTTTATTGAGCTGTAAGGTACAGGGTAAAGTCTATACAGAAAAAATGTGCTACATTATTACACTGGAGGGGGCTTGAGCTAATGTTAAATTTAAAAATCCATTATTTTAACTTTTGGAATGCAACTAGAACTCTAATACTTTAATGATGCTTCAGCAGGGATCAACAGGGAAAACACCCATAAAAGCATAGAAACATAGAACCTATGATCTATGGGGCAATGGAGAGACACTAAAACACTGAAGGCAGTACTGCTAGGCCTTGTAAGTGCACTATACTTGCACACAGCAACCCGAGGCATTGCTGCAGCAGCACCAAACTCTCATCTGTAAGTCAGAACTGGCTTTGGAAAAAAGTCAGTACCAGAGTACTGATAGCATTAAACTGCAAACTGGTGGACTCTTCTGTCCAGTTCTAACATTTGTATTCATTTCACCTTTATGCTTAGAAACAATTTAATGACTCAAGATTTAATATACCAAGTCTTTCCTCAGTGTAACCCTGCTTATGATAAATGCTGAAAGCTTTAAAACAAAATACATCTTTCAAAATCCACAGAATTTGCTCATTTTCAGTTAAGTTGGATCAGTCAGTCAGAAGAATACATTATTTGTTATTCCTTATGAGACAGGAAGTACTGAAAATAAGATCAAATAAGAACTTCCTTGCAAGGATAAAAATAAAAACAAACTAGAGAACTTCTCAATTTCTGTTTTTTTTTTTTTTTTTTAAAGTCAGCTTAATTCCCAGAAAGTTTGACAGACAACTTCTAGATAAGCTATATCTATTTAGAAATGTGATTTTCACTACCTTTAGAGAGTTCAGTGCTCCTGTCAGGGAACTACTGTACTCTATGAGCACCTGGGTTTTTTTGGGGCTTTTTGGTGGGGGCTTTTTGTTTGTTTGTTTTTCCTTAAATTTAGATTCCTGAAATAGGAGCCTAACCGTGGGTTTTGACTTTTGAAAGCTATAGCCAAAGTCAGATATCCAGAATTAAATACCAGATATGTAGCAAATAAATAACAAATTACAGTATTAATCCTTCAATTTCCTAAACCCAAGGGCATTTTACATATATATTAAAAATAAAGAAAGCATAAAAAATCCCACTTTATCAATATATTTTACATTAGCAGTTTTGCAAATTATCACTGAATTCATACTTAAAGTGAAATAACCTGGCAGCAGAAATCTAAAAAAATATTATTCTATTAAGAAGTATCATTTATCTTTGATGCATTTAATTATCATACTCCAATTTCTTAATTTAGCAAACTAAAAGCAAACAACTGCCATCTACAAGAAATCAGGAAATTAATAAAACTACAAATAAGCACCCAAAGAGCATCTAGTAATGTACTGTTATCAAAGTAGTGCAAGAAGAAATAAAGTACAACACAAGAATATAGAAACACTAAGAATTCCAGGAAGATCAAGACATTGGTATATTCTTATCTGACCGCTTCATACATCCTGACTATTTAAGCTCACAAATTAGATGAAGGCCATTTTTAGATTATTTTAATGGTATCACAGAATGTTGAGAAGTTGTGTTCAGCCTTCTTCTCCACAGCTTCTAGCTTTTTCTAAAAACAGCAACCTAGAATTGCTCTCTGAAAGTCTTTCAAGGTTGGCACCTGCCTTATCTAAAGAAAAGCAAGTCTACCAGACATGTAAATATTAATCTAACAATCCAGCCCTGAGCTAGAACACAAACACACTGCCACCAAACCATAGTAAAGGCAGATGTCAATAGCACTACCAAAGACAGCTTAAACTACTTTATTAAGTTTAGGTTAGTGGCACTTCATTACTCCAATTGGACTTCAAAGGGACAGTCAATTAAATGCATACAGTTTTATGAAAAATGGACCACTTTTTTCCTTAATCAATACTAAGAATTCCTATGTCATGGTTCAAACAGGATGTTTGCAAGACATGAGATCTCAGAACAGTGCTCAGGCATGGAATTAAATGCTGAATCACCACACACACTTTCTGCATTGCTTTCCTGGGACAATCTGATACATGTAAGAAGTAATCTCTATGTTTAGTGGATCACTGAACAGACAATGAAATAAATTAAAAGAACTTCTGGTATAAAAAACTTCAGCCAAATCAAGGCTGGTATCCACATACAATTTTTTGTGTATGACTCCCATTCAAGCTGTAAGTCTTGCTTGACAAAGCCCACACAACAATGTAACAGATGCTGGAAATGAGCAGAACATTATCCCCTTTGACAAAACTTGCAATATCTGATGAGCTACTTACCCACATCCCCATAGACTTGTGAAGTGTGATACTGTGGAATGTACTGCGTTGCCATGTCACCGGCTCCAGTCACAGGTGAGTATATGTGACGGGGTGGAGGGGGTATCATGGCTGGAAGAGGAAGGAAGCCAGGCAATGGGGGATGTGGAGGCCTGTGTATCACTGTATGACCACCAGGATGGAATTCTGGAGCCTGGGGAACCACCACAACCCTTCGAACACCGTTATCCTCAATGACCTGTACAGTGAGAGACACCACACACCAAAAGAGAAATGACAGTCTGAAAAATACGTTTTTATAGATCCTTAAACAAAATCAGGAATAGTAAGCCCCTTAAATCTGATGAAAGGAAAACAGGAAATAGCAAGAAAAAAGAAAGGGACAATAAAGGGCTACCTATTTTAAGTGTATTAACTGCAGCAATGCAGCAAGTTCTCAATGTGGTGGGGAAGAAAACTGTTAAAAAATATCTGAGAGTATCTAACAAACAACCTGGTATATTTATGGCACGAGCCTAGCTTCTCCTAAGGGTCCTGTTTCCACCCTCATTCACACTGCTTGTATGTCTCATTGCTGTAGGATTTGCTCTACAGCATAACAACTAGATTGCTCCCTAGAAATGAACTGGTGAACTGACAGACCTCGCTCTGCATCAATAGTGAGAGAAAAGGCAAGAAGTGTCTGGTTTTTGCTGTCCTCAACTCAGCCCACCAACACTAACCCAGGAGACACTTGTCATATTGGCCCTGCAGCAGCCATCATCTGCATCAAGCTGTTCACAAACAAACTACCAGGATGGCAGTCAGCCCTCTCAAAACTCCTTCACAAGTCAAGTTCTAAAATTTTTTTCCTTCTCCTCCCCCTATCCCTCTACCTGTTAAGAGGTCTTGAAGCCTGAAGGAAGCCACATGCTACTGAGAAAATGGAGGCCTTTGTGGCAGTCTCTGGCAGACTCTGTAGTACAGGGGCTTGTGAAAAATTAGCAATGGGAGATGTGACAGGACAGCCTTTGTGTGAGGTATCTGAGCGTGGCCCTTAGCAATGCTGCCAGAAGTGCCAAGCAATGGCAGTAGCATATGCAATCCCATGGTGAGAATCTGCAAGATGCATGGAGCTAAGGAGTGCTGAGCATGGTACTTGTAGCACATCTGGGCTGGGCAGCATGTGGGACTCTGGCGGAGAGCAGGCACAAGGGAACAAACCATACGAAGTACTGAAGCAGAAAATGCTTCTCAGTAAACAAGGGTGGGTCATCAACTAGACCAGAAACAAGGGTCTGCCCCTGATGCACCTCACATCATTACCCTCTCTAAATGTTTGTAAATTCACATAAATACATGACTGTTGGTGACAGATGATCTTGGCATAATTTGACTTGTGTGTATCGTAGTGTCAGTAACTTTAGTGTAAGGGATGCCAATGAATAAATTGTTCTTCATTTCCTAGTAAAATGCTGTAGAATAAAGTCACAGCAGAAACTGCAATGTAAGGTTTTAGATGAAACATTTATCCAGAAAAGGGGAGAAGAAGAATGGAATATCATGACTACATTCAACAGCAGGGGACAAAGCAACCCTATGACATAAGTTTTCACTGACATTTGAAATGAGATGGGGACATGTACACATACACCAATAAACATCCTGGTGCAACAGGAACAGATCAATAGATCAAAACTCTTGGTGCCAAGCTGCTTTCAGCTCCACTGTTTAAGGTAAATGGAATCATGCTTGGCTAGATTTAGCCCTGCGCCCTAGAGTGAATGCTTCCATCAAGTCCACAATTGAAAGCTCATTGGTTTTATCATGTCTCTGTTAGGGGTTGGTGTGCATCTGGTACATCTGGAACAGAGCTTCTGCTTTTGTTTTCTCTGCCAGCAATCTAATTTGTACATCCCCAAATTATCCTGCTAGCTGAACCAATGCAAGGTGAGATTGGTACAGGAAATTGTTCCAAAACATCACCACTGTGCTGAGAGATACAGTACTGTAGCTAGAGCTGCCTGCTTCTGGTACAGTAGAACATGGATATGCAACAACTTTCAGAAGACATAGAAGTGTGTACGCAATGGAGCTGATCCCACTTAACTTACATAAATAAACAGTTGGAAATTAATATGTTACTTAAGTGAATACAGCTTTAAAAAACATGCATACCATATGACTTTAAAAAATGGGTTATTTTCAGTACACAGAAATTGTCCTTGATTGGAAAAGAGTAATTAAAGACAATACTATTTAAATCTGTAACCATAGCTGTGTAGTATCCTAAAGGCAGAATACATTAGCAGTAAATACAACTAGAACTTCTGCTGCCCAATGAAATTCTCTAAACACTGAAATGTAGTTTTAATTATTTAAGTCCCTTTCGGTTACAAAATCCCCCTAAATACTGCAACTTACTATGATTTTATGAGTAGGCTCAGATTATGTAGGAAGCAGCTTCCATTAAAAAACAAACAAACTACTTAGTTTATAACTTGTTTCCTTGGGTCTGCTAATAGCCTAAGTAACTTGGAAATAACAATTCATAACAGCAGGGACCTTATGTTTAACAAGTCTGTAACTGTGTTTCCAGATCTAACATCTGCGCAATGGTAGGCCTCTAGCAGACAACTACACAAAAAAAAAAAAAAGTTCCAAAACGCAGTCAGAGCACCATGCTAAGTCTATAATTATAAGTTTAAAAAGTAAACAAGCTCTCTATTATCCCAACTGGGCTAATACAACGTGGTTCTGGCATAGGCCTGTTTGGTTGAGTGTAAATGTCACTGTAAAACTCACTGCAGACAGTGAATGTAGATGGCTTAAGAGAGGATGAATAAAGATGTGCTGTCTAGTTTTACAACTACAGCTCCAAAAGAAGAGGAAGGGAAAAGGAAATCAGCTCATGAATTGCTTTTTAGTTATGTGATATAAGAAAAGTGAATCTTTTATTCAGTGGTTATCCCCAACTTCTAACAGAGGACAGTACACTGTACTGTCAGTTCCAAACAGGAACTGAAGCAAGCAGAGACATAATAGAACTAAATGAAAATGGAGAGACAAAAGATGGTTATGTTGAAGCTCTTCCAGGCTGACAGCTTAGGACATTTAGCTGGTTTCCTATTCAACTCAAAATATAGCTGCAGCTGCTGACATTTAAAAATATAGTATGCTTGAAGGAACCATGGAAGTTTGCTAGGACTGAAGTAAGTCTGGGAAAATTCTTAGCTTGATAATGTCAGACTTTCCTGTTTGCAGACTACTATCAAATCTTCTGGCTTGTAAGAGGAACTCCCATCATAGACCTCAAAGTCTGCTATGTTTTGTCAGTAATTAACACTTCAGAAGGCTTATAAACTACAGATTTTCCTGGACTATGGTACTTCACTCAGATGAAAACAGCAGATGAGCTCATCCCACCTGTACTCTGAGCTGGACGGATGTGAGGCACCTTCAGTTCAAAGGTCAGAGCGCTGTGCTAAAACACCACCTGCTTGGACTAACAAACTCCAGTGAAAGGCTAACAAGTGGGCCTCAACAAGGCCCAGCCCTTCAGCACCCTCGATTTAAATTGTCCCCAAAGAAAGGATAAATTAATTAAAAAAATATTTTTCAGACTGGGACATGTTACACAACTTTTAAAATATGTACTTCATCAACTGAAAACAAGTAAGAAATACAGTGAAATTCCAATTTTCATTTAGCTCTAAACTTCTTTCACTTCTTTAAAAATGAATTCTAATAGGAATCAGGACTTTTTTACTATGACCTGAAGATATATGGACTTTGGTGATTATTTATAAGTAATTTTTCTTCTGACTGTCTGGGAACTCAACTACAAAGGATGCGTAGAATCAACTTATCAGCCAACTTCCAAGAGACAAAAGATAAAATCAGAGTAGTAGTCTGCCTGCCCTAACAGCCTTTTCTTTTGCTAGAGGACAATTTTTTTAAATGTTGTTCAGATAATTTGTCAAACATCTGTTGACATTGTGGGCTTTATTGTTATATTTTATGTGTTGTAGTCCTTTCTTCGTGTACACCACTGGATACCCACTAAGTCAGAGGTAGACTGGTCACAACAACAGAAGGTCTTGAGAGAGACTTACATCATGGGGAGTGGTATTCATCTGCTCTTATTTCCAGATCTGACCTACTAAGCCCTAGACTTGTTCTACGGGTGAGGGAAAGAAAGAGGCACCATCTAAAAGGCCACACATCTCATTATAATACACATGTCAGAAATATCCAAGAGAAATCATCCTTTTAATCTACTTTGAAGGATGTCCAGGTTATCTATCTCACATTTAATTTTCAGGCATCTAAATTAGGAATCACACAGCAGTGAAAAAATGAGAGCCCCATTTTAAGATAAGGGGTAGAAACACCTATTATATGATAACTTAGTCCCAGCAGACAGCTGACATTTTTTCCATGCTGTTTGCTGTACTTTTTCAACTGACCTGTTTTGCTCCTTATCTGCAGGGAACTGCCCAGACATGAGCTATGTACATGTATAAATTATATCGCTGCCAAGAGAAAACATCCACTAACACAGGAATCAGTACAGGTCCTGCACAAGCAGCTATTTGGGTCATGATTGCATTTTATATTCAGAAGGCATCTAGTACATTAGGATTCTGAACTCAGCAAGGAACTGTGCTTGTTACAGTCACGTACATAGTTAATATATAACTGAACAGGCACATACACTGCATGAGAAGTCTCCCATCTCAGAGATACTGGGGGACATCTCCTCTTATTTCCTTGATGACAGTGACTGAAACCGAAGAAATTATTTTACTGAATTAGTGATTATGGTTCCAATTCCAAAATTTGCATGAAAAGAAATAAAATAAGAAGTGAAGTGACATACCTGTGGGGCATATCCAGGAGGCACATAAATAGTAGGCACTGAACCATTTGGGGACATCATTGGAACCTGAGCAGGACCTAAGTGGGTTACAGAAATATTGAGTACAGCACCATTTAATAATGTGAGAAAGCTGAAAGAACATACTGAACTGCAAAATCTCTGTGAAAAATATACAAGATAACATGGATAAACAAAAGCAATGAACTGTACAGATAAAATTATAGCAAAGGGCACTCTTCGAAATCTGAAAACCAGTTGAACAAAACCAGAAACAAGCTAAAACCAAGTCCCCAGCAGGTATTTTTCCCATCTCTGTCAATAAGCTCACAGAAGAGCTCATGTCAAAACTCAACAGATGACAAATCAAAAGAAGTGTCCCAAGATGAAAAGACAATAAAGAGACTATAAACAAGAAGCAAACAAACAAAAATATTTGAAACAAACTGCTGAAACCAGACAGTATTCAGTTAAGAGTTATAAAGAAAATGACTTACAATATTGCTGGTTTTTACTATGGTCTTATAAACTAAAGTAGTCTCAGTACCACAGCAGTGGGGGGTGGCAAACAAGACACTAACTAAAGGTCCCAGGGAAAAGCCAGTGTATTACCAACTAATAAGTGTGCTCCAGTAATGGGAAAAGTCATGACAGCATGGTGATCCTTGTACCATACAAACCAAAAAGAAAGGAGTTTACACACACTTAGATAAATATGACACAATGGGAATGTGTTAAGGTGGCATTTGTAGATAAAGTATTGCCTGGAAAATCAGGTACCTTCAAAGAGCCTAGGGATGCAGTCACATAGTTGGATTTTCAAAAAGCTTTTTGTCAATGTCTCCCAAAGACTCTTAAAGAAGTAAAGCTGCCTTTGGTTAAAAAGGGAAAAGGTCTTTCCAGGAATAACTGATTGGAGAACAGGAAACAAAGAGAAGTAAATGACCAGCTTTTGAAGTCCTTCAAGTGACCAAAAAAAGAGTCCCACAGGCACCCAAATAACCTGTTCAGTGTACTAAACAAAGCTTCCAGAAAAGAAAATGAACAGCAAGGTGATAAATTGTTGCTATGTTCTCAGAGAGCTGTAAAGGATATCAAAGTGCTCAAGGACCAGATGACAAAATCCTAGAAGGAATAGTGTTGGTAAGTGCAAAATGATGCACCTGGACAAAACCAGAAGTGTTTATTTACAATGATAAGCCATAAATCAGATGGAATAAGCAGCTATCACATGGATTTCTAAAGAAATACCGGCCAAGTGCTGTTTAGTGGCATTCGCAGAAAGAAAGAGAACATTAAAAAATCATTACTAACAGAACAGGGAACAAGCAGAAGACATCATTATGCTGTGGTATAAATTCACGCTGTACCTCAAATCCTTGAGCAATGTGTTTGATTCCACCTTTCAAAAAGAACACACAGGATTAGAAAAGGACAAAAAAGAACGTTTACAGTGGCTTTCCACCTGTTTATCAGGAAATATTACAGAGACCAGGATTCTTCCACCAGAAGATGGTTAAAATGGCTGGCAGCAGAGAAACAGTAAAAGACCTATTTAAAAAACACCTAAAAATGGAAAGATAGATAATTTACAGCTTCTCATTTGCAAGAATCAGAGATAGTAAACTAATTCACCAGGTAAGTTTTAAAACAGATAAGGGCATTTCTCATAAAATGCACAGCTAAATTGTGTAACTCCTTGCTTTAGGAACACTGGAGAAACTAAAGATTAGGTTCAGATTGGGAGAGGTAATCTATTAAGAGCTGTAAAAAAGTAAGTATTACTTTTGTTTCAGGAACAAGGAAGTTTCTTCTGTGTGCCTGTCCTATCCTTATGCTGTCCCCTTTAGTACTTGATACTGGCCTCTATCAGAGCAAGCACATTGGTACAGGTTCAAGAGGGACATCTTTACATTACTGTGTTTTAAATACACAAGGGAACAAACACTGAAGTTTAATAATGAAAGAAATACTGAAACACAATATAATTTGAACAAGTTTTGTGACAAGACATAAGGTTGGGATTTAGATACTGTAGGCTGCATTCTCCAGATTTCCAATTCAGTATATTGAAGCTACCAAAAGTGTCAATCCAACTTAGTGCAGTTTCAGTAATACTTCAGAAAGGGCATTCATAGTTCCACCTTAAACTCTGTTAGGATCTGCAAATAGAAAGTACTAAGTAAATGCTAAGTACAGTACATAAGATTAGCATACCTCATTCTGATAAGTATGGACTTGACAGAAAAATAAAGGTACCTCTGTCCGAATGCCAAGAGCAGGGAAAAGGAATGAAAAGCACTCCTTAGAAAAGTAGCATGCAATCCAACTTGATTACACATATTACAGGAACTTCTTTAGAATAAGACACAGAAGTTTGTAAACATGTTACCTAAAAAGAATCACAGCTTTATTATCAACCAAATGCTAACCCACAACAGGGGGAGGGGGTGAAGAGACTTTTTAAGAACAAGGTCTTTAATGAATGATTCACTGATCTGTGCAACAGCTAAGAATATAAGGACTACAGTAAGATATAACTGAACAATCTCATTTGTTTTTGCTCATCTGAAACTCAAATGTTTCAGCAAAAGTCTCTCCTGAGTATGAAGTGCTAAAAAGAAATGAAAGTGAAAAGCTGCAAGAGAAACTTCAAATAGTGCATTACATTATTACAATAAATTCAAAAAGGTAAAAAATAATGGAAGCACATTTATTGTAAGCTGCCACTGAAGCAAAGAATGGTTTAAATTCTTACATAAGAAGGTGGATTGTATACAACTTGTATCTTGCATTGCTTACCTTCACTTTTTCTATAATGAGTACAAAACGCTGACACTTCCATTAAACTCACAATTTTAAACTACATAAGTTTCAAGTAAATGGAAAATTAAGACCGCGTTTACTTGAACTTCTTAAGGAACACAATGTCCTTGGGGGACGACGAAACTCACATGAGCAAGTGGTTTCTTTGAGAACTGGTGATTATCTGTGTTTGGCTGTTTTGTTTTAAGCATCTAGAGAATATTGTTTAACAACCTTTTCAAAGCTCACTTATTTAGCACTTTAATCTCTCTAACAAACACAGAGCAGTTATCTCCAATCCAGTACAAAGGTTGATCCACAAAGCCATTTTCAGCATACCATAATCTAGCAGTCACAAAAATAAAGGCATAAACTGAATGTATGAACCTGAAAAAATATTGCAGTGCTAGAACAGCGTCAAATCAGTAGTTTCAAAACTTGCATCCCACCTTTCACACTTTAAAGTACCAGAATTAATGAAAACATATTTTGAATATTCAAGAACTCTAATTTATGTCTGATTAGATTTCCAAGTGGCTGTGAAAAGAAATTTCTAGAGGGACATCCAAGGAAATAGTAAGCATGGGACAAAAAGTTGGCACACTTCACAGGTATTTTTAATAAACATTGTGTTTTACAGCAAGATTACTGATTTCTTGACAGGAAGCATATTACAACCTGAAAAATTTTATCTGAAGATAAAATGCTAATATGCTATAAAAACGTGTATTTTTTCTTTGCTAATGTGAAGATCTCAGATCTCCTTTAGTGAAATACACTGCAAGAGGAATTCTCATGCTTTTAGGTATTGGCTGGACTGCTGCATGGCAAAACCAGTGTGTTTTACCACGAGGTGAGAGTTATTATAAAGTATCAGCAAACAACAGCATCAGGAATTCATGTTAAGGAAACATCTAATTTTCCATATTGCACATAAATAGAATTGATTTCATTCAAATCACTGTCTAATGAATGTTGATGACTTGATTGCTGGTAAGGGGAGGTCTCAAATCTTTCATACATTTTCAGGTATACAAGTCCTCTTACAGAGTAAGGGGGAAAGAAACATTGTAGCAAATAACTGTGCTACTTATTATTGAAAAATGTCTCATCAAACTCACTAAGGGTTGATTTAATGGAACTGAACCCAAGAAACAGATGTTTCATCACATTTTCAATTAATTATCGTCCTAAAATCCCATCAACAGGAGGAATACCTCCTTCCCCTAGCAATAGCTGGTCAACTTCTCCAACGTGTCTATTTGAGCAGACTATAAAAACCACATTATGCTCATTACAGCCACCATAAACGTGTAGCAAAATTACCAGCGCTGCATCATCGCTAGGATCGTGACAAGCAGATCTAAACATAGTAACACCGAAAACCTGAGGATAACGCCACTCCTCGCCTAGCAGATACACCATTTTTTTTTTTTTTATTTCAACCGTGAAGCATCGCTCCATTATAAGCGGCTCATAAAAGCCCCGGCAAAGGTGCACACACCGGATTCCCAGCGCCAGGGCAGGGAATGCTCTTCCGGGGCACTCAGTGCCCGGCCCTGCGCTTCAGCACCCGGGCTCCTACGGCCTCCCAGTGCAGGGCGTCCTGCTCCCCTCACGGCTCC
>NW_008238132.1:6729391-6787131 GCF_000691975.1 Corvus brachyrhynchos | reverse complement strand
TGGACCCGCTCCGCTCCGCCCCGCGGCCTCTCCGCGCCCTGCGCCCCGCCCTGCCCTGCCCGCGCCGCCGCTTCAAGGGGCAGTGTTCCCGCAGAGAGCGACATCCTCTGCCAGCCCGCGGGGCTCCCCTCTCCCCTTTGTACTGTCATCTACCGACTGTCATTGCCTGGTGTGATCCGAGTCATTTAGCTGAATGCTTTTACGTTAATTAGCATAATTAAGTGCTAAAGAATTGCTTAGGCCCAGTCCTTCCAGAGGATTTTCCTTAGAGCTGACCTGCTAATCAGTTTACACCTAAGAAAGGGGGTGCACAAACAGATCTGCCTGCAAACAAACACTTTCCGGCCCAGCGTTTGGAGAGCTGCAATGACTTTGATACTAATCTATGTGGATACTGCGGCTCATGAACACTGCTATACTTAGCATTAGTCTAATGTGAACGGTGATGAATCACTGCTATCCCCAGGAGGAAATAGCATTCAGTATTTACTGCAGCACATTAGGTTAACTATGGCTCTATAACCGAACACCCACACTTTGACATCACACAGGCGATGATATGCATCACTGACGCAAGCACTGACAGGATCAAACACAAAGGCCACAGCAGCTGAAACAATAGAGCGCCAGCTGACGTAGCAGCACACCCCTCTAACACTGATGGGCTGCAGTAAATCAATAATCCCAGACGCCACAAACAATTGCACCACTCTGTCTTTTACATAAGCGCTAAGACTTCAAAGTTTTATTTTGGGTTCCCAACAGCTTCAACTAATTAGAAAATCCAGTTACAACAACAACCACCAATTGGTCTACATTTGTCTTGTAAGCCATGCCTGGAAAACATGTCCAAATTAATACTTTAAGTTAACCTCAACAACTTTACACATAATAAAAGCAGGTAATAAGAAAAAAAGGAAAGCAAGCACAGAAGTTACTGCAACTAAGCTGGAGAAGAAGCACAAGAAGGAACTGGGATTGCTGCAAGGACAGGTGATCAGAAGACTTCAGCTTGCAGTGCTGTCAATTTAACGTATCCCTTATGCTCTAAATTCATCCCGACAAAACAATCCCTTCCCTTCCCCCATCCATCTGTCTACTTTTGCCATCAAGGCTGAAGAACAGCAGCTGACAAAGCCACAACATCAATTGAAATGTATTAACTGACTAGGGAAAAAAAGGGGAATCTATCAGTAGACAGCAGGCTGGCAAACAAAAGGAAAAACTGAAGGTAAAACATTATCATAGTTCCTTTCAAAAGTGGGGGGGAGGAGAGAGGGGAAGCATCAGTTTCATCTACAGAGACTTTGGAATAATGGATAAAAGAGCAGAAAGCTATGAAGCCTAACTAGAGTATTTCTAAAGATTACATCCTAATGAGATCCTGATCTTTCCCATGAAACCACACATAAATATTCACAAGAAAATCCCTTCTCAGGCAAAGTGCAGAGATGACAGGTTCCTATAGCACTTTATCACAACTGCAGCTATCAGTTTTCTTCTATAATGGCCTGATATACTTTCAAAGGAAAAAGGTGACAATGGTTTCTATGTTCAAATGTTAAATGTACTTTTATTTCACCTGTTTCTAAACAATGATCACAGTGCAATTTTGTGATTAAAAAAAGACTGCAAGTCCATGCCTCTGAATGGCACAAACTCCATAACACAAAGTTACACTTGGGAATTTGCAGAAGAATGATTGTAGTCACTTGAGATACTCCAATAGTAAGACTTTTTATACCTGCTTTCTGAAGCAACTGTGTGGCACACTGATGAATTCTACTTCAGTAAAAAAAAAGTAACAAGGATTCCACATTACTGGAACAAACAAGTAACAAACACTCCACAAAGATGATAATGTGGAAATACAACACACACTTTGTACTGTGCAATCCGGACTGTTAAATTACTCTGTTTAGTTTGCTAGCTTACGGCAATGATTTATTAACTATGTGTAACAGTTAAGTCAAAAAATTGTTCACTCCCTCACAGAGTTCCAATTTAAATATTGGGTAAACCATAAATCGCTGAATTTCAAAGGGAGTCAAATGTGATATAACATACAGAGAGGCTTTGATAAAAATGTTATTATTCTTAACAGGAAAAATAATCTGCACTCATTCTAATTTAACTGCACTGCATATTTGCTTAGCTTTTTCTTCAAGGAGAGCTTAATTTCCTAGCACTGATGCTGAGCATTACAGATCTGCAAGCTTTTCAGACTAAAATTTAATATTTGTGCATGCTGCTTAATCATGTTGCACTTGATTCACAACATTCAGAATAATCTACAAGTTGATCATCTAACAGTTGTTACCACTAGAACTGGTGTTTTTTTGATCAGGTTTGGATTTTTTCCCCATATAGCACTGCAGACCAAGAAGTTAAAAAGTTAAGCACTGCTACTGACAGCTGCTTGTGATTAAGAGTGAAAAGCACAAGTGAGTCTCAACAGTTGGCAGTTCTTGGTGTGTAGACAGTGTCTTCTACAAAAGACTGTGTTGATCCAGAGAAGACAGATCTTGGAAGGAACAAGCATTAACTTCAACTTCCTCCCCCTGCCTGCCTGATTGTGCTAAGAATAGTATTACATAGTATAATTACTTGTAAAAGCCTTTTCATCATCCTGATATTCAACTTATTATATTAATGAGTTATTTTTTTTTACTTACCTGGCTACACTGGCTTGAAACTAGAATGCAGAATTTTCCGGCACATTCTGCTGGCACTCAAAGAAGCCTCCTTTCCTTTGTGGAAATTTCTTAACATTACCACTCCCCAAATTATTATGCATACACAAGTATCTATGCATATATATATATATATACACACACACACACACACACACACATATATACACATAGAAATGTCTTGAATATCACTTACTGAATATTATTTATACAAATCTAATGTATTAATTAAGAAAATCAATAGCATTCATATAAATGCTGGAACAATTTTACCAGATTCTAGGGAAAGGTATTTTAAAATTATGGACAAGAGAGAAGACTCCATGGATACATTAAAAAAAAATGTTTGAACAAACTGGGATTAATACAACATCTACAGTGAAAAAATCATATCAGAAAAGGTTGCCATGAGAAAATTCAGTGCCCAACTCAAATTTTTATTTCTATCCAAGGCAGGCATCTCTAAAGATGTACTACTCTGAGTCTCTGGAAACTACTAATAACAAGTGCTTTTATTTGAAAAACCTTCGAGTTGTCTAGGTTTCAATCTAATTATATAAATGAATACAGTGCAGATTCAGATTGCCCATTTAAAATAAAACCACAGCAAAACAAAAATCATTATGATTATAAACAGCTGAAATCCTTCTAGTATGTAAAATAAATACAAAACACATCTTTCTTTAAAGGAACCAGTCTGGGAATGATCATTCCTAACTAGAAGATACAGAACTAAGTTAGCAGGATGTGGGGTGTTTCAGCTTTCCAGAAAACCCATAATTCAGGATTCTACATGATTTAGCAGAAGAAGGAAAAATAGGTAAATCTAGAAAGACATTGGCTCCACCACTAGAGTTCTAGGGTGCAAAAACAGGGCTAAATCTTTTTCTCTGTATAAGGTAAAAAGTTAATGTCAACTGCTGATTTTTAAAAACCCTCCCACCCAACAGCTCTGTCTCACTGAAATTTTACTCTCTTAGATGCTATTTTTCTATTAGGTGGGTCTGCTGTTCTGATCAGATAAAAAGATTATTTGTAACAATCCTAAGCAATGGAAAGAGTTTGGTCCTACAGGCCTACTTCTCTTCACACTCACCGCATACAATTATTTTCATGTCTCCATGTGAGGTGTTCACTTGAGTCCACCAACAGTTTCTGGCAACACTGCAGTTCGACAAACAAATGTTCAGATGTAGGTTTCTTAACCATTAAATAAAATTTGAAGTAACACTTCATCACACAGTTTTGTTTCAAATCATGAGTGGAAAAAACAATCCCTGAAGCTGACAATTCAAAAGATGACATTTGTGATGAGAAATCCTTCTGTCGTGACACAAACTGTTGGGAACAAGACCCAGGCAAATTATACAGAATCATATGACAAAACAGAGACCTAAGACCAAATTGAAAACATCTGATGTCATGTACCTTACACTTTGCAGCATCTAAACCAAACACTTGGCTTCAGCAGCATGATTCACTGGCTGCCTCCAGAGGACAAACAAGTCTCTGCTTCTGCACATTTACCACAGCTTGCTCCTATTTAGGCGAGTCCTATGAACACCAAACTAAGAAATAACCTGGGCCACTTCTGTTGGAGATGGACCACTAGAAACTGGAATGGAACATGCTTAACTCCTTTAATCCAAGAGCTTCTAAGTGGAAAATTCAGAGCCAGCCTTTAAAACAGGAAGCAGAACCCAGGATGTCACCTAAATTATAGAGGAATCCCCATTAAATCAACAGAAAAAGGCAAATTGCTTTCCTAGGTATTTTCCCTCTAGAATCTTTTCTTGAGGTGAAGACGCCCATCTCCAAAAGACAACAAAAGAAAAGGCCAACTCAGAATATCCCAGAACCTCTCGGCTAAGGGACACTGCTGGAATTGGGGAGGTACAGACTTTGATTCTGTGGTACTTGCAGAGCTCAGATTTTTTTGGTTGTGGGCATTTAAGGATAAACTTAATATAGCCCAAGTAAACAACCTGCCTTTCTTTTTGGAGAGAAAGAGAGGCAACATTTATATACCATCTCTGTGCTGTCTTCTGTCTTTGATGTCTGGCTTCTGACTGTCCTCTGCAGCCTCATGGTTTGTAAAATTAGAGGCAAGTAGGGAATTCCATGGTCAAAACAGGAGAAGCAATAGATTCAGCATGCTTGCTAGGATTAGGTCATTATTTAGTAGGTGGCCTGGGCTGCATCTGAGATTTCTGCAGCTAAATCTAAGTTACAACCAAGGCGGAATCCAAGCATCTTAAACATGACCCCTTGCAATCACAATTCTTCCCACAGACATACTTTTCTCTGTCTTTTCACTAATAACAAGCCTATGATATGAATGCAGCTACAATAAGGGATGCTCTGAAGACAGTGGAAATAAAAGTTTGACTGAAAAACTATTGATCTTGAACATTCTTGACCTTGCAACGGACATGATAAATACTTAAACACTTATATTAAGACTTCTGGTTCTGCTAATGACTTATGGTCCACACACCTTAATAAGAATTTTCATACTCAAAAAGCTTTGCAGAAATTTGATCCCAAATTAATTAACCCCAAATCAGGATACACATAAAAAACCTGCTGATATTATCAGTCAGACTTAGCAACACAGAAAGGTGCCATGCTTGCTACAAATATCTGCAGCATCTTCTGCAGTGAAATGTTTCTACTATCACACAAATCACTTAACACTATCAGCCAATTTGCACTGCAAACCTCACATTTCTTTGCTGAAAGTTATACGAAAGTGGTTTTCAGGATCTGCAATCTAACTAATAACTAATAAAGACTTTTAAATCTGTATGTTTTAAACTTGTTTTGGAATTTGAAGTTTAAAATTTGGTCTTTTTGGTGTTTTATGTGACTAAGACTCCTTGATTCTCCACAACAAACTCTATACAGATCACTTCAACGAGGAATTATTTTCTACAAATCTCAAGCAAGTTACCACACAGGGGAAGTATGTAAGCTCAAATACTAAGAGCATCTATGACAAAGGCTTCTCTTGATAAAAAGCTTTCAGCAATGTTAAACATGTATTATCAGAAAGGAAGTATCTGGGAAAGCAGTAAGCTGGGACCAGAAACAAAGATAAGCCTATACCACTGCAGTGTTCTCTTCAAACTCAATTTGCTTTGTAACCAAATACATTTTAGAAAGTAACACACCCACTGCTTTGGCATCCAAAATGAACCTGGAGCCAGAAAGAACTATGTAAGGAATCTACTTACCTGTGCCAAACAAGAGGCCAGGGATGAAACAATTAACTTGGCTCAGACATGTAACAGTTGTCATTCCAAACCAGAAGAAAGGAAAAAAGACACATGCATATGGTGGAATTCTTTACCATACATTATGTATGGATCAACATATCCCTCCATGAAGGAGCTAAGACAAGAAAATTGTTTAATAGCTGTAAATTAAATGTGCTCTTTGTGCAGAAACCTTTTTATTGCTTCATTACTGTCTGGATACAGGAGATGTAAATTTTCTGTTGTTGGACCATGAGGGCTCAAGGCCTGAAAAATACCTCATGAATCAAGTCTATTTACCTGCAACTGCAATTTCATTCTTCTCCCCATTATCATACATGAAGATCCACCATAAATGGATTCTATGTAGAAGCATGAAGACCAGTTCCAAAGCAGTTCTTTTACCCATATGTCTCCCCACTGGACTGCTGTTCTAGGGCACCACTCTCCTATGTAGCCAGAAGTTTTCTCATAATTGTATAAAAGTATTTCACAGCCTTTTGATAGCCAACTGGGCTCTAGACTAGCTCTGGCATTAATTTTTTTTTTTTTTAAATCCCTGGTTTTTTCTACCGAAAGTCATTTTCAGCCAAGCAAATCAAGCTCTTCTACTTTGTTTTTATATTTTCTCCTGAATATCCTAGCAGTTCTTTTTCACAACACCTGGAATCAGCCTAATTTCATCTTTTGTAAACATGGGTTATCAAATTACAGTTGAAATCTCAGCAGAATCCTGTAAAATGCTACTAAACATCCCAAGCTATACTAACAACAACTGTCCTGATGCATTTTATGATCACAGTAAGCTTGACAGATAACATTATACTGGAGATAAATATTATCTTGTGAGTCAAACAGCTTGCCTGCTTCTTCCTCCTCCTCATCAAGTTTCAAGTGAGGAGATCCCCATCTACAATTTATTAATCTTATGCACAACCTTGCATTGTATATAACTGCATTTCACCCAGTTCAATGGTACCATTCAAACAACACTGCTTTAGACAACTAATGCATGTTCCTGTCGATCTTTCACCACTTCTGGAATATGGATTTCCTATGCCATTAGAGTTGTCTGGATGATCAACTTTGCTGAAATACCAAGTATTTCTAGCATGTCTCATTAGCTGAAAGATACCCGAGTGCATTGATTACTGAGTGATTAAGGAGGAATATATTTACATCCTAAGCTAGCTGTGCCATCATGCTTTAGCATTCAATCCTTTCCTATTTCATCCTCAATTTAGAACATTTAAAAAAAAAAAGGTTATATTGACTCTGCTGAAGTTCTTTGGAAACAGTGATCAAAAATGTTCTGTGCTATGCTTTCAAGGAGACAAGCAACATGCAGGTACCTGGCCTCAAGACTCCACTGCACAGCTGCAATTCTTTACACCTGCATTTCCTACTCCTATCTGCTTCCCACTGGCCTTCATATGCACCAAAACTATATCCTAAATAGATGTAACCTTACCCAACATTAAGCCTCTTTTTCTCTGCGCAATGTTCCCAGGCACTTCAGACTTTCTTTCCAGCTCTCTGAAGCTGCACAGAAATGTCTACTGTACTACTTTCCCAGACCCAGCAGCACAGTAGCACCATACAAGAAGATGATGCAGCAACATACATTTACGTGCTTCTGAAAAGAACTCCAAAGGCACTACCCTTCTGTTTAACTACTGTCACCAACATGAGACTAGATTCTTTCCCTTCAAAAATAATGGATCTGTTTTTCAGTTGAGAGAACAAGGCACAGTAACTAAAAAAAATGACTACACACTGAAATTCTATAAACATAATGTACAATTGGAAAGCTATTGTGAAGAAATTTGTGCTCTGTATGGCATTTGAAAGACCTGGCAGAGGTTGAACAGAAAAAGCTGTGTGGGCATATTAATAATCTACTATGTGTCATATCTTTGCTGGAAAGTGATGCAAGGAAACTTTGATGTGTATATATAGCTGCAATTAAAAGAAAAGATTGGTATTTCCAAGGTACATTTTCCTCCTGTTCATGCAATTTTCCTTTGCATAAGTATTAGAAGGGTGTAGTAAGCATAAAACTATAGCTTTTACAAATGTTTTATTGAAAATGCTACATAGATATCATGTCACATTTACAACCTGTGTAGAAATGCACTGTTCTAACACATATGGGCCAGAAGTGAAAAAGTGATCAAACCATCAATAATCAATCTCAAAAACTTCATGCTTGACAGTCCTCTTGTATCCATCTGTATTACAAATCAAGGAAATGAATGGAAGTTAGACTCACACTCGCCAGTCCTCTGCACTTCTGATCAATATTTATTGATATTCACTCTTATTTTTCAGCTCTCTTAGCAGGTGACTTCTAAAACTCATTCATGTTGGAAGAACTTTAACTGGTTCCAGTTGTTTAGACTGCCCTTGGAATGTATTAAATATTTTCATTCATTAATGCATTGCATAGTCACCAGATGCTCCCCAAAACTGCACTGCCAGCAGTGTCACACTCTAATGGGAGATAGTCAATCTGCTTTTTACCCCAATTCACAAAAAAATTCTCTTTCAGAAAAAACACAGTTTAGCTTCTCAAATTCCCAAACTCACCTTGGGCTTTAGGCACCCCAAGGATCTGCCTGCAAGGTAGCTTTATTTGTATGTGCTATCATTTGAAAAATCAGAGTAAAAGGTCAGATAAGATTTCAGATTTAACTGGATTTTAAATCAAGGTAAGAGTCAATGTACCTTTTTTTTTTGGTACATTTAACAGAATCTGATCCAAAATCTACCTGATCACAAAACAAGAAGCAAAATACAAAGTATATGGAAAGCATAACAACAAGAATAAATGCAAACTTAAGTATGTTTCATATAATTTTCCAAACCTAGCTGCTGCTTAAGAGCTTTACTGAGATGTCTCTTGGCTGCATAAACCAAAAGAGTTAACTCTGACCACTGAGTGGTGCCTTTCAAAATACAAACTTCTCAAGTCTAAAGCAGCTGAGGATGCAACATAGTAGCACTTCACTTAAATGCTATCTTTCAAGAGACTACCTTAAAGACAACTTGTTGGAAAAACAGAGAAGAGAAAGGCTGACCACTCTCTGTAGACACATTTTTCTCCTTGTATCTGTCATCTTCAACTTCCATTCTGACTCATTCTTCTTTCTTAGAAGAGAAGGCTGCAGTATCATCAACTTACAGCTCCTGGACCTAACACTTCTTTGCCTGCCTCTTCCCAGGAATTTGATTGTCTTAGCTTTGATTCTTTGGTTTGTTTTGGGAACCAGCTTGCTAAAGCTATGTTTTATGAGTAGAGCTTTCCCTGCTTTGGGGCTTTTGTCTCAGCCTACAGGCCTTTGTGGTCTTCGTTTAGCACAGTCCATCTACATTAAATGATCTCCCCATATTTCATAAGATTTTCCTAGGACTATTGCCAGACTTCATTAGGAAGAGGTCATCATGAGGAATACCCACTCTCCTTTTCATAGTAATTTACTCACATTTTATTGAAACCACAATTTCATATTAACTCATTTCAAGAATTATTAATGAGCAATAATATATACTACTAGTTTGGCATTTATAGCCCTTACTGGAGCTCCTTCTTCAGCTGCCTTGAAAGGCACATCCATTCAATCTTTGAACTGTGAAGATCATCCAAGGGAAACACATTATACACAGTATTTATGAAAATGGTCCATATATAGAGCATCAAAGCAAAAGGATAACTGAAACTTTTGAGGAATGGGTCACTGGAAAAACAAATCGAGAACAAGCAAAGGAGATAAACCACACCCTCACTGAATGAATAGCTGATTAATCAAAAGGAAAGGAAGGTGTCATCAGCTTCTCCAGTAGCTCCAGTACCATTAACCTGAGACCCATCTACAAATTGCTAGATGCTATACAGTCACTTGAAAAAATCTGAGGCTCTTTGGATGGTGTCCTAGAGCACCTGCTCTAGACAATTGAGTTTTCTCAGACAACTGGAAAGCCCTTTGCAGTGTGAGAAAGAGCTTCTCTTTGGCCTAAGGAAACAAGAACAGCAGTGTGGATACCTGTATCCACTTCCAGTGAATTTGGCCCTTCCAACTTTGAAACTCCTTATGATTACACTGTTTCTTAATGGCTTTAAGTGGCTGAACTTACATGCTTGTAACTGGTCTTTAACTCACATTACACAGGAGCTGTTTATATTTGTGCACAGCTAGCCTATATGTAATGATCTTGTTATCTTCTGTCTCTTCTTCCTTTCCCTCATTTGGATAATAAACTGCTTTAGATGTAAAATAGATTGCTGCATGTCTGCAAAAGGAAGAAGGGGAAGTTACATTACCATGATTTTAAATAAAGTTGAAGAGTGACATGATCATGTAAGTCATGCAAGCTGATAAAATCTCAGTCATTTCACAGACAGTCAAAAAAAAGACAGCTATTAATTTACTATTAATAACACATGCACAGCCACATCTATCAAGCCATGTGCTGCTGATTCATCTATTACTACTACTACTACTACAAAAAAAAGCAAAACTAAGCACAGAATTAAAAATTCCTGGATTCAAAGTTGCAGCATTTAGTTAGATATTACATTCTTGCAAGAACGGACAGCACATTAGCCTTGCACAGATGAAAATGAAGGAAAGGGAGACTAACCTCCTGGGTACTCAACAACATTTGGCATCAGA
Organism: Corvus brachyrhynchos; assembly: GCF_000691975.1. NCBI lineage: Eukaryota > Metazoa > Chordata > Aves > Passeriformes > Corvidae > Corvus > Corvus brachyrhynchos. Next base: position 6,776,508 of record NW_008238132.1, on the reverse strand, counting down.
GAAGGCACAGAGGCAGAGCAATATCAGGCCCTGTAAGCTTGCTGGCATGGTTGTGACAGCCTGGGCATGCATGACGAACTGGCTCTGTTTTGAGGAATTCTGGAAAAACAATGGCCACAAGAGCTGCTCCACAACCATGAAGACTGTTTTCCTTCCCAGTGTGTCTGCAATCCTTCGCAACTACCATGGGCCTGACAGTGGCAGTGGCACAAGATAAGGCAGCCATGACTACTTTTTGAAGTACAAATAGGACAAGAGTAAACCAAAATTAATTCAAAGCTATTTCTTATTAACAGTAATTCTGTGATAGATGTCTGAATAGTTTGACAGCTACAACTATACATCAAGAATGCAGCAATACAACTTGAATTGCACAGGGTAGAACTGTAAGGAACTCTCCTGAGGTCTCATCTAACAACATGCAGCTTTTTCCAACAGATGACACACCAGCCTGTTCGTACTGTACATAATTGTGAAAGAGGATCCAGAAAAAGTCCTTTAAGCACAAAGTTCTAGCCTTTCCATTCTCATGAAACCCAGTACAAAGTCCATTTAAAAACATTGTTTGAGTTTGTACAAAATAAAAGCACCATTTGTTTTTAAATAATCAGATAATGAAATTAAGGAACTTCTTCCACTCTTTAATGTTAGCAATCTTCATGAATCTTTATTATTTCTGTTAATCAGATTGCACCCAATTAAGATAAAGAAAATGCTATCAGTTTAAGTTATGCAAAATGTTTGTACACTAAGTCAAAATACTAAGTAAAATGCCCACAGCTCTAATTTTTTTATTTAATTCAAACTGCTTACTGGTTACATTACACAAACTTTCTTCTTACACTAGAAACCAAGAAGAGATCCTACCAATTATTTTCCCTTCTCTTCCCCCCATAAAGCAGGTAATATAGGACTATTTCTTTCCCATCAACAGCATAGTCAGAGAAGAAATCAGATTAAGTGATTGCAATGCCGTGGGAATATTGTAATACTGCCAGACACAAACCTGTCAAGCTTAGCATGCTTCATACAAGGCTCATCCAACTGATTTCAGACTCAGGCAGTAATAGCACCTGAATCTCAGTAGCTTGAGTTAATACTTCACAGTTTTGGGGGCTAGACATGTCTGACTAGAGTAATGGAAACTAAGTTTTAGGGGCATTCTCTAGCTGCAGTTTAGGGCTGTAACTTAATTCCTAACATGCACCTCCAAGAACCAGTACCATCCTTGTAAAATGTGATGTTAGATGCTCATGGACATGGATGAGCTCAAAGAGTTCAGGTGCTTGAGGACAAAGACATTCACTGAGGGTACAACTCTGAGTCAGCACACCTAAATGAGGCACTTTCAGGATGTAGCCTTATTTATTTCAGCTTACAATAGTCAGGCTTTAGTTCCCAAATGGAGCCATCTCATTTAGGTATCTAAATTTGTATGTCTGCATGCAAGTTAGGACTTTACACTCCCATTATAGCAAGTGGAGACCTAGTTGGTACAGACAGTGGAGCCTGGAGAGCTACTGAGTGCAAACTGATGTCAGCTGAAAAGCACTGAGTGTACTATAGCTAGTGACTAAATCTTCACTAATTTCAATGGGAGCTTAAATCCAAGGCCACATATAGAAACACACATTTAGACACCTAAAATTAGATGTCTTCAGTATGCAGCTGAAGCACTGATATTTCAAACCAATGTCTCCAGAACCTTCCTACAGTCAGGCTCAGTCTGCAGTGTGGAGATTGCAATGTGGTGAAAAGAGGGACTAAAGGAGAAGATTAAAGAAGGTACAAGGGAAGATTAACTGATCTGAATATACAGGAAAATCAAACAGGAAAAGAAGAACCTGACTGAACACCTTACAGAGAATATAGTACCTTATGAAATCACATCTCAGAATGCATGAAATAAGATAGAACAAGAGTTAAAAAAGTATCTATTAGAAAAATGAGAAAATAACCAAGGCAAAAAATGTTACAGACATGTTTTGTTCATATAAAGATATTGACTCTATTTAACACATGTTAAACAGAAATCAATGGCACAAAATGACATTTTTCCTAAGACACACTACAATCCACATCATGAGAAATATGAATTAATGCATTCCTTTTTTTTCTTTAATTTGCTACTGCAGAAGAGAATAAAACAAATCTAGCTTCTTGCTTTTTAATCAAACTTTTACCAAATTCAATTTGTTCTGGGAATATAATGTTTTAGAAGTCTAGTACTTGTAACACTAACAAAGTAGGCACAACAGTAACACAAGCTGCTCTGGCAGAAAAGCAGCGTGATAAAGTAAGTTTTTCCAATAACAGCTTCTTGTGTCATCTGTGACTGCTTCTTTAATGGCTTGATGAGACTGGGACCACAAAGACCTGGTCAGTCATCAGAATTAATGGAGGACAAGGTCAGACAGTTCCCAGAGAAGGCGGAGGGAGCTCCGTTAGGAGGTTAATTCTCATGGTTACTCTCAGAGCAGAGAGAGGCCAATCTAAAGAACAGAATTCTGGATTGCTATGTTTTATTCTTGTCAGGAAAATGACCTTGTTTTGCACTACTTTGCAATTTTTATTGAGTTAGCACAAGAAATTTGAAAGAGGGTCATGACAAGAGTGAAGACTGCCTCTGCCCTACTGCAAAAGGGACTACAGAATCAAGGAGATGTGTCTGAATCCAGCTTTAATTCAGCAGTTGTACTAGAAGAGCTGCAGCAGCAGGGCTTACAGGCAAGTTTTACCTGCCAATAGTACTTGACTTACAAACTGGACTTGTGCTATGTGTCAAAGCCAACACATGAGCATTCTACATGCACTGCAATGAGGGCTTAAATCATTATTTCTTTACCTTACTGGAAGGGTACTTGCCATATCTCAATCCAATGTTTAGGATAACCTACCGGTAAAAGGTAGAAGGATTAAGTCTTCAACAATACTTGCAAGGGCATTCATGCAACCTGTTTATCAATCTAAGCTATAAAAAGAGCAGCTCCTACTAAAAATTATTTTGGAATGAAACACCTCCAAATCAAGCTGCTACAACCACGCTTTGTGACCACTTTCCCTCATCATCTTGTTTCAATACAAAATGGAATTTTGTCTCCTCTGCAGTCATACTCCCACATAGCTGGCCAATACTAATATTATTTTTAGTTTGAGTGAAGATACCTAGAAATAAAAAACCCTTTAATTTAAAAAAAAAAATTGTGTATATTGAAGGCCATTCCCAAACAGAGGTGCTTAAGAGTTAAGCTACTCCTATAGACTCAGCTCTGACCCTCTACCTGGACATCCTTAACCAAGAGTTAGTGAGCTGCAAATCATTGTAGCTTGCTCTGACCCCATACTTTCAGTTGATTTGTCTTAGCTTCCCTCAGTGCCTTTTATGAAGGCCCTCTAAATACTTCCTAAGGAGATCTTAAAATTAATATGTAGAAAAGGATGTTAATCTAAGTATCTATATCCAGTTTCAGATGCACATAATATGTTTAGTCTTCTACACAGAAGGAATGGAGATGACAACTGAAAACATTTACCATTTAGGGCGGGGTTGTTTTGAGGAGTTTTTTAGAATTTTTTTTTAATGAACTGATATATAAAACTTTATTTCTGTGTTTTCAGAAGTATACTGTGAAGAATCATCGAAGATGAAAAGGAAAGCTAATAAACTTACACATGTCATCATGCAGCATTTCAGTATTTAGGAATGAGAAACAGGAAAATGGAAACAAGGATGAAGAATTAGTTTCTTCTCAGGCTACAGAAAGAAAAAGATCACCCAGAGGAGCTTCTCTGGCTGGCTTCAGCAAGCTGTTCTTAATAGAAGCAGGAAAACCAAAGCACTAGACCTTTGTAATACACATCTGGGTTTACTTGTAAGGGCTCCATTACTCAGGCTACTAAGCTACCTAGAAGACTAGATATGCTCTAGGAGAGAACTCTTGTTAATAGTGTTTTATTGCCTTTGCTACTTTGTTCCATTACTAGAGCTGTGTATTTAAATACACACTCTTTTATTCCTAAACTTTGCCCAGTGCTAATGTGGATACCAAGTAATTTAACAAACAAAATATGGTATTTCTAGAGGTGATGTCACCCTTTAAGTCTATAAATGCAATCACTACTGCATTGACAGGTATCCTTGTACATTCTAAAAGCACCATAGAATGACAGCGCACACTTCCTCCACTTAACACAATGGTTTAGGATTTGATAATAAGCTATGGTGGTCTTGCAAGAGAAGCAACTCCCAATGACCATTAACAACTAACAATGTCCCTTCTCAGGGTCTGTGGCAACTTGTACAGAATTTCTGATGGGTCTTTAACCCATTCCAACATTAATAAATTGTTTTAAAATAAGACTCAACACCAAAGCACAAGATGGTATTTGAACAAGATAACTCTAGGGTTTTTTTACTTCAAATGTACTTAAATAGCAGTTACTTTCAGATTTTGAGATGCTCAGTTTGGCTGCTCTAACAGTATCTGTAAACAACCAAAACTATGCAAAGCCTGACAGCAGAAAAGACTAGAAAACAGATTAAAAGCTGCCCTGCAGAAAACTTGGGGATAGTGGTGGATGAAAAACTAGATACAAGCTGGCAAGGTGTACTTGCAGCCCAGACAGCCAACTGTATCTTGGGCTGCATCAAAAGCAGCATGTCCAGCAGGGTGAGGGAGGTGATTCTGCCTCCCACCTGGAGTCCTGGGTCCCTCAGCACAAAACAGACATGGACATGAAGAAGGTCCAGAGGAGGGCCAAAAAAGGGTCAGAAATGGAGCATTTCTCCTGTGAAGACAGGCTGAGAGAGTTGGGGTTGTTCAGTCTAAAGAAGAGAAAGTGTTTGGGATACCTTAGTGCAGCCTCTGATTATATAAAGAGGTATATAAAATAGATGGAGAAAGACTTTTTACCAGGGCCTACTGTTACAGGCCAAGAGGCAACATTTTAAATTGAAACAGAGTAGGTTTAGATTGGATACAAGAAATAAATTTACATGAGGGTGGTGAGGCACTGTCACAGGTTGTTCAAAGAAGCTGGGGATGCCCCATCCCTGGAAGTGTTCCAGGCCAGGCTGGATGGGGCTCTGAGCAACCTGATCTCGTGGGAGGTGCCCCTGCCCATGGCAGAGGGGTTGGAAAGAGATGACCTTTGAAGGTCCCTCCCCACCCCAAACCATTCTGTGATTCTGTAACAGTTTTATTCACAAAATATTCTGGGTAATGGGCAGGTTTGGTTTTGCAAAGCTCAAGCTGACCTTAGAATGAACTAAAGTTTGTGTTTCACCACTGCAGTCTCTTCTTTTCTCTTTCACTTCCTTGAAAACACTTTTCAGAAGTATTTTGTTTCTTATTTCAAAGAGAAAAAATTAGGTTAAGCTTGCTTAACTTTTATCCCAGAGCCTAACCTTAATACTGATTTAATTTCAAAGCATGAAGCATTTATGACTCATTCTAATTTACATAAGTCTTCTTATTCTATTATGAAAATGGCAATTTTCCTTTGCAGAGACATATAGAACATGGTCTCTCTTATTGTGTCAAGTAACATTTAATAGCCTTTAGCTGTAACTTGGGACTGTTACAAAATGTCCTCAAGATGAGTCATCTTCATTCATTTATTCTGCAATAGGAAGAATTCATGAATGAGTGATCTGCAGTAATTCACTTCTGCAAAGAGAACCCATTCATACATTTCAAACCTGGTTCTCTGAATCACTGTAATGTAGCTGATTATTTTGTATTAACAGAAGAAAATTTTGGCTTAAGGAAAGTTTCCACAGAAATCTGTGTATTGCTAGTATATGCAAAAACTTTCATAGATTTAAAAGACCTCTTTTGAAAATAAACATTTTGGTCTAACACATGGATACACAGACAGATAGTTCCTATCTATCTAGCAAGAAAAGCATGGTGTTTTTGCAAAGTTAGAGATTGACAAATGGTTTAAATCAAAGCTGCGTCAAGGGGGAGCACGACTTGTCACTATCAGACAATCACTAGGTAGGCAAAGAAAATATTTTACAGTATCCAAAAAATATGGCCATTGGCACACAGAAGTGCTCATTCAAAGCTGTATTTAGGTCAAAATACAGACAACAGAAATCCAACTATGATCCAAGACTACTAACTACAGAAATGTAAAGTAACCATGCTTCCTATTCTACAGAAATAAAGAATGAAATACATGTTATTTTAATTCATTAAAAGGCCACCAAAATAAAGGAATGGAATTCACCAAGGATAAAGGGTCCCTCAACCAACACTGCTCTTTTGCCATCCTTAGGAGACTTCAAACCAGGAATTATCCCTCAATATTAATTACCATGGAAGAGGCCCACATTAAAAAGCTGCTTCTCACTTAATGAAGTACAAAACCAGTCAAAGCTTTACAGATCACCAGTGAGAGCAAACACATGGTAAGTCAGTACAAAGAACTGCATGTAAAAGCAGCATTTTCTTCAGAAGCGTAATTCGCAGAAAATGCATCGTGTGCTTCTCCATTAATGAGTGCTTTAAGTTTTCACTACTTCATTGACTCAAGGACAGCTCTAAACAGTCTCTTTATTCACACCTCTCCTTTCTCCTGGAGACACACTAACTCTCATCATTTTCAGGTTGACAAATCTTACCCTATGTACAGCGTTGCCAAAGTAAGGAGAGTTCTCTTTAAAAACAGAACGGATGACGAGCAGTACAGAGATTGACAGAGCACCTCAATGTTTCCAACAGGCAAATATTTGATGCAAGAAAACACAGTTAACATTATGGTTAGATTTATTAACAATCCCCATTGACTTCAGCAGACAGCACAATCTCAAGGTGAATTGACCAGCAATAAAGCACAAGAGAGATTTAGAATTTTCCAAGGAAACGTGACTTACCAAATCATTCAAACTAATGTATCTGGCTATCTGCACTGCTATCTGGGATCCATAAGCAGTTTGCTACTTCTCAACTTCCACTCTTTCATGTTAGTACTATATTTACATAATTTCAATTTTTTATATATCACTGAAAAAACTGCATGTGTGTTCTTTGCAGAGACTTTTAAGTCAGAAAAGAGTACAAAAATGGGTAAATATTTACAGGAGAAACTAAGATTGAAAAAAAAATTATTAAGAAACATTATAATGACTAAATTAACTTCCCACTGATTGCATTTCCACTAAATTTCAGCCATCTTGTCCTTCTTCATGCCTTTCTAAAAATAAACATCTCTGTACATTTATTCAAACCATTCTCATTATATATTTCCACATCTTTAACTATGATTTTACCTAACAACTGAGTGCATACAGTGAAGAAAACACCAAGGAACTGATGTGAGCTTGCTTGCTTTCTTACTTTCAAGACAATGCAACAGACTCCTGCAGCTGTAACCCATTTTGCAGACTGGTCATTTTGTAGACAAGTCAAGGGCAAACTATGTTTGAGAAGTTGTGGCAGAACAAAAAGGACCAATGCCAAATTACTCTCTACAGTTTACACCACCCCAAATTGTTTATTTTATACAAATCTCTACACAGAAAACCAAACAGTAGACATTCCTCATGAGTTGCAATACATACCATGAAAAAGGAACAGCATCAATTACTAAGGGAATTTCTTCTTTTAGGCAGATCCATTGGCAAAGCACTCAAAAGCACAGAAATGTCTCAGAAGTGGCAAGAACAGACCAGAAAAGCAACATTCGAAAGATCGTGTGCAACTCAAGTTCTGTACTGAGATTAGTGAATGCACAGATATGAAAAAATCTTTATGCCCTCTATTTTACTACCAACTGTAATCCACAATTTCATCTCCAGGAAGGGGGAAGGATAAGGATAAGAGGAATGTCTATATGACAGGAGGTTTGCAAAAGCTATGGAACTGATTTGGGCTGTAGTTTCCAGATTGCTAGTGCCATTTTTCAGGGAAGTTGTAAAGACTGTACCTCAGCTTACACTTAGTGAATCCCAGAAACAATTGTCTAATAACTTGCTCATGCTCGCTTTCATATTTAAAGGATGAAGAAATCCACAGCTGAATCAAATCACGATAGCGAGCTGCCTACTCCAAAAGCAAGCAGGACCAGGCAAGGATAAAAGCTGTACCATGGAAGGTTAGAACCATATCTATAAAGAGATGATCTTAATATTTTTGCAGTTCATTAAACACTTCCTGCTCTCAAGACAGTCATGAAAGGAAAGTGCCAATTCATTCTCCACCAGTAAGACCACTTGGTAAATCAAAAACTCGAACCAAACATGCAACGCATGCCTCTCCCCTCAGTATTTTGTGCAACAGAAGCAAAATATATCTTATCTGTTCCTGAATTGCAAGACAAAAATCATTACGTTCCCCTCAGGTACTGTCAAGTAATTATTACATATCATGTTTCAAATAAATTGTATAGGATGGTGAGCTGCAACACTGATCCATTTGTGGCTCAAAGGATGCAAGAACACCACGCAATCAGCATAAAGTTATGAAATACGGTGCTAACAGACATGTAAACTTTAAGAACTGTCAATAGAAACTTAATTACCATCTAAGCCCTCCTTTGAATCAGTTGTTTTGCAGACAAAGGACCTGCCCATGACACTGGAAACCACATCTTTCAGCTCTTCTCAGACTGGAGAGAAGAGGGAAAGGAGCTGGAAAATACTCGCTTCAAATTCCCAGAACATTATCTGTTGGAGCTGGGCCAACACCCAGGAAAAAAAAAAGAAGGTAGGATTAACTGGCCCAGATGATGACAAGCAAAAATGTGACCCCGTAGCTAAATCTGTGGATACTCTCTTAGAGCACAGTAAAATGGTATTCTAAGCAGCAGCAACAGTTAATTGCTCATTTCTTGCAGTATCTTCTAGATATGCTTAACTGGTAGCTATGGTCATTTGGAATGGAAAACAATGTTCAAACTGACCATTGTGTAAGGGGATGCTATGCTTAGAGGAAGCATTTGTATTTTGAAGCTGCTCTTGCTAGAACTCAGAAATAATGCAATTTGGCCCCAAGAGATAATGAGAAACCAGGTGGGATAACCAACAGAGAAACAATGTCCACGACAGAAGATAATTAAAAAAACTAAACTCAAGCCATATTAACAGTTGTAGCTTTTAATCTGAGGTCTGTGAAATGAGGTTAGTCAAAAGTTGCTACAACAGCCTTTCTGTGTTTCCCATGCAATCTGAAAATGTTCCCCCCCTTCTCCTCCCCAAGAAATTTAATTTCATCTAATACAATGTAAGAAAAGGTACTTGTTTATGGTAGCGAAATCTAAATCCCAATGATCCTTAGCACATAATCTTTTAGGTCTTTAAAACAGCTCTTGTATTTAAAATAAGTTCTGTCATTCTTTTACTTTCATCACAAATTGCCTTTTGTTAATCCTGATTCAGACTCAGAAAATATTAAAATAAATGTATCAACTTTACCTGTAATGCACTGAAACTGTCCATCTTCTCTTCTTATTGTAAATGCTTCGCCTGGATTAACTTGCACAAGAATAACCTTAAAAATAAAAGAGTGTTTACAACCATTACACAGGAATATGTTACAGAAGTCTGGTATGTGCAAAAAAAAAAAAAAAAAAAAAGTTTTACTGGGAAAAGCCAATTTTTTTTTCTGGTTAGTAAATACATTATTTTTCACTTCACACTTTTTGCTGTCTTCATCCCACAGAGAAAGGGATAAGAGCAAGAACAAGCACAGATATTTTTAAACAAACATTTTTCAAAGAATTAAGGAGAGAATAACAACTAAGTAAAACAGTACCTGTACAAATTTTATTTTCTCAACTGCTTGGTATAATTAAAAAGCTATTTGTACAGCTTAAATTATTTCAACAAATTGCATTAACTTCAACATTAATCAAACCATTACGTAAACTTTCAGAAGGAAGCCTAGAATTCCCAGTGCTTGACATCAACCACTTGACAAACAGTTTTCAACATACGGGAAATATTGTGTCATGTCCCTCTTTACATGACCCAAGCATATTTGTTATTATTCATTAATGATAAAAAATTATTCAAGTCATGACAAAGTAAGTGCACCAGATGCCCAGCGCGAAACAGTATGTATAATTTTATTTGTGGAAAGCTGGTTATCCTAATTCTGTAAACCCAAGCGAGGCAGAAATGATAGCAAAGCACACATCAGCCAAAATAAACAGACAAAGTCTGTACCAAAGCAGAAGCCTGTTACCATTTTAGATTTCTGTGTTCTTATTAGAAACCTGCCCTTCTGTGAAGAAAAAAAGTTTGTAAACATGAAAAACCTGGCTGAAATTAAGAACAAAGGAGAAAAAAAAACCCCAAAAAAGAGCAGGTGTATTTTATAATTTCCTTTCTGGACACAACTTTTTTCAGTCTTGCTTGCACACATCTACGTAGAGCCTATGTCCTCCTCCCTCTAAAAATCAGAGGGCAAGAAATCTTTATGAACACAATTTTTCAGCATTATGGCCAAAAACTTACTTTGTTAAATTGCTAAAAGAAAATAAAATCTTTCATGTTTACAAAAACACAACCAACCAACCAAAAGCCCCAGAACAGGAAACTTGATTGTTCCTCATTCTAGCAATACCAGAGAGAAAGGAAAGGATAAGGAAACGGCAGAAATCATATGAATTCCTCCCTTTCTGGTGGAGCAGTTTCACAAATTAATGAAAAGACAGCAAGTTCTACACTAACATACTGATGAGATACGATAGGCATTTGCATTTTCAAGCTCGGGCTGTGTGATTCAACACTGAGTGGCTCAGGTTTGAGCAAGCACTTTAAAAATACTATATCTTGTTTCATGTGGTTTTTCTAGAAGCTTTAGGCTGTTTGAGAAAAAACAATGAACTGTATCACTATTTGCATTTTATCAAGCTAATAAATTTTCCAGATCTTCTGAGGTGTGGCTCAAAGTAAAATTCACTAAGAGTTAGCATTCATAATATTATCTAAACAAGATTATTTTATTAATGAACTTCAAAGAAGACTTAAAGGTCTTCAGAAAATATTGTATTGCCAGAGTTTATTTTGAAGTGTTTGAAGGTCACATTTTAACAACTGGCTATCATCACCTTCAGAATGTGATGAAGGAGAGAAATAAGAATAGATGAGTTCTTACAATTTCTTTTCCAGACTCCCCAAGCAGGCATAACTTTTTGAAGACATATTTCATTGATGTACTCTTTCCTCTGTTACAATTGAAAGTTTTAGCTCGAAATTTAGACTGGAATAAAAGTACCTAAAAGCTTCATGGTAACATGAGAATGTCTCTCCATCTGTTATGTGTGGGCTGGATAGCTACATTTGCCCATCTCTTTTGGCTGATTTAGATGCCCAAACTCCTGGGAGGAGCCATTCTGGCTACAGCTGACATGGCAATCTGAACCATTTTCAGCTCAATATTCTTGGTCTCCATCACACAAATTGTGAAAAGCAGAAAAGCTTTTGGGTGCTGGCTGGCCCTTGATTCCTGCTTTTAAGTGACAGGGAATGTAAATGGACTGGTATTCCCAGTTGTTCCTATTTATTCCGTGTGAGTGCCTGAGGTTGGTAATCTGGGTAATGATGTTGTCTTGGGAACCTGCTGGCTTTCCTCCCCCAGACCTCTTGCTGCAGGCCACCCAAACCTGAGGCTCCAGCTGGCAGAGAGGATTTGAGCATGGGAATACATGCACCTGCCCAGCTGCAGCATGTGGGCCCTGTGCCTCCTGGTTTTGTGTTACAGCAGCTTCTCCTGGTGTGAGCACCTTTGTTGCTCACTTCACAACTGCTCTGAGAAAGTAAAGGCTCAGCATGGCAGCCATGGTGCAACACAGTGAGACGGGAACTGTTCAGCAGCAGCAACAGGCCAACTGATGGAGTCCAGCACCATTCTGACACTCAGGATGCCATCAGATTTTCACATCTCTGATGACATCTGAGTGCCAATCCAAAGGGCGGGGAGACTCACCAACTTAATGCAGTTTAATTAGATCTCAGTTCCCAGAAACAGGAAATAGAGTGTCTTTTGACAATGGACAATTAGCCAACCTGATGCCTGACTGTATTTCACTGACTCCCACTTTCAGCCTTGCTTTTATGTTATGCATTCACATTTGTATTTTACAGCTATTACAAGGTAGGCTGTGTATGTCGCCAAGTGTGCCAAAAGGGATTCTGAATCAGGGCTGAAGAAATTTCAGAAGTTTCAAGAACTGCTGGTTTCAACAGTCTTTGTGTTGGGGCAGTGTATGACCAACAGTGGTTTCTGGACCAACCTTATCACAGTTGAATCCCATGGCGTGTTCACAGCTTTGAAAAGAGCATTTCTGACACTTTGCACCTCAGTAGATACGATTTGAAATAAGAAAAATTAAAGCTATGTACAGAGAGAGATCAGTACCTTTCTGGTCAGAAGAGATAGTACAAAAGACTGACAGTCTCTCACAGGAATTCCCCCTTAGCTAATGAAAGTCTGCAGCACATAAGCAAGGATGCAAGAAAATTTCTCTAAAGGAAAATGTAACATGGATTTTACACAGCATCATGTTTTAGGTAAAAAAAAAAAACAACGAAAAATATATCTGCGGGTTGCTTAGTATTTATAGCTCTTTCATCTTATTCGAGGTGCCTTTGTGCAGGCTTGCACACCCCATCACCCAACATGTTACTTCATGCACCTTGACATTAGTACTTCTGAAGACCAGGGCCTGAGTCTTTGAGTCTTTCACACTGAATATTCTAGATCTTGACCTCCTTCTTCTTCTGGGCAAAGCTTCAAATTGGCTTGAACTAATTTGAAGTTAGTTCAAATTAACTATTTTAATCAAAAGAAAAGCTTTGGAAAAATCTGATGGTTCAGCCTCTCTTCCTGTGCCTCAATCTTTTTGTGACAAATTCTGTTGCTTTACTCACAGCACCTAAAGTTCTGCTACCCAAAGGCTGACATGGATTCTATCCAGATTTCCTTTGCCTGCTCCAAGGTAAGTATGATACTGAAAAAACCCCTCATTTGTGATGTGTCAGTCTGAGTGGGAGGCACCTTTAACATGGGCACTTTTCAAAGGCTATTTCTCTTACTAAGTCAACAAAACACTAATTGAGGACTTCACAATCTTAACAAAATGACGTGAATTTAGGATACTGAAACCTAGGTACAAGTTCTAGAATTATACAAACACTTTTAAAGCACAACCAACTATAATGGAACCTAATAAAATCTAGAAGTGTAATTTCTGAATGCTAATGGAATTTTGACTCAATGTATTTTTGTCTCAAAACATGTTAAGGCATTGACATTAAGAAACAGGAGTATTAGGTGAACTAGTTCTATGTCATTTCCACAGTGACTATAAATTGTTTCCTTTAAACAGTTGTTTAATGATGATCCACATGACCTCAATACAGTTCTTGATGAAAAACAATACAAAATCTCTTTCCAGAGATTAGCATACAAGTTGACAATATAAGAGTGCAGACACAGACTTATGCTAAAAGCAGCTCTTGCATAAACAAAATAAAGTGGCCACTGAATGGCTGAAGTTTGAAATACCTGAAACATCAGTTGTCAAAGACTGCCAGGTTCAAAAGCAAAAATTCACACTTTTCAATGGTACTTAATTTGTTCTATATAGGCTATTTCAGAAAATAAATCCAAACCAAATGAGCAACATACTAAGCTTTGTAGTAGTTTAATTTAATTGCCCAGATTGGCAAAGACCTCCTAACAAAAAGCCTCCTAACAAAACTAATAATGCCATATATTAGAAAGCTCAGTATGTATTTCCTGAAACGGCTGTTTGAACTCAGGCAGTAGCTGAAGCCAAGTAAGAACATAGGAAATGTCCTGATGGTCTGGGTTAGCAGTCCATCTAGCCAAGCACTTTGACTCTAATGTATCAATTGAGATGCTGCTTAAGGAGAGTATGAGAGCCAGGCCACTTTCTGCAGTCCACCTCTCTTATTGTCCATAAATTTGCCTAAACTCTTTGAGTTCACTTACAATTTGAACTGCCTCCACAACCTCCTATGGCAGTAAGCTCCTGAAATTTTCTTTTTAGACATTTTAAAACCATCTCCTACTTGTTACATGTTGCCTAGCTTCTCTGCTATGGGATTTGCTGAAAAACAGTTCTGAATAAATTTCATCCACCTCCTTCAATATTTTTTAAGTCTTGACAATTCCCATCTCCTTGTACCCAGTCTGCAAACTGAAGGGTCTCAATATTTCTGATCAATCCTGCGAGAACTGCTCCATTGCCTTGACCACATCAGTGATACCTAAGGCAACATCTATATTAGCAAAGTGAGCAGTACTCAGGAACATTCCCAGGTGCTGGAACAGTCACCTGCAATAATGAATATACTGTAGTAGTCCTGAGCATAACATAGGTCCATACAGAACTGAAAACTGTTCCTGAGATCACTCTTACCAGGCAGTTTGCAAAAAAATTTTACTAAAACTGACTCGTTTCATGACACTTAGCTTCCACTAACACTTGGAGCACATTTAAATTACTAATATATAAACAATTACTAACAGTATCCTGAGGAAGCACTACAATATTTTGCCTTCTTGAAGGACTAAATAAGGGACACACTCTTGAGTGGTTTTGAAAATCTATTCTTCACCTTAAATCACAATTAGAGCTGGTCAGATGTGGCAAATACATTTTTTAGAATACAATTCTTATATAAAACTATTCTGTAATATTTCTCTCCCTAAAGAATTGAAAATTAAATATAATTTTATTGCAACTCAAGTAGCATAATCACATCCTACAGAGGCATGCAACACTGACTTGGACATACTACCATTAACAGATAAAATTATTTTTTAATTATTATATCTTAAGATCTCATATAGGATTTATTACTACTTCAGTGTGAGTAGGATGGAAAGTATTTTGACCTTGCATATAAAGAATCAATGGAAGTACAAATGTTCAAAGAGGAGAATGCTCAATGTTACCTATTTTTATTCAGTAAAACTCTCCACTATCTGCAAGAGAGAATAGAGGATGTTTCTGCAGACTGAACCAGGAATGGAGTTCAATGTTTTTTCCAAGTCTTCAGCTTATTTCTAACACGAAAAAAGTGAATTAGATAAAAATGGCTGGAGTCATAAAAAAACCCTGTAAGACTAAGAATGCAAGCAACAAAAGGTGGAAGGGAGAGCTGTGCAAGGCAGAGCTGCAGCCACATTGACGCAGCAGGCTGCTCCAAAGAAAGGAAAAACTTAAGGCCAAACGTTAACACTTATCTCCATAAAGGTCTAGAAGTAATTTTTATCAGCAAGAAGCAGACGCTGCAGAAGTCAAAATAAGATCCTTAGAGGTATTTCACTCTGCCAATATGGTCACGGCAGTGTCTTTCAAAAGCAAGACAGCAACAATACAAGATATAGCTGATTTGTATCTTACTAATCTTTGTCTTTAGGTATACAGAATACTTTCATAAGCAACCTAAGATTTTGCTTGTGCCAGATGAATACACAGTTAACCTATTTCTTCATCGGAGCACAGTGAGGGCAGAATGGAATTTAAAACACAGAGTTAGCTAATCTTGTTTTGGATATGTTTGTTTGCACACTCATTAAGGCCAAAAATCCCATTAACTCCACTGAAATAACAATTAAAACCAACCCTTCATTCTTTAAGATACGCACTTCTACAAGCTTCTCTACTTGAACGTCCATCCTCCTAACAGAAGTAGTGATGTACCAGGAGATTGACAGGTTTCAAAATAATTTCAGCTACCTGACAGAAAAGAAAGGCAGCATTAGACTTGTGGCACCATCACGAATGTGTATTTACATTGCAACATGAAGGAAAAAAGCTTCCCTGGTACTTTCAGTGGAAAAAAAAGTGACAAACTATAAATAGCCTTGCACAATTAATAACTGATCTCTGTCGGGTGGTTAGTAAGAAAGATGGAAACATATACCTATGGACATAATTGTAAAATACTAATATCAAAATTGGATTCATCCTGAAAAGGACCCTAGATGAAGTGAAAGACTTGCAGAGAAGGAAAACAAAAAGAGATTGGGACTAATCCCTAAGAATTAATATCTTCACTGTTTTAAGGCAACATCTTTCCACAGCAGAAACTGTAAATACAATTAGAAGTCGAAACTATTTCTGTCCCCATGGAGGGAAAAAAATAGCCCATCTGCTAAGTAAATAATAAAATAAAACAAAGAGCCCTAAAAGCTAACTCCAAAAGATCTCACAGCAAGTTTGACACATTTTTCTTTTGCTCACCACTATACATGTGCAAAAGGAGGTCTCAAATAAGATTTAGAAGGCTAAAGAGCAAAGCTTCCTCCCCAGATAAGCACGCACAATACAGCCAGTCAAAAACTAATACCTCAAAATTATTTTGCCATTTCTATCAATTACATACATGAAGTGGACCAAAGAGGCAAAAGAGATTTTATTTGATAAAAACCCTACACATTCAAAACACTACTAATACTTTTAATTTATTGTTTAGGTTCTAAAAATTTAAATTCAGTTCAAAGTAAAAAAAACCCAAACCACCAAAACAAAAAAAAAAACCCCACAACAAAACAACCCAACACCCAAACAACAAACGACTGTGTTTAGAAGTATACTAGATATTCTTTCACACAGACACAAAAGAAAACAAATCCAGAATTAAGACATTTGTTTACCTTCTCCTTCACACTGCTCTATAAAGTTATGAGGATCTTCCTAATTTGGGGAATTTTTTGCAGATCAGATTTGAACAAGGTTTATGGAAGAGAGTTTAACTTACCCTTACCACATCATGATGATCTTAAGATTACACATTTTACAGCTAAATAACATCTGTATTTCTAACAGGACAGGACTGACTGAAACACTTTCTGATTCTTCTAAGCCAGCACAAACATCAAGAGAATCAAGTCAGATACAACAAAACTTTGTTTACAAGTTTGGTATTCACAGCCACATTTTAAAATCTTTTCTAGCATGTAACAAACTGTGTTGTCCAAATAAATGTTTTCATACCCAAAAGCTTCTCTGTCTGTAGAAGTTATTAGCTACTAAATATAAAACAGTATATAAATATAAAAATTTTAACTTTCCTAATATTTACAGGTTTATTCCAAAACAGCTAAGTGCTAGCTGAAAGACTGAAACTATAATTTTAGAGTTACTCGGATATGGGAGAAAGATTTTTGTATTTGCAATAAAGAAAAATAAATCATCAAGCTGGTTCTGTCTCCAGAATATCTTGGCTCTCAAAGCCATCCTTCAGTACCTAGGACTATCAGTCTCCTGAAGGGGAAAAGAAAAAAGGTTACATTTTTAAAACTGGACTGAGGCTAAGAAACCAAACTACATTAAACATTTGTGTCATGTGTGAAGTTGTGGGATAAGCCCACATGAGAACTGGCACTCTGTTCTCTCCATAGGTTAGCACTGTCTACAGCCATAAAGGCAAGAAAACCAAAGGAACCAGACTGAATTTCAGTGTAAATGGGGATTTTGAATCATTTTCTCTCCCCAGCCACCCACCAGCTCACTCTGAAGGGGAAAGGAACTGAATGGGTTACTTGGTTTCTTCCTCTAAAAGAAGATAGTTATGCTTTGTAAATTTACAAATTTTTCCAGAATGAGTGAAATCTGGGACAAATTTTCCAACCAAGTTAAAAGCCTCTGAATACATATATAACCAGAATGCTAATAGATCTACCACTAAACATATCATAACAAACAAACAAAAAAGCAATCCTTCAGCAACAAAGCTGATTCCTAGCCTGGCATACATATCAAAACACCAAAAAATGTGGGGAAGGAAGATGTGAAGGAGAAAGTGTAGGGGGGAAGGAAGCTAGAACATGCTACATTAATTTTAGTCATTGCTAATATTAAATATTTAGCATGAAGAAATAAGAGTATGTTACATTACAACTGTGGTTAAAGCACACTTAAATGTAACTGTATAGTAAGAGACTGTTCCTGTACAACAAGGAAGATTACAAGTTGGAGCAAAACAATATTACTAGAAGCAGAGTTCTGTTTTCCCCTCATTCTGGAATGGTTTTGGGGGATGTGTGTGTTTTTTGGGATTATGGGGAGTTTTGGGTTTTTTTCCTACAAACAAACTTCCTAAAAAGCAAGAGGGTAAAGTGTTCCAAAATATTTGCTTGGATCTTTAAAACTGTAATTTGAAGACAATCACATCACAAACCATTTCTACACCAGCAGAAACAATACTATTTTCTGAGATGTTTTACTAGGGAAGAGAAGAGTTTCAGGCTTGGGATTTTTTTTTGGTTTTGTTTATTATTAGTCTTAAAACATCTATATTTAGCATTATATAGTTATAGGTGCTGAGTCAGTAGCAAAAGATTGTCAACAATCACAAATAATGGAAAGACTTCACCAATATCGTATTTCTAAATGCACTACTAATACACATCAACATGAAAAAAAAAAAAAAGACAGCAGTGGTTTGTCAAAAAATACTGCAACTGAAATTAGCTCAGCAGAACTCGTGAGAAGATTTTTACCCAAAAGGACAAAGGTAGATTAATTTTTGAGTATTTTTCAAATTTAGGAAAACATCGTAGCTAATAATCTTGGCCATTCTGACTTCAGAAAATTTTAGAACACTGAACCTGTTAAGAAGGTGGTACAGCCAAGCTCTTTGTAAGATGTACACTGTATCTTTAACAGTCTGTCTGCAACAAGATTATAAAAGGGTGTATTTCTAGAAAAGGGCGAATATAATACCACACAACTTCCAGGCAGAGCCACATTTATGCTCTGTCATTAGGGCACGTACTCAGAACAATTACATTTTTCTCCACTAATAGCTCCAATCAAGATGTTAATTAGTGACATGCTTTATCTCATAACCCATTTCAAAAGCCTTAGTGCTTTGACTTACTGTTGCTCGCATCCTTTTATTTCTCTCATTCAACTGGTGCTACCACAGTGACAAAGGATGAAGGAAGATTCAACAGTCACCACTCCGGCAGCTCCAATCTGTTCCATTCACTTAATACTGAGGCAATCTTCGGTGATGTGTTGAACACTGCCCCCCCCCTCCCCCGTTAACAAGGCACCTTAACCTGAACGCCACGCAGGAAGATCTCCCTTTACCTTCCTCTATAGCTGTGCATCCACCAAGCATGTGGAGGCAGGATGTGAAAGGTAGGATCAATTAACAATATAGTCAGCAATACCTACCTCAAGCCTTCCTTCCTATCAAATTAGCCAACGTACAGTGAGCTTCCTGCTGTACATGAATGTATCATGTCACCATAGCAACTAAATCAACAAATAGCTGCTGCAGCATCTGCTTCTGGATCATCTAACGTCAGTCAACAGAAGGTTCGGGTTTAAGAGAACAAAGCTTCCAAATATATGCCGTTTTATAACTGCATTTTTAATTTAGCCTCCTGACTCCCAGATAGCATATACTAACTCAGAGTGAACCAACTTCTGACTTTATAATCTGGGATCCAATTTATGCCTTCATTTTGCAAGTAAGACAGAAAGAAGGGAGGGGAAAAAATACTTTGGAAAAGAATAAAAAGAAACAGCAAAGAAACAATCAACTGGATTCTAATGCACTCTCTCAAATACGGTGCTACTTTATATCACGCATTTACTAAGACACATGAAAAGAAAGAAGTATGTTTCTGAACTTCACTTTATAATTTACATATGTCTGCCCTAAATAATACTGTAGACAGAAATACCTTTCATTAAATATTAATATTAAAGACATTTCAGATAGATGACAAAGATGGCTTCCCTCTGTTACAGTCTCCAGAGCTCAACTGAAAACATCAAGTATTGTTTTCTGGCAATCTCACATCTGTGGTTTTTAATCCCAACAACAGCTGGGGACCACTGGCACACCCTCATCTGAAGAAAGACAGTTACACAGGGCAAAACACATATCCCTCTCTTCTTGTCAGAAATTACTTCAAATACCACTTATGCATCACTGGTTTAAGTTCTAATCCATACGCAGACAAGACACAGGAAACTGCTTTGAAATTGTTTAGGTATTCAGAATGCAACAACATGAGATTACAGATTAAATGTTGTCTAAGATAATAAAAAATTCTGACATTACTAACATCTAATGTCTTCAAAGGTAATAACTAAGTGTACAAACACACACACACTTTTATGTAAAAGGACTCAAAGCTACAGCCTACTTATAACAAAAAAAAGTAACTTTCCACTCTTTTAACTTCAAGTCATATTTGTAACATTTGATCAGCATGAAATTATTTACCAAGTAAAAACTTTCTAGGCAAAAAGAATCAGTTATTCATATCGAGTATAATTTTATTATTAAAAACACCTACTTTTGGTTTCAAAGCAGATGGTTTCCCACCCATCTTTTGTTACAAGATTTTTTTGTTACAAGGAAAATCATTACATCTATGTTGGCTCCACAGAGTGTGGTCCAGTGAACAAGGAAAACTAGATGCAGACTCAAGATACTAACACTACTGTGGCTCCCACATGGACTTACTGTGATTTGTGGATTTGTCACCTCACCTATTCCAGAGTTCCCATTTGTAGGACTAGTCCAACTATTTTTAAGTTCCTACATGCTTCTGATCAAAGAATACAGCAAGACTTGAGCGTTGTTATTCATTAGCAGCACAGAAACTGCCAGATGGAATCACATCTGTGGTTGAGCTAAGGTGATGTCAGTTACAAACACAGCACAAATTGTTTTTCCATTGATGGTGTGTTCAAAATCTGCTGCTTATATCATAACAAGGCTAATGAGGCTATGAACTACTCTTTTCCATAATCAAGCCCACTATAACTTAAAAAAACATTTTAAATGGAAAAATACAAAAGATCTATGTAACAGGTATTACAGAGAGTATATGATTATTAAATAGGAACACCTGACATCGGTACTAAAGGCTAAATTAAAACAGTACCTTAAATTGTTTCAAATTGCCAACGGCTTATGAATTTCATGGTCATGAAGTGCTACTTCCAAGTACTTCTTTCTTAAAATCATCTTTCAAAAGATCTTTCTGTCTCCCATCATCGTTTAAACTTAAGAAAAGCTTCCTCTTTTCACATGCACATTGGCTACTAACCAATAAAGAGTTTTGAAAACTTTATGTTAAGCTTTGTACTGCACCAATTCATAGCAGACTCAGCACACAACACTTCTGTTATCTATATAGGAAAAGAAATGTTAGAATTTTCTTTTTTTCCTCAAATTATCTTCTGGTTTTAGTATCAACAATAGACAAAAACAGGCTTCTCATCATTATTTATAGAAGCATCCTATAGACTTCGATCTTTGTCCAAATAACATGATGCAACACTCTTAAACACCAAAGTTCTACATCTTCTATTTTCCACCACATTTATTTGAGCAAATTCCAGTTTACAGGTTTCCAATGACTACAGAATTCTCTACTCTAGCATCTGCTAGTACTGACTATGAGGATCTAACTGCTCTAGATATGGAGTTCAAAACTTTCTTCATGAAGAATAGTTAAGATATGGGTAGTAAAGGTCATTAACAAACCTTGTGTTTCAGGACCAGAAAGGAAATCCATACAGAATTAATTGTTACATAATATGTTGCAATAGCAATTTACATGCTTGGGATTTTGAAAAAAACAAATACAATCCAAACTATTTCAGCTTACATGGACAGTAGCTGAATGTTTGGAAAAAGCGAGCAAAAGAAGCCTTCTTTTCAGTGACATGCTCCTAAGGCCTGTATTTTCAGAGGACAGACCAAGCAACTCTGCATCATTTTTCTAAAAGACAGCTGACAGATAATAAAATCAGCAAACATTTCATCTTTTAACCATTGCTACAAGTCAGCATCACTGATTGTGCTAAGACGACAGAATATCCCTAGAAGCAACTGGAAACAAGGAGATTGGAAAGATGATGAGATTGTTCATCGGCACTGGCATTCAAAAACCATAGATCTCAATAAACTTTCATTGCTTTTTGTAGAAAGGCAGCTTGGGAAGATCCAAGAACTGGTGATTTTTTTCCCTAGAAAACAAATTTATTTATGAAAAGTTTTAAAAATTTTTACTGTACTTGTGTTTCTCCCCCTTCTCTTCATGAGGAAGATGATCAGCTGAAACAGCTAACCACTGAGAAAAAGTGCAGGCGAAGATGATTTCTAGCCTTGTTTTGTAAAAATACAAAGCTTTCTGAGAAGAACCAGTAAAAGTTAAATGTTGAAATCTGCATTGAATGTCACTGATAAATGTTCAAGGCTTGTTAGAGTCCGCAGATAACAGTGCCCATCAGTGTACATTCCACAAGTCTGTCTCATTCTTTAGTATTAAGAAATACTTACAATCTTGATCTACCTGCTTCTTCGTTTGTCTCCTCTCTTTTGCATTCTCAGTTCTCACAGCTTGCCTAAGTAAAGTTTTATTTGCTTAATTTACAGCAAACCCAATCTGCTTCATTAGCATTGACACAGTCTGTGGCTGGCAGATAGTGCACAGAAAATTTGCTACTTAAAATAATACCACTACTGTATCTTTAAATCAGCTAAAGTATAAACATAATGATAACAGCAGTGTTTCAAGGAATCTGGATAATGCAACAGACAAACATTTGGGCTTCAAAGTTTAAAGCTAATCCATGTTTACATGGAATTAGAAGGAAGCAGTGTTAGGGGCAGTCACTGAACTCTGGAACTTTCTGAGGCATCTGGTCATGGCCAGTGGTTAGACATATCAACCTCTAAAAAAAAAACTGGAAGACTTCAATCACATCACTCTCATTTCATGATTTGTTGTTTGAAGTCTGCAGAAATTCAGTTTCTCATCCAGTTTTGCTAAGCAAAAGTGGATGAGAAACAGCTCACACTGCACAGCAAACGGGTAGCAAGGGCTAGCTAAGGTTCCAGCTAGTACTTCACAGGGGCTAGACCCCTCAGCAGGCATCCTCCCTGATCAATCTGCCAGTTTGCAACAGTCCAAATGTATTATGGCCTAGAAGAGAATTTTATATTTCCCAACGTTGCTTCTGACAGCTCAGATTCCTGTTTGCTGATATAGCAAGTTAAAAGCCCATAATATTTAAGACTGATAGATGTGTTTAACCTTTTTACCCTAAATAGTGCATAAAAGGAAATGCCAAAGGAAGAACAGTGTTTTCTAGTTATTCAAAAGAGCATTTAATTAAAAAAAAAAATCAAATGTTAAAAATTTCAGCATCACTTCTAAAGTAGCCTTTTTTACCCTGAAAAAGTACCAGTTTTGTGTAAATCTGGGCATCATTGTATATCAAAACACTGTGACAACACAAACTTGAGCCCGAAGAGAAATTAAAAGATACATCTCAACTAGATCAGATTGGAAAGACTTAATCAGTAATGGACCAGGGTCTTGGTGGAAGAAATCTCTACAATCCCAATCCTTTCCTATGTATTTTCTCCTCTACTTAAAGAGAATGGGAGAAAAAATAAAGCCAAGGGCTATTTTTTACTATAGTGTGTAAACTATAGTCTATCTGTTTGTGGAGAATGTCATTCTGCCTGCTCTATAAAGTGTATAATTCTATAATTAACATGCAAAGGGTTAATGGACTTTACTCAAGTATGGCAAAGTCTCAGTCTGCAGGGAATAGAATATGACAGACTATTTTAGTTGGAAGGGACCTATGATGATCATCTAGTCCAACTGCCTGACTAATTGAGGGCTGACCAAGTTGTTGTTAAGGGCATTGTCCAAATGCCTCTTAAAATGCTGACATGTTTGGGACTTTGGCCACAACTCTAGAAATCCTGTTCCAGCATTTGACCACCCTCTCAGTAAAGAAACGCTTCCCAGGGAAAAACAGTTTTCAGCTAGCAGAGTATGTACCTCAGATAACTTATTTGCCAAGTGTATAATTCTCACGTATTTTAAGAGAGGAGTTTCTGTAACTAAAAATATGACTTTGCAAAGTAGTTACATTTTTGTCACAACTTACAGAGAGACTACAATAACTGTCTTTTGAGGAAACACAGCTAAGCACTTTGTAGGTCTTGGGAGTCTGGCATTCAGGTCATGGCTTACTCAGCATTAAGCATCCCCTGGCACAGAGAAGGGGAGAGATGGGGACATGCCTGAGTCCAGGACACTGCTTAGGCATAACTATACCCTTCCAAACCTTATTAATAGACGAGCACACAGACTCAGGAACCAGACCCATTTGCAACAGACTGCACAGGAGAACTGAGCTACCTCAATACTTATAGGTCCAGGCAATTTGCAGCTACTCACCTTATAAAAAAAGAGAGAGAGAAAAAAAGTACAGATCTTTAGTCACCTTCGTACACCATGAAAGGGATCATCTTCTGGACATGCTTATTTCTCCCCATTGACTGTATTAGCAACCTACAGTGACTAACTGACTTGAAATTCAGTTTTCATGTGTCATCACATTCTCCCAAATGTCAGTTTCTGAACAGATTAATTCAACAGGGGTTGAATGCCTCAAGTATCTTGGGAGGAATCTACTGTATCAGAGACCAAATTAATCTAGGATTCATATCATGCACATGAAAACAGATATTTTAGAGAGAAAGGAGGATTACTGAAAAGTTTTATGAGGATGCTTCACTCCATGAATTTTCATACCAAATAGAAGTAGAAAAGGCTATGAACTACACAGCCTTCACTCTTGTTCCTACATTTATTTTCAAACAGAAAATATTAAAATAAACATATCTGAATGGTAGTATAAATTGTGAAATAAATCTGGAGCTGCTTTCTGCTCACTAAAAGCAGCATAGTATTCATACATTACTATACATCAAAGAATTTTGAATCCTCACTTTCTGCTGAGGATGATGGCTTCTTCTATGAAATTTAAAGCAAGTTTTCAATGCATCTGCTATCAAGGACACAGTTTAAATAAATTAGAAAAAATTCTGACCTCTAAAGCAAAAAAACCCCAATTTACGCTTAACTAAGAAAAAGCTTCACCCTTCCTAAGAAAAAAATATTATTAAATGAGATAGAGGAAAGATCTACCAACCCTGAGTCAGCAAAACTCACATATTTTTAGCTTTTCTTTCTGATGCTATTTTTAAAAAAAATCATAGCCAACAACCAGTTTAAAACTTCCATGGAAAAGATGTTTTTGTATACGGACTGTCTCATATAAATTTGATTATGTATTTTCCAGTGATGGTTGCAACACAAAAGTGCTAATCAATCCTGGGGAAAAATACAGCTTGGTAATGAGCTTCCATAAGCTGGCACTGAAGCATTGCATGCCTGAGAGTTCCAATGGTTCCAGTGAACACACTTGTGCTGTGCTTCAATGCTATGAAGTCACTGAAGAATGGAAGAATAATTGTCAACTAAAACAAACTTCAATGAACCTCCAAAATGAGAAGTTAGATGTATCTGCTAATTCAATAGAGCCAAAGGGGAAGTATAAAAAAAAAAAAAAAAAAAAAAAAAAGGCGAAAAAAAAATCAGCCAAAAAGGACAGAAGCAGCCATGCACATACTCTGTGTTCTGTGAAATCAAAGCACAGATAAAAGAAAGGAAAACAGCACAATATGGAAAGTGAGAACAGTTATAACACTGTATGTTGTTAAACAACTTCTAACACAGATTTTTTTTTTCTTGTAGAGGAAAAGATCATGAAACATATTGCAGTTCTAAGCTTGATTTTCAGCAGCAAGGCAAAACCAAAGCAAGCTGGAACTTGATAATGTACCATATGGTTTTCAGAAGCAGAAGTGCCAGAACAAAAACTGAGGAAACTAATTTAGCAATCTAGTCTAGATTTTTATTTTCCAATACCATATTCACCATTGTATTTCTGCTGTAAGCCACGTATGTAAACAATCTGAAAGCCGTAAAAGGGGATTACTTCATTTGTTTTATAGCCATCTATTACTCTGCTGACTGAAGATACCCTCCTATGACAACAGGTTAATAATAACAGCTTTTATATCACAGGTTTAAATATTTAAAGAAGAAATTGGTTTTAGGAATATTAATTTGTAGATGTGATGTTAAATATCTATTTAAACCCACATACAATATACACACACACTACACATATATACACACAGAGTGGGATTTCTGGAAAACCCACCAAGCATCTAAACTTCTCAATGAAATTTGGAGGATAACCAACCATCCTCCCAAGCTAGAAGTGTTACTTTAACCCTATACCTTGCCAAGAAATAAAGTCAGCTAAAGGTCAAACACTATGTCCCATTCCCCAGAGAAAAGGAAATGGTTGACGGGTACTGGGCTACTTATGTTTTCTGGTAATAAAGGACACATAGGTGATCTAGGAATGTCTCACTTTGCAACTGCTACCTTTAGTGGGAAGGTGCTGTGAGGGTCTAGAACTCCAGGGCTGCTCCATACTCGTGTCAGCAATATACTAATTTGTTTTGGAAAAGCACTGGGTGCTGTAGCAACTTCCCAAAACAATTTAACATCAGTGCGTTAAAGTACTTTGAACTCTTGCCTCCTCTTTTCCTCTCCTTCCACCGAATCAGGACTCACATTATCAAGCACATCCTTCCTGTCCAGCCTCAGCAATAATCACTAAAGCATCACTGCACTAGTTAACCTTATGTGAAAAACCCTCAAGCACTTCTGTCCTTATACCATGCGTTCCCAGTTTCACTTGGTTTCTATCAACTACTATAGACCTACTCCATTCTCAATCTACAACTTTACCATCAAGACATAAGAAGTACATTATACCCTCATGCTGAGCACAGTGACAGGAAGGTGTAAAAGCAATACTTCTGTGCTTAACAGAGGAGCAGCCAGCAGGCTTGGTCTTTGCTTTTTCTCTTCACTGGTTTCACCTATGAAACTAATCCCTTTTTCTGTGGGACACAGAACTAGGCAATCTTCCACAAC
This sequence comes from Corvus brachyrhynchos, assembly GCF_000691975.1. Classification (NCBI taxonomy): domain Eukaryota; kingdom Metazoa; phylum Chordata; class Aves; order Passeriformes; family Corvidae; genus Corvus; species Corvus brachyrhynchos. The sequence continues at coordinate 6,749,656 of NW_008238132.1, read as the reverse complement.
AGCCCTGAGTGACATAAAAATATCCACACAGTTTAAGTTCCCCATGTTTTCTGACTGAACACTCACACATTCCTCTAACTTTGTGGATTGTTTTGTTTTAAAACATGGTGGAAAGTTACAGCTTTAACCTGATCAGACACTTCCGCTATTTGAAGCATATGACCTTTCCTCTTAACATGTTCAAATATTTGTACTGCTATTTCACATTTACACTGCTAGCAGAACTTCAAGTATTTGAAATAGATTATCTTGAAGATATGAACTGTTCCAGAAAAGTATTGAATAGTCTGTATCCATCTGGTAACTCAGTTATGCAGTATAAACAATCTAAGTCGCCATAAATACAAGAGTTAATTCTGGTAAAATGCAAGAAGGGGTAAATTGATTTTTAAAATTCTCAGATGTTTTACATCTGAACAAAAACTTGCAAGTTTAGTATACAGTTAGCTAGTCTAAAAAATACCAACATAGAAGCAAAATAGTTAAATAATGAATTTTCTACTGGTTTTCAATAACTTTTCAGTCAGGACTGACTAAAACTAATTAGTTCAGCTACAGATCAACTTACACACCATGAATATAGAAGAAAATATCCATTTCTTTACGTGTACAAAACCGCTCTGAATTTTGATTGCAGGAACACAGATTTTGTCAGCTCTACAGGTTAAGTTAAAGTTTATGCAATCCAACACCAATGCTGTTACAAAAGGAACTGGAGAAGTACTTTTCATATATCAAGGAAGTAATCCCTACAAAATGTGTGTACTGTAGCTAAGTAAAAAGCTACAGTCTACAGTACTACTCTGTACTAATTACGGAAAAATTAGTACCTCCATCACAAAGATAGAAGTCTTCTCCCTTTTTATAGTTTCTAAGTTACAAGGGAAAATAAAGAAATACAATGAACTAATATTCAAGTTTAAAATATTTTTCAAAAAAATATGAAAAAGGTGCAACGCTACAGTGTTTTGTACTTGAACACATCATATTTTCAAGTGCAGTATCTACCTCTTTCATGAGTACCATATAAAACAAACATAAATGATTTTAAGACTGTCATAAATAAATAAGCAACTGCCTGACCTTTTTGAGGCCCAAGTCTTAACTGGGCAACCTTGACAGAGAACACAGTCCCTGCAATTCTGCACTTCCCATATTTCAGACACACAAAGTATTTTCTACCTACTGATGGCTTTTAAATCACCAGATGCAAAAGGGTTTCCATTAAAGTTTCCTGCCACTGAACAAATTCACTCGCTGACTCTTCATGAATCTTGTACCAGATGTGAAGGAAGGACAGAGAATTAAAGTTGCAACTTTCACTCGACATTGTGAAACACGGAACAGGAGACAACACTGTGGTATATAACCACCAGTTATCATGAAATGGGGAAAGAAAATTACTTGCCTTATTGATGACCAATGAAAATTCTCTTTTTAAAAATACATGTGATTACTACCAGTTCCACTTTAGACAGTAGTTGTAATGAGCTGCCTTTTGTTTTTAATAAAAAAGGACAGTAACAGCATATATGTTGTTTTTCCATAAGAAGATTAACACAAACCCCCCCCCCAGATTCATTTCTTTGAAGAAATACTTTGCTTGTTTTCCAGTTTTAATCTTATTTGGCAGGAGAAAGAGACAAAGTTTTAAGAAAACGTATATCCAAAAGAACATTTAAACTCATACCTGACTCAAAATCTTGCATGATTACAGTGTAAGCTTGACAGTACAGCCTGGCAGTCTTATTTTTATGGAGGGCAGAACAAGTAACTCGGTTTCAACTATGTTTGAAAGGTCATGGTAAAAAGGGGAAGTTCCCAAGGACTAGAAGAAAGCAAATGTCAGTGCAGTCTTCAAAAAAGGGCAAGAAGGAGGATCCAGGGAGCTAGAAGCTGGTCAAGATCACCTTCAGATCTGGGAAGATGAGTGAACAAAGCTTCCTATAAGGCATTTTCAAATGCATTAAAGACAAAAAGGTGATTTGGGGTCATCAGTATGGATTCACAAAGGGTAAATCATGCCAGACAAACCTGGATGGTATTCTACAGTGAAATTACTAGCTTGGTGAATGAGGGGAGAGCATAGCTAATGTTTACCATGACTTTAGCAAGGCTTTTGACACTCCTTTGAATAACACAGAAACTGATGAAGCACAGAGCATAGGCACCAAGGTAGACTGAAAACTGGACCAAGTGCCAGTCTTGAAGTGCTGTGATCAGCAGTGCAAAGGAGCACTCCTCCTAGCAGGAGGCCATCCTCTGGTCACCTACTGCAGTGGCTGACACTGGGGCAGACAAGGACTACAATCTTCTTTAAAGACCTGGATGATGGGACAAAGTGCATCATGAACAAGTGACACAAATCTGAGTAGAGCAGCTGATGCACTAGATGGTTGCACGGCCTTTGAGAAATACAAATTCTAGAAGTGTCCAGGCAGACACTACCATACACAAGCAAGTCCCACCATTCAAGCTACCCAGTTGTAAGCAACTATCAGTCTGGAGATCACAGTTATTAGCACATGTTGTGCCTGAGCTACTATATTCTACCATAGGGAAAGGTTTATTCACCTTAATAAGATCATCCAGTAATATAAATATATAACTTCCAAACTAAGACACAATCATGGCTTGACAACTCGGCAGCTGTTTGGTCCCATTCTCCCACGAAGTTCTTTCACAACACAGGTCTCCTGCTTCATATTTCTTACAAATCTCATCTCTGCACCAGTTCTGCCTTCACCTCAATCTCTAATATATGTGTATGCCCAAAGCTGCACAAATATATTCCAGATGAAGGATTACTATCTTTTACACTGTCAACATGTCAGTGATGCTGTTGGAAGGAAAAAAAAATATATACTGAAGTTTCCTTACCTGTTGTGCTCCATCCCCACTAACAATAGGGGAAGTCAGAAGAGGGATTTCACTACTTATAATTGAAGTGGTATCCAGTAACGGTGGATGTTCTGCCATCATTGATGGTACACTAATTCACAAGATCACCTGCAAAGAAAAGTTACTCAGATGGTTAAACTATATAAATATTTCAGAATAATTATCCTTAAAACCTGCCTCACTTTAGAAATAGCAACAACAAAAGAAGATTATGAAATTAGACACCCTAAGAAAGTACATTTCCACAACAACCTAGCAATCACACAAGCCTGAAGATGTATTTTGCCAGATAGTACAAGCCTTAATTATATACAGAGGGCGGTTTACACCCCCCCTAGCGGCTGAACTTCAGAGGAACAGAAAGATGGAAAGAATTCACTAAGGGTGAATGGCACATTCAGAATTCCCACAAGTTAATCACATTTTGTATCTGAAAACAGTGCTTTACATCAAACATAGACATAAAGATCAGGCTGAGAAGAAGCTTGTACAGTATTTCTAAAGCATACCTGCCTCTCTTAGCCAGTACTTAGAGTAGCCTGGTGAAAAAAAGTAAATACCATTTTGGAGTTACACAGTCTGATAGACAGTAGTGTTACAGGCTTTTACAAGTTTTGCCTTCATATCATCTGGCTAATGAAACTCCCTACAAGGACTTCCAAACTTCTGGTTCAGATATACTGTCTGCTCATAAACAGAGGTATTTACTAGTTACAGCATTAACTTTAAATGAAAAAATACCCGATAAAATGGAAGGATGATAAAGTCAGCTTCATGACAATGACTTCAGTACCAAGCTCTAGAGATACTTAGTTAACTGGTACAGCTTACTACTCAGAGGCCTCCCTACAAGGACTTCCAAACTTCTGGTTCAGATATACTGTCTGCTCATAAACAGAGGTATTTACTAGTTACAGCATTAACTTTAAATGAAAAAATACCCGATAAAATGGAAGGATGATAAAGTCAGCTTCATGACAATGACTTCAGCACCAAGCTCTAGAGATACTCAGTTAACTGGTACAGCTTACTACTCAGAGGCATCCTCTAAAACTTCACCCCACCCAATGGACTGGTTTTACTCACTTGTCCCTCTAAGGCAGATGCTGTAGCTCTGCTGGGGGTTGAAATCTGTAGTTCAGGGCTCTCAGTACAACAGGACTCACGCGTTAACAAAGTACTACAGGCCTCTTGTATAGCTACACATATACAGGACAGCTTAACTATTCCCATACTGCTGGTTGTCCTACTGTAAAACTGAGAACTTAAAAAAAAAAAAAAGCATTCTAACATTATTTTAGATGATTCATTTCCTTTCATGGTATAAACTGCAAAGGTTTAAGTTGGGGAAATAGAAAAATCTCTCTAGGTTAAAACACTCAAACCTATCTGTGATTACTTAAGAATTCATCACTGCCTATGCCAAGTCATTTATACCTGCTTAGCCAGACTAATTGGTCTCTGAAGCAATAAGGACAGGGTTTTTTATTCCTGCCTTACTTTAAAAGCTTTCCTCATCATGAAACAAATTCTCCAGGCTACAGTCAGTTTCCACCACTTCTGTAGGTGGGCAGAGGGCTAACGAAAGTTACTTAGATCATCTCTCAAGCCAGCAAGTTTGATGGTAAGCTCCTCAGGATATTTCCCAATGACTGTTTAATGCAAAATGAATGCACAGCCTGAAAGCAGAGGTTAGAACCAAGGCATCCCTCCTCCCACAACAGCTACAACCAGGCTTGAAGTTGTGCCATTTCTTGGTCTTACAGCTCCAAATGTTCTGTGCTATTATCTAAGTGTCACAGAGAGAAAGGTAATTTCAATACTCCAAGCAATAATGCAACATACTCCTGAACTAAGCTGGCTTGAACTTCCCCAGGTTTAAGGTGAGTGCAGCTCATTATTTCCAAGCCACCATGCTAATGACTAGCCTCTTGTATCAGAAAGCACTAATCACCTTTATCACACACTTTTGACTGAATTCATAACTTATGATGCACTCAGTGTGATCACTATTTATTAGGCATAAATCAAAACACGTCTATCAAATTGAACAGCAGTGAGAATTAAACATAACCTAAACTGACCCAAATACAAATGTCAGACCTGTTCAGGTCTTCCAAGACAGAGGTAGCTCTGAACATGTCTAACACCTGGTCTCAGGTTCATTCATTCCTAGAATCATTTAGGTTGAAAAAGACCTTTAAGATTATCAAGTCCAACCATTAACCCAGCACTAAAGCATGTCTCTAAGCACCACGTCTACGTATCTCTTAAATATCTCCAGGGACGGTGACTCTACCACTTCCCTGGACAGCTTGTGCCAGTGCTTAACAACCCTTCTGGTGAAGAATTTTTTCCTACCATCCAATCTAAACTTCTCCTGGTGCAACTTGAGAACATTTCCTCTTGTCCTATCACTTGTTACCTGGGAGAAGAGATTGACTCCCACCTGGCTGCACCCTCCTTTCAGGCAGTTGTAGAGAGCAGTAGGGTACCCCCGAGCCTCCTTTCCTCCAGGCTAAACACTCCCAGCTCCCTCAGCTGCTCCTCACCAGACTTGTGCTCCAGACCCTTCCCCAGCTCCGTTGCCCTTCTCTGGACACGCTCCAGCACATCAATGTCCATGTAGCGAGGGACCGAGAACTGGACACAGGTTTGAGGTGCAGCCTCACCAGTGCCAAGTAAAGAGGGACAATCCCTGCCCTGGTCTTGCTGACCACACTATTGCTGATACAGGCCAGGATGCCGTCAGCCTTCTTGGCCACCTGGGCATACACTGGCTCATGTTCAGCTACTGTTGACCAGCACTCCCAGGTTCTCCTCCACCAGGCAGCTTTCCATTCTCTTGCACAGGTGTTTAATGATTTGATTTGTACAAAAATTAGGTGCCCACAGACACCAAAGTGCTTAGGTTGGTAGTCCACCTTTGGCACCCAGCCTCTAGTGCCTTAACTGGGACACAGCTAAGTTCCATGTCTGGATTCAAGCATTTGATTTATTCTGGAGACAATTTATTTTGCTTGTCAATAAACCTGACAGGAGGTACTATGTAGAATGTTCCTGACACCCTCTACAACAATAATAAAAGTGCTACCTGTCAGACTGTGTAATCAATCTAGGGAAAAAAAAATGTTTTGTCTTGACAACACAATATTAGATTTCTCTGCAATGTCACTGAACTAGTCTTGAAGACTAAAGGTTTAAACTTCACGCCAGTGTGGGTCTATACTACACGTTCATCAAAAGCCTTTTCCCCATCAGTAGTCGAGAGGCACCAATCCGTAAAAGTCAGTGCACATAATATGGTCACACAGTAAGATGTGGTATGTTCAGCCATTGCAGGTGCCTTTTTTTTTTGCTATGAGGACAAAGGAAGATACCAATTTGAAAAGAGAGAATGTATGGCAGGAGGAGAAGTCAGCTAAAATGGACAAAAGGTTGGCATCAAGATAAGCAGAAGAGCTCAATAAACATATCTTGGAAATAAACTATATCATATTCAATGCAAGGACCTCCTGTGCAGCCAGAACCTTTAGATCAGCAGATCCCAGTAGCTTGCATTCAAGACCTCTTGAAGATATCTACCTAGACCTTTGAAAAAGACTTGCAAATAACTTGAGTCCTAAGGAAAGTCTCAGAGGTCTGGAAGAAAACTAGAAGTTTGGCATTAAATACTGTGTTGTAAAAGGGACAATCTAGTCCTGTTAGCAAACAACAGTCTGAGGCCAAATAAAAATGGTCAACACTGGATGTTATTTGTAAAGAACTAAAATACAATTAAGATTGATTGAAAAAACCTTGTCCAATTAACTTCATATAAACCTTCTGGTGATGGATATTGCTGGAAAAGGTACTAATAAGTGGACTGGAAAAACAATCTTAAAATCTTATTTGGCATTAGAGAGCATTTCTCTTCAATAGAAAAACAGAACAGATATTACATGGATTAATACTGGATGGAAAGTACTTAAATATTAACAGTAAATACAGAGTTGTTGAGCCATGTGAGTTTCCAATAGGAAGGGAAGGTCTCAGTTCTTGACTTCTCATTACAGAACATTATTTAACTTGGCTCTCAGGAAAAATAAAAAAATGAAGTCAAAAGGAAGTCTGGAAATGACAAGTCATGAGAGTGATAAGAGACTGAGTCATTTCACTAAACTAAAATAGCATGAATAGCTAAAAAAGTTAGGCATAGCAATAAGTATTAATGCATAAAGGTAAAGCTACTCCTTCTAAAACTAAAGAGAATGAACTCAATCCTGTGAAGGGTTGATTCTGACAAGGACAGAATAATAAAAGCGGACAGTCAAACACAAGCTTGCCAAAAGGTTTTATCAGTTATATCAACAGGTCTACCTCTCTTAGCAACATGGAGACGAAGATGTTTGTCCTGCCTCTGGCTGGAAATACCTACCATCTCTACTGGAGTAACTTCACAAGCTTTGTCTCCAGTTTTCTGACTAAAAATTGCTGCTAACTGTTCCAAGTGTGAGCAACAACTTCTTGAACATATTGTTCTATACTGAAAATACTGAAAGCAAAGTATGTGCACACAGTAATTTCAGTCTTAATCCTCATAAAACTGCTTCAGATGATGTAACTGTCCTCCAACTCCATCTAGCTTCTGGATATACTCAGGACTTAATGAGGTAATGAAAAGGGCACAAGAAAAACAACTTGCATCTGGACAACAGGTAAAGGTTCAGACTGCAGAACCACTACAAACAATTCACTAGCCTATTGTCAGATTTCCTGCACCATTGAAAACTTTGATGCAGCAGCCTTCAGAAGGGGTAAAATAACATATGGGATCAACCAAAGGATTTATTTAAGGCCTACTCACTGCACCATTCTTGTGGACATATTAGAAGGGACCAGATAAGGAAGAGGACACATTAGTTGACTAGATAGGTAATTCTCAGTTGCTAAGCACAGAAGCAGCCGAGAAGTAATTTGCTACTGGTGGAGCATTAAATGCATGGTTATTTAGAAATCTATACTGCTTCATGCACAGCAGCAACTGTGCATGAACAGCTATTTAATTTCTTGTCTTGCTACTGCATATACTGAACTAGCAGCAGACATTCAGAGTGAATTCAAGACTGCAAACTCAGTCTACACTGCATCTCCACTGAGTTTGTTCTACAATGCAAAGAAAGCATAGGGTCTCTTGAGATTACAACCAAATTGTGTAGGTTAAAGCTTTGTACAAGACTTACACTATAAACTACCTATTGCCCACTACCCCCACCTGAACTGCTATTAATTTTCCCTATTATCATAGGAATTTGAAAGTACCTTGAAAGAGTTTTCTGAAGCCTTTTAAAGCTGAAACAAAGTGAGGGTATCTAAACTTTCTGGATGTGATTTGTTCAGACTCCAGGGCTTATGCCTGAGGAACCTTTAAGGAATGAATTACACTAACAAGGCAAAAGGCTAAATGATGTTAAAGCTCAAGAACTGTGTTCCAACCCACACTCCAGTAAGCAAGTTTGTCTTCCTGAACTGTAATGACAATTTAACTGAGTCAATCCTTAAATGCCTTCAGATTTGATCCTTTAATGTTTCTGTGGCATTACCCTCAGGCTGTAAAGCACAACAGAACGCTGCTTTTTACTCAAGTCAGTTGTTCACTAAGGGTTAAGGAGTGTTGTAAGGCTGAGATCATTGGGCAGTGCATTCAGTACATTTCCTCTGCACATGCAAAGGATCAGCACTTCCCTCTCCAAGAGACTAGCAGCTGATCTTAAGGATAGTCTCTGAAAAACACATCAGCATTATATCAGCTGGATCTCCAAGGTAAAACAACATGAGTCAGCAGCATGTGTCCCGTAGCAAGGAAGGCATATGGGGCCGTATTAGCAGAGAAGTACAGCCAATGGGCTGAGGGAGGCAATTATTCCCTGCTACTCAGTGGTAATAAGGTGGAATCTGGAATACCGCGTTCATTTTTCTCTTCTCAGCCACCTCCTCCTCCCAGTATAAGAGAGATGCTGCAAAGATTGTTCCTGGGCTTAGGCCCATGAAAGACAAGGAGAAGCTAAGAGCACTAGAGTAGCCAGGGGTCACCTGCTAGCTGGATACCACTACCTGAAGGATGCTTGTTGAGAGCCTTAAAGCAAACTCTTCCTGTTGTGTGTTGCAAAAGTACAAGTGTTTGGACAACACTCCCAGACACAAGGCATGACTCCTGGGGTGTCCTGGGCAGCGCCAAGAGTTGGACTCTATGATCATGACAGGTGCCTTCCAACTCAGCATATTCTATGATTCTGTGATGGGCATGCACTGCACCACTGGAAATTCTGTCTGTTCATAAAGATAAAAAAATGGTATCTTGACAATGAGAGTGATGTAGCACTGGCATACATTGCCCTGAGAGGCTGCAAAATTCTTAATCCTGTAGATCAGTAGTCTCCAAAGAGGGGTAAACACACCCCAGCACAAGTCAAACTCTTGGCATGTGAGAAGAAAATATTTTTTGTTACTGAAAAAAGCCCCCTTTTAAATAGTGGTTTTCATCTCTATCTTATCCTTTTTTAAATTTTTGAGTATGCTTTAGAGTATACATAAATTAAGAGAGTAGCATATGCATATAATTAAAAAGATTACATACATTGGAGGTGCACAGTCAAACATCTTTACTTATGGAGTGCATGATCAAAACATTTGGAGACCAGTGCTGTAGAAAATCAAAACCTGACCATGGCAAGGTCCTAACAAAGGGCTGAAGAAGGCAATCTCCAAAGGCCCTGTCAAGCAGAATTCTCTTATGAATTTCAGAATATCTGTCAAACAAAATACAACACATAATGCCGAAGTTAAATGGTTTACAGTAGATCAGAACCCAGAGAGGGGACCATAGTTTGCCTCCAAGCTCTTAAAAGCTGTCAGATTCTCAATTAAAATTTCAAAGCAGCAATGACACTGGTAATCAAAACTCAAACTTGGACACTTAAGACTCAAACTTTGGAAGACATACCCATAACTCTCTCCACAACAGAACTGCTTTATAATCTGGCCTTTCTCCTAAGAAGAAGAGGAAGGCTGCATTAGAGGATACTTACAAATTAAAAAGTTACATTTCTGCATTAAACATCCTACACAAACAGGCTTTCCAGTTCAGCTGGGATGTAGGCACTACTATGACAAATGCAGTGATAGCTAATAACAGTGCTGTGTACAAGAAAAACATATGGACCACTCCTTTCCTAGAGATTCACTGCTTCTGGTTACTGAGTTTGATACAAAATATAATTAATTGATTTTCCCACAACTAGAGGACTTACAAGGCCACACTCCACAGTGGTACTGCTGGTGCCTACTGAAGGAGAAACTTGCATTATTTTTCTCCTCGGTTTTATAATTTACAGAGTACTGCTTCTCTACCTACCTACTTATCATCACAATGCTTACAGCAACTTAATACTCTTTCACATCCTTATTCTGTCAAATCTAGTGAACAACAGACACAAACTTTTATTACTCCAGACAGCTGTTCACAAGAGCCTTGATTCTATACAACACAAGGACAGAAGTTTAAGCAGGGACAAAACAAAAGCATTTGACATAGAAGGGTGCAATGTAAGAAACGAGCTTAATGAAATCAATATTAAATGTTTCCAAACTGCATATTGCTCTTACACAAGAAGTAAAAAAACCCAGGGCTTTTCTATGATTTCTTTGTCAGTACTGCAGTTTCATACATGCTTCAACCAGTATCATATTACAGCTGCCAATTCAAGGTTGCCGTAAGCTGTGTTTTCCCAGTGGGTTCAGCACAGCAGAGCAGGTATGCATTCCTTATTCACCTGGGTCTTCATGCAGCTATGTTCCCCCAGGAACCACAGGCAAGCCTCATCCTCCAGTCCAGATAACTTCCAGTAAGAAAGGAAAGCTTCTCTGAACAGGGGACAACACTTCTTAGGTTTTGCCGAAGGCCAAGGAATGAATTTACAGAACCAAAAAGACCATAAAACCATCACCCAATCCTAATGCATGAAATGCTTTGATTCTGCCTTCTCCAACATGAAGACAGCAGATGCACTTGAAAAACAAACACCTTTCAAATGGCTGAAGCAAAAAAGCCCTATTTTATACAGATTGGAGCCTCACATCTGACTCTTCTTTTCAAGAAGATGCAAGCTACTATTTAAACTTTTCCTGTGATTGAGACATTTATAAGTAAACACACACCATGTCCATTCTTTGGTGCCTACTGTGAGATAAATTTATTCTTTATTATATTCTACAGTCCTTAAAATGTCTGAAGTTGTCAGGCAGGAGATACTTGTAAAAATTACTAATTCCTTCCAATCTGTCAAATCAGCCATCCAGTTCAGAACTTATGAGACAAGAGTGGACAAATAGAAGTGCCCAAGATGTACAAATATGCTAAAATGAGGAAAATTCTTTAATATTCCAACGCAGCCCAAGGGTGAAGTTGAAAGAACAATATACAACAGATGTTAGTAATATCACTTAATGCACTACTGGAAAAAGCTCAGATAGAGTGATGCAGCTGGTGTAGAAATGTATTAGAATATAATTACCCAGAGATCCATAAGGTTGTAGCTGAGCTATTAAAGTCATGAAGCATGCTGAAGAGTTTTGTGTTTGTTTTTAAGAATCAGAACTGAGCAGAAGGATTTTAATTTCTCCCCCTCCCTGTACATTTACCACATTTTCCAGTCAAAGAGTTTCAGATGTGGCAATTACAGTAAATCAGCTTTTCTTTTTCAGTTCTGAACTAATTATTTCAATTAATATGCAATTTATTTAAAATATACACTTTGCTCCTGATAAAGTATTTTTCCTGTTTTAGAAATATTTTCCTGGGACACTTGATAAAATATTTTTCAACGGAACAGAGAAGGGTTATTTTTTGTTAGAAGAAAGGTGTTCTGTGGAACATTTCTCCTTCACTAATTTGTCAATCTCCTTTTAAGTACGTTGAAAATGAAATGACTATTCCCTTCAGTGCTGGTCATAATACTAAAGTCACAGATAGGCAATACAGGAAAATTATAAAAATAGTATCGTTTCATGAACTAAATCAACAAAGTCTGACAGTCACTTAAGAGTGAAGATACGCAAAAGGTTTTAATAAGCACTGGAAGTTCCTATCAAAAAAGAAGAATCTACAACATCTACCATGACTATGGAAATACTTCAAGTGTTGTCACAGACACTCACTCAACGTAATTCTCAAAGTCTGAGAAACACAATACACAACTCTGTTCAAACTATGTTACCACCAGAAGGTGAACACTAAAAGGTGTAAAATTAATGCAGTACTCTTATGAAGTAAATACTGACTGCTGAGCAAATTCAAGTTGCATGTCAACAGCCAACAGTTACCAGATCTAACTCACGCCCAATCATCACCACCCGCTCTACTCAGAGCGAGAATGGCCAAGCCCTACAATGGCAAGCCTTAGCACTGCAGGAGTTTAGTGTGCTACAGTAAATGAATACTTATTTCAGGTTACCTTCATACTCCAGACTCTAAAGCGCAATGATTTAGGAGCAGTTTCAAATGCAGTTCATGCATTCATGCCATGGGTACTATAACCTATAAGAGAATGCATAGTAGATAATTGGAAATACCCCAGCTGTTCAAGTTTAATGCATTTGTATTTATGAGCCAGCAGTTTTTGAATCTGAGCCAAAGAGGCTAAGTTTTTAATAGTAGCTGATGTAGGAAACTAAACTTTTGAAGGTGAAGACTGCATAGAGGAAAAACTAGACAGTGATAAACCAGTCATCCGTAAAGGCACAATATGTTCATGGACATTTAGTACCTCAGCTTGCCCAGTACAAGTGCTGAACGCTTGACTGTACACAGCAAGACCAGTGCAACCAAGACTACTTCAAAACACCACATTCTGGTTTTAAATGTTGTTGTCATTATTGTATTATAAAAAAACATCCACAAACCTTATCTGGATGAAGTACATATAACTTGAAGCTGTTGCCTATGAAGAATTCAGTACTTCCCACCTATTTACCCCTCCCTCTTATACCTTCAAAGAAGTCTAAACTGGTTCTGTAGCTTTTAGTAAGTGGTAAGTGCAAACCTAACACAAATTGGAATTAATCTGTTAATTTTATTTGGAACTAATTTGATAGTGTGCATTTTACAATCAATGAGCAAACTGTCAACAGTCGGGTGCAAACCTATGCCTAGTCTTTAGCAGGTACATTAATCCAATGCACTGACACACACAGGCTGCAATACTGTGACCTGCTTTGTCTTGGAGAACAACTTCCATTTAGATACTCACAGGAATCATCCTCAAGAAGAAATGAGGAGAATGAACTGCATAGTGTATTTTTTGCACCACTTGTAAAAGATCTACAACACAATTCTTTATTTATGCTACGTTGATCTAAACTATGTTTTGTTTTACACTTTTGTAACTCTCAAGAATTTCCTTAAACCCTCCTAGTTTTACTTTTATACCAGCCAAACTAGATTCTTCTAAGCTTCTGCCAGGACTGGATTTCCTTCAGTTTGTTTTCTGAAAATCACATGGCTTCAAAACCAACTTGGCCTTTCCCACTTAACTATTACTCTTGCCTTCATTTCTGTTTAATAACATGCTTAGTTTTTGAGAAAACAAGCAAATTCAATGCCAAGAATCAAGCTACTTCCTCATTTGTTATTGACTCCCTTTTCTCAGAGGTTATGAGTAGCAAGTACAAATTTCCAAAACAATTTTTCACATGATACCTTTAGCGCAAACTAAAAACATGGATATATTTTTATTAATGCCTGCACCTGGTCAGTGAGATAAATTTATTGCAGAGACAGCTGCTGGTATTGGAGCTACAAAGAGTGCATGACTCAAGCAGAATGAGCAGCTTCTAAAAAACTTGTATGAAACAGCTTTTTCCTGCCCATTCTGAAAAATGAAAACTGCGCTATCCAAATGTAAGGTGACGTAGGATCAATGAGGCTACAAATCTAAGACTTTAAAATTTCTCTCCACTGATTCTTTTGGAAAAGCTGCAGATCTCTGCTTCCATAAGGAACAGGACAACAGAACAGAACATGACAAATCAAGACAGACATATGAAAACTACTTCCCAAGAGTAAAAATTCACCAAAAAAGAAGGTCTTTTGAGGCCTAACAAACAGATTTGAAGCGAATTCTATTATCAAGAATTTAAACTGCTCTAAATCAGTTCTGCTAAATCATTCTAGCAGATCCCACTTCCACCACTGCCAGCAAGTGGTCAACAAACAGATGCAATTTAAAATTAGTCATATAAGAATTTGTCAGTTTTAACACAGAAGTTTCCTGGTCAATTTCATTTTTGCAAATAAACAAACGGATGCTACGTGTAGGAATAAACAGAGAGGAAGTGCTTCAAGAGGAACTGCTTCTGCCAGTCTCAATGCACCACATTCATGAAGTTACAGACTATGATAGTAAGAAAGGTCAAGAGGCACCCTGCTAGGTGCTTCACTTTCCTAATAGTGCATTAGAACTCAGCCACAATGGTACTGAAGCAGTTACTTGTACCCCATAGAAAAAATAAAAAAAAGCAGAACAGTCAATCAGCATCTCAACCTGAATGCAACTTGTGAAGTCTGAATGAGCTCCTCATGCAAGAGTTCTCCAGTGGAGGAGTGTCTGCAGCTACTGAAGGTGAAGACCAGCAAAACAAGAGTGGGTTACTCAAATGATATTCTCCCTTCTCCCAAGTTCTACACCACCCTCCTAGAAAAATTTTAGTTAATCAAAGCACTGTGGGACCAACTAGTTTGATTGCCCAATCAAGTCAAGAGGACAAAGCTGCTCTCAGCTTCCTGTTTTCCGTATGAAGTTGCAACACTGAAAAGCTATCTATTTGTTATAACAACAATACAGTCACAAAGTCAGAAACTGATTTGTTTTGAGCTGTATTGCCATGATGTACATACTTAAATGTACCGGGGTACTTTCAAGATCTATTGCTTGACTTATGGTAACTTATCCTCACCATTGAAATGCCACCACTGAGTGGAATGTGCATATATACTGATATTCTTAAATGGGGGCAGACAAGTTATTAGCAAACCTGAAAAAATTAAAACAATATAAATTTCAGCTGCACCTAAGACTTAACATTGCCAACAGTCACTACTCACTTCCACAGCTTCTTTTAGTCCTAACTTCTTAGTACTTCATTTCAACATCTTCAATCCACTTTCATACTAGACTAAACGGGTAAACACTTGTCTTACAGTGTCATCTTCCCCATTTACATTTAAGAGACTCTACAAGATTTGCAGAGGTGTGGTAACTCTTGTGTTTTATGACATTTATTCTTACTGTAGAAAGTCCCCTAACAGCCTACCAATATGTATTTTGAAATATTAATGCATAGTTATAGTCATGGCCCCCTCTCATTGCCAAGGCATTGCAGGTCACCAAAGTTTGTGCTGAACCTTCTTATCCATTAAATTTTTGCTTACAAATAAGTTTCCAGCTCCATGCACACTTTTTTCAGCTCATTACTACCTGATTTGCTATCTCTACCTAAAATGTGTTCCTCTACCACAGAGGAAAATTAGTCCACTTGCCATTCTGTTGTCTCAATTTCCTTCTGTGAAGTCATCTAGTAGATACAGTTCTTCCAGTTAAAAGGACAACAAACTATGAAAAACAAAACCCTGCAGTTTAAAAACTGGAAGTTAGAAAAGAAGGATTTATTTTCTAATCAAAGGAGTAAAATATGGTATGGAGTATACTATGTTAGCAAGGGCAAATGAGACAACAGCTGGGCAGCAGCCCATGCTTGTAGGATCCTGTATACCACAGACACTGGGTCTATACACTGGGGAAACTCTATCCCATTTACAAGGGAGTATTTACACTTGTGAACTACAGAGTTTTTTTACTTTTTACTGCCGGTAACAGTAAAGCTCTAGGTTTGCTAAGTGCATTTTCACTTCAAGCTATTCAAAATCAAAAGCAAATAAGAGCTGAGCTTCACAGATTTAAATTCAACCAAGGTACAAAAAACCCAAAGCAAATTCAAAAAGAACTGTTATACAGAAGGTAAAGTTAACATTCGTGCCCTGCGTATTCCTTTTCACTCCCAGTTACAGAATAAAGTTACTATCTATCCATACCTGTCAAAGTATAAATACTTTTGGACCTTGTTAAAGACATTTATTACATCTTAGAAAGTGCTGTGCTCCTCTTATTAATGGCTAATAAAAACTACCTCTTCTGGTCAAACTGGGATTGCAAACTTGCAGATAATTTCATCTTTGACAACTTGCTATGCCCCAAGTAATTAAATATATAATAAGGTACAATATTTTTCCACTGTCTTTAAAAGCAGAATTTTGCAGCATATCTTTTCATCTGTCTTAAATGCTTTGGAACAACTCTGGCAGCAAAGTTGGGGGGAGGTACAGTATAGGCATATTCAGTGCTCCTGTTCTGCAAACTGCTGTTGGGATGGTGTTTGACACCCAAGGTACTAAACTGAAAGAGAGGGTACCAATGTTAACATAAGTGATGTTTTGACTGCAGAGCAGCGTGAGCAGAAGGTCCACATATCCTGAAAAAGTAAAAACTTAAAGGGAGACAAAAATATAAATTCTGTTAAGCAAACTGATAGATACATTGGTAGGTCTAGTGAGATTGAAGCCAACAAATGTGCTTGCCTAGATATAAACAGTGAAAGTTTACTTGGAGCCATGAACAAAGAGCGCTAAGCATGTCCAGTCTAACTCACTTAGAAATGTGCTGTGAAATCATCACTAATGAGCATGGTGCTAAAGTTTTAATACAGAATTTAGAAAATAAAAGGATACTCTGTTCCTGAGGTACTGCAATTCTGACTACAAAAGCCTTCTAAATCAATACATCCAAGAAGAGCAATAACACAGTCCTCTACACAACTGAGCCATCAAAGTGAAGAGCAACAGTTTCTGCAGCATGTGTTGTAACCAAAACAGATCACCAACACAACCAAGAAAAGGTGCATAACCTAACAAGAGAGTACATCAAGAGTCCACCATGAAAGGAACAGCTTTAAATAGAAAATTTCTATTTAATTATTGACAAAAGAGCATAACAAATTCTATCTTAATTTACATTTCATTAAAGTCATCTCTGACAGGTTAACAAAAAGTCTGCAGATTTTCAGTGGTTACAGGCTCAAGAGTGTGACAGCAGCTGGAATGGGACCAGATTTCTGGGGGGCAAACAAAATGACTTCGAAAATATTTGTTCTATCTGAAACCAAATGTAAATTAATGGGAACAATTAAAGATGACAACCTGAAAGAAACATGTAATAGTATTAAGTGTTACAGACATTTCCTAAACATCCTGCTACCTCATCAGCCCTACAAAATATGGACCTCAGGATGACAATCCAAAATACTACTAGACATAAACACAACCATTAAACTTCATGAATAGCCAAGATTAAGAAAAAGGCTGCTAGTGTTTTTCTATTGACATCAAGTGAACATCAGCATTAAGGAAGCTCAAGGTTTACTGTATATGACAAAGAACAAGCAAAAAGCCAGTCATTTCTGTAGCTCAGGAAACATAGGCCCCATGAGCAAAATAAACATTGTTCATGTTTGCTGAACAGAAAAAGCAGCAGTGTACTCATTCCAAACTATTATCACTTTCCTGACATATAGACAGTATCTTTTAGTTAAGCTAAAGACTTGACCATCTAAGGCAAATCCATTTCTACTGAGATTTGGTCCTACAGGAAAAACAATGGCTCTCAATTCAACTCATGCACTCTAAATTGCAGTGAAGTTGAATTTTACTACAAATTGCCTGGGAATTTCCCCAAGCCAACAGTCTCAAAGAAATCCATGATAAAATATAGAAGTGTTATTGACACCTATGACAGAGAGAATCCAATTCATATTCTAGATAACTGAAACGCACTGATGGAACATGACATTATCTGTAGACATTTTGGCAGAGACTGAACTAGAAAACCCCACGACAATTAGATGCTGGAGGTCAAAAAAAGATACAAAGTTGCTATAGGAAGATAAGAATCCTGAGGTTTCAGAAGGCACTGACAAGGAACATCAATGGATGCAGACAACACTATCTAGGAAGTAGGCCTGCATCTTCACAAAAACTGTCTCCTCTAGTATCTGTCTGTCTGGGAATGAACAAGACTAAATATTTGCCAGATCCACCCAAAAAGGGGGCCAGGGCTGGGTTACGGGATTTGTCACTGACAGAGGCATGAACAGACAATCAGAACACCAGCACTTAACACCTTCCCAGCATTCAATATTTCTAGGGACCAACATGTGTACAACAGCATACGCTATTTCAGAAGTGACCTGCCAGCAGGGTAAATTGTGGCATCGTCTAAAAGCATTTAGATGTTAAAGCTATTTATGAGAAAGCACTGACAAGGATGAAAAAGTGAACCTCTCCTAAAGTCAGGCTTTAAGAGTTTTCCTTAAGTCCTAAGAGAGAACACTGCAGAAACATGTTCAGTTAAGCAGTTAAAGCAGCAAGAACAATTATAAAAGATCTCTTTGAGATCTTGAGCCAAAATGATCAGCATAACACTGAGTTAGCCGATGGAGGTCCAAATTCAAGTAAAATTAAATGGCCACAAGACAAAGAATAACAAAGAAAAGCATCCCAAGATCCACAGGACTCACAGCCCAAAGCAAATGAGTTATTAGTCCAAATCATAATTCAAGTTTCTGCAGCTCCATTACATCATTGCCTATAAAAATCTAAAGCTTTTGAGTTTTAAGTTCACAAACTAGTAGAAACTCCAACTTGAAAAAGGCAGAAATGTCCTTAATGGACTGAAATCAGGTAACTTTAGTGCTGGGTATAATGACCTGAGCCTCATGTAACTCATACATCTAGAGCTTGTCATACAGCAAAAAGCCTCAGAAGAGCTCCATTTGCCCTGAAAAAAACCCCTGAGACACTCATCTAATTCTGCTTTAATATTACCATCATCTACAGTAATCAGCCTGTGACTCTGCTCAAAGGAGATTGCTCACCTCCTGACCAAGTGACCTAAGCAACAGATCACTGAGTCCTGGCCTTTCTGAGGACAAGGATCTGTGTCTCTCTTAACCAGTGCTTCATCTGCCAAAAATCAGTGTCCAGTGCCCCAATGGAATTGATACAGCACATCAGTTTTTCCCCTCAAAGTCACCAGAAAAATCATTCTGGTGTAGTTTGCCAAAACAACTCCCAGATTCAACACATGTGTGTCAAGATGACTTATGTACAGAGAGTGAATCTAGACTAGATGCTGTGTTTTCAAACTTGACCAGCACCCTTCCTGCTCCCTCATGCTTAGTAGAAACACTGGCTGTCAAGAACTCTATCCAATTTGCCAACATTGAGTGCTAGAGATCCTCAGATATTCCTGACTTTCACATGTGTGTACAGCTTTCTCCCTACCTGGCAGCCTGCTACTTCCCCATTCATCATGTGATTAAATTTCGTAATTCTTTGAGACCATTTCCTTAAGAAATGAAAAAGAGGCAGAAAAAATGTAACCGATCATCCTCTGAATTTTAAGGACCACTGATTTGCTGTGACTCATGCTATTTCACAACACAGAAAATAAACACATTATGGATGCAGATTCACATCAGTTAAATTTCTATGCTGTGTAAAGCATAAAGTTTCCCATTGCCATAACAACAAAATAGCTTCTTTTAAGCAGAAAGCTTAGCAGGACTGGGTCCTACAGCTTCTGAGACAGAAGCTGCCAAGTACTCAGCAGCAAAAATTTAGAGATTTTAAGTCTCCTTGAAAATTTAAGGCATTTCTAAACAGGTATGTATTTGATCAAATGCAGACTTAAATTCTAAAAACAAATAACATTTCTCAGAAATTACTTCATAACACGAAATGTTCTAGAGTAACACTTGACATCCAAGGTGGCTAATAAATTGCCTTTGATAGGGTTAAACAAATGACTAACACATCTTGAGGTGCCATTTATAACATTTGCTCCTACCAAATGTATTTTCCCTTGTTTCTACTGCTTATTTTCTTTACTTCGCACAATAAAAATCAGCTGAAAAGTTTCATTTTTGCTTTTAGTTGGTTTCACTTTCTAAGTTGCCTGTAAGCAACGAAAAGTTTCTGTTTAGGTTGGGCGATACTCTGGGAGGGGGGAATCGGGAGTAAATCTGGCTGAAAGAATAATACCTCTGCTAGCAGTCGGCAAGATGATTGCCGTGTTTTCGGGAAGATTATTTTACCTACATAGAGAAGCTCAATCCCTTTAGCTGGGCGTTACGAGGGAACCTTTACGGCTTAGGCGGAGAGCAACACCAATAACAACAACAACAACGAGAAAGAGGTGTCGAACACCACCACTGCCT
>NW_008238132.1:6686047-6728614 GCF_000691975.1 Corvus brachyrhynchos | reverse complement strand
TGTGTAAGCCCTGCTTAGAAATAACAAAACCATCCCTACATTATCAGCTCTGTTTTCAGCGCAAACCCAAAACACAGCCCTTCACATAGCCACTGTGAAGAAATTTACCCCAGCCACACCCCGCATATGTTGCACTCCTTGTTCCCTACCATTTACACTATGCCCAGGCCCCGCGTTATTCAATACAACTGCACTAACCACCACTCTTCTTCCCATAATTCGATGTAACACACAGATGTTATTCCATTAGTCAATGGATCACCCTTACAAAATGTCCATAAAATGTCCTTTGAGTTCATGTAGTCCATGACTTTGGGTTCCATCAGTTACGGTAGTCATTTGGGACAGAAGAGGTGTGTTGTGTGGAGATACTGGGCACCAAAGCCGCCTCACTGATGCATTTGCACTGCTTCTTGTAAGGCTTCTCCTCCACTGATGTAGTCCATGACTTTGGGTTCCATCAGTTACGGTAGTCACTTGGGACAGAAGAGGTGTGTTGTGTGGAGATACTGGGCACCAAAGCCGCCTCACTGATGCGTTTGTACTGCTTCTTGTAAGGCTTCTCCTCCACTCTTTTGGGTGGTTACTGCAGTAGTAATTCCTGTAACATGCAATTCAAATCAAATCAGCCTGCTTGCCCAGACTGGGCTCTTGCTGGGTAGAGTGACGGGTAGGAAGGGCTGCCTCTTTCCTATACAGCCATTACCACAGTGAAAGTCAAAGGACTGAGGCTGAGCAGAACAGGACTGTGGGCACTGCCTGCTGCTGAAGTACGTAGTGTCCAACATCTGAGAGGAAAGGGGAGAAACGTGCTTTTCTAGGAACTTATGCAGGGAGAAACTATCTTCCCTCAGCACCTGCAATGTTCAGCTGGTGTTCTGAATGCTAATTTGTGATTATCCTTTGCTTAATGTTTGTCCTTTCAGCCATTATGGATCAAAATTATTTTACCACAGTGTTTGGCTTCATGACCTTCTGCAGCGGTGGACCAAACATAATGAGATGTTTTATAAAGTGGTTTTGTTAATTTGCCTTAAAGCTCTCTGTTAGTTACTTACTAAGTTCCTATTTCTCTTACATTTCAGCAGTGTTCATATAGCTTTTACAGCTTCACAGTGGGCAGAAGGTATCTCCTATCAACCAAGGATGCACCAACCCATGTTTGGTCATCTCCTGGTTTCTCACTCTAGGCCCCCTTTCCCAAATGCAGAATTTTACTGGTGAATAGCATGATAGACTATGGTATCTCAGATCTCAAAAACTAGAGAGACTTGGGACTGATCAATATTTGGATGAGCTACCTCGTTAGATACTGCGGAAAATGCTGCTGGTGATTCATTCAGTGGCATTCTTCTGTCTATGAGTCAGGGCTGAACAAATGCCACTGCACAACATTACTGGGTCGTACCATTCAGGGGCATAAACTGGAGATTTTTGCCAGTTGCAGCTGTTGGGAGATCAGTGATTTTCCTACCTCATTTCAGTTTCAGTATGGCTTTCCGGAACTGGCCAGCAGTTGCGGTGGAATACAGCAAAGTGTTTCCACAGTTCCTTTTGTCAGGCACCATTCACTGGTGGCAGTGGGGCCAAGAACAGCAGTGGCAGCAGTGGCCATGGGCACCACTGTAAGCAGCCACAGATCCTGGCTTTGTGTCAGACTGTAGGGTTTTGAACTGATGATGCAGTGCTGATTGTACATGCCCCACTCCTGAGAGTCCTGGGAGAGATTTTCCTTCATTCCTCCTCCTGGCTTCCCAGGCGTGCTTCCCCTGCACTTCCCTTGCTGGTGAAATCAAGAAATCTGTGCAGTGTTTTGGGTGCATGGGTGCAGATATAGAGCTGGGACAGAGGATAGATGAGAGTGTTTAGGGCTCTTCTCCCCATCCAAACGCTGGTCCTTGTGTGTGTAAGTTTTCACTGCATGACACAGTCCTTCACCTGCTTCCTTCCTTTTTAGCTCATAAGTGTATAAATAAGTGTATATGAAATTCCATTTTCTGCTGGAAACCCAGTTAAAGTCACCTAGAAATCATTATGAATAATATTAAAAGTGGGCAGAAGGCTTTGGGGACCTCTGTGTCTCTCTTTAGGGGCTTGTGAGTAAACGGATTTTTCTAAACCAAAACTAAACTAGATTGGAATTATTTACAAATCTAAGTTGCCTATATGATTCTCAGGTACTTCTAGATGATTGACCAAATGCTCTTGCTTTCATCCACTGCAGAACTTCTCAGAAGGACTCATTCAAGACAGAATTTCTTTACAGTAATATACCAGATACACATCCAAGTGCTAATGATGAACATTAATGAAATTGATATTGTAGCTAAATCCCACCGAGGAGAGGTGAGGAGACAAATACAAAAATGTATTGCAGAGTACCCCCTTAAGATACAGTCATGACTGTATAGCAGTACCCCCCTTCTTTGGCTCTCATTTTTTCAGTCAAACCAAGTTACTGTCTCCAGACAACTGTGAAGAATTGGTGTTACAACAGTCATTATTTCAGGTTTGCATTGAGTTGTATTTATCCAGCAAAACATGTAGCAATCTGGTGCTGGGACCAGAAGTGAGCAACTCATGCTAGTTTTAAAACCTACATCACTTGATCCAATCCTCCAATTCTCTCCATCCTTGCAAGATGCCCCATCCCTGGAAACATTTAAGGCTAGGTTGGATGCAGCTCTAATAGGCCTGATATAGTTGAAGATGTCCTGATATAGATGAAGATTGCAGGAGAGTGGACTAGAACTTTAAAGATCCTTCAAAACCAAACTATTCTGTGAAGCATTCAATAGTTAAATGGGGAAAACCTCAAGTTCTAAAGTTAAAATAATGTGGCTTAAGTTGGAGAGTTCAGCAAGTTTCTCAGACACAACATGCTCCTCCATAGTGAATGTCCCATTTTCACACTTCAGCTGATTTTGTAATCACCTGTAACACCTCTGCCAGGAGGGAGAATGGTGACCTCTCTCAGTAGTGGCAGCTCCGTTGCTGTCACAGCTTCCTCAGCCTGTAAGAGCAGTGGTTGCCAAATGTAGATCAGCAGACCCGCAGTTAAACTTTACAGTTTCTTTACAAAAAGGTTTGTCATCTAAACTTCACTTGAAAACACTAGTGGTGTTTTCCATAGTCTCACAAGCCACAAGGACAGCAGTTTGGATGGACTGTGGACTACAAAAGCCATGAGTTCAGTAGCATGGCTGCCTTCTACCAGACAAGCAGCATCAGTGTAATACACAACAAGTAAAGAAATACAGCCGGTGCTTATTTTCTAAAACAAATAACTAATGTATGAATATAACTCCCTTAAAGTAAACTTGCTATAGATGATAGCAAGGTGAATGAGGTTTAATTTTGATATGTTGGCAAAAAAATTGCAGAAAATTTTATTATCACAAAATTGAGTTAGTGATTCCTCTGCGTCATCAGGCATACTGTGTCTTCACCTGAGCTGCATAACAGTCTTTTATTTGTCCAGATTGTTTTCAAAGAGGCTGCCAATCAATATAAACCTTTTCCTGGTTTCTGATTTGTGTGAAAGGTTTTGAACTGTAAAAATCCAACTTTATTATCAGAATGTTTTATCAAAATAATGGTTTGCTGACAGCAGTTTAATGCTAGGCATGATTAACTTCAATGGTAAAATATGTGTTTGTGGGGAAAAGGGAATCTGAGATGTAATTGATATGATCAGCTGTGGTTTTACACAATTTGGTGAATTAGTAGAACTCAAAACACATTCAGCAATGGCATATAATAAAATGTTTATCATGTCTAGAATTGTTTTTTGACACTTGTTATAGAATAAGTATAGTATGATATATTTTACCATGCTTTTCTCAAAATGCTGATGGACACAAATCCACAGCTCACTGTCTTCTTTACCTGCTTTTCAGGACATGGATGATGAAGTAAATATTTTTATGATAGGATTGAACCAACTGAAACTTCAGAATGATGGTACCAAAAAGAAAGGGAGGATTAAACGGATAAAAATACTAATTCCATCAGAGGCAACAAAATTCAACCATTCAACTCTGCATTACAGAAGTGACTCCAACACAGAATCAGGAATTTGAGGAAAATTGCAGTTTCTTAAATTCAGAGGTTAGTTGGAATCTGCCATTTCCCTCCTACTGATTAATTTCATTTCTGGAAGAAATTCCCTTGATTTCAATGGGATTACTTTTAGAACTGGTGTTGAATAACAAGAACAGGTATGGAAATGTGCACTTAAGATGTTCAAGTACTAAACCAAACCAAACTCTTTAAGAAAAATTAATGGGTCAAAAATTTTTAATTTTAGTGCCATGATTTAGACTTCAAAAACATTCACTGGAGCATATATGACAGAGCAACCTAATTGTATGGCATTTGTTTGTCTGATATGTTCATTTGCCAGCAAGAAAAGCAAAATACATACACACAAAGATGGAATACAGGGTTTAGAACTCAAATTAATTTATTTTACTTTATTAAAATGGAAAAAAATATAAGGTACAAACTTGTTAAAATATTACTTGTCAAGCTCAAATCAAAAAACTAAAATGCAAGCAGTGAAAAATGCCTTACAGTTACATTTACCTTAGTATTCTTGCAACTGATCATTTTATACGTTGCAAATCTTTATTTGTTGAAATCAGCCACTTAGTTGAACTGTGATTTTCCCATCATGAATTAAAGCTATGTTTTCATATTATTTTTTGTCTTGAAGTGACATTTATAACAGTGGTTGTAGACACCAACAAAGCAATATTTATTGTCCTCATCACTTTTAGAAAACACTGATGTTTGTTTTGGCTTTGTGAACAGAGGTATTTCTGAACTGTCTTTAGTGGTCTCCTAGCTAACAGTTGGCTTGTGATAGATAAAGCTGAATAATCAGCCAGCCCTGGTTGTAATCAAATTGTTTACCAGAAGCATACTTTGAGTTTGTGCTTCTGCTTGCTGATGGTTGGAAATAACTTTGTAGCCTTCCTTTTCAAACTATGGTGAAAAGTTAGACATTAAAAGCTCCATTGTATGGAAACAGAAAGACTTAGAAAATTCAGGTGCAGAATTTAAGTGGGTAGGTTACTGAACCACATTTATTTAGGACCTTTTTCCTTCTTGAATATTCAGGAATTTCTTACCCAGGTTTAGATTTTTCCAGGAGATTTGCTCTTGGGATAAATGCTAGCTCTCATCTGATGGACTACTGAGAGTCAAATGTGGATTTCTTTCTTTTGGTGAAGAGCTGTATCCGGCAGAGTATAGGAGGGAGTGATTGTGCTTAGGACTTTTTGACCTAGTTGAGTAGAGAGGAAGTTACCTGTCCTATTTGAGCAGCTATGCCCCTCTGTTGAGGAGTTCTAAGAAGCACAAGATTTCCATTATCTCATCCTGAAATGCTGGATTTGGGGGTTGTGCTGTGACTCTTTTTTTTCCAGCTCTTTGAAATACCAGACTCATGTTGTGCTTGAAAACAAAGAAGTTGAAGAAAGTTTTCATCAGCCTCTTCACGTAAGGGTGTATTTCAAGCTTGTTCAATAAAAGACCTTGCAGTGCAAGTCCTTGTCTGGCAAGATAACAGCCTGAGTTCAATGTGCTCAGGGAATACTAATTACTCTCTTCATTCAGATTTTCCTGGTTTGGTTTTTTTGTTTGGTTGGTTTTTCACCAAGAAGTCTGAATATTTAGCATGTTGCCAACATTCTTCATGATTTTCCAGAAGAATTTAACTGCTTCATGGTGGCTTGGAGGTTCCTCTCATATTTATTTCAAGTATTTTTCTTCCAAATGAAGGATCCAGATGATGTGAAAGCATAACCCGTGTGTTTAGACAAATGCTGTTCTTACCCAAAAACTCCATGACAGTGGAAATCAAGTATACTTCACTAGCTTCAGAATAATGAAGCCATTGAAAAATCTTCAAACCAGGATGGGCACAAAGAACAGTCTTGTCTTCTGAAGTTCTGTGCAGTAAAAAGCTCAAGTCATGGTTGATAAGCTGTCTCAGAGATGTTAGCAGTGTCAAGCAACTGGCAGTTGGTTCCTGTGACAGGAAATAACTAAGGCACCTCAGTGCCACAAGCAGTAGAAACTGTCCATATTGTTGTTGGAATTGTAGTTTCCTCCTTTCTAATCATCATGTGTTGTAAGTGAATTTGTTTTAGCCCCCAGAAAAAAACCCATGTCTTGCTTTTATGTGGTCTCTGTTCCTTGGGTAAGAATGGTACTGGCTAATGTACACACAGCTTCTCAGCAAACTGAAATATTTAGCTGGTCACTTGTGTAATGCAACTGCATTGGCTGCAGAAAAGTTTGCAACATGGCAGGATGAAAAAGGGGAATAACCTTGCCATGAAGGGCTATTAAAAAGAGACACCACCGCTGGCTTATAAGTCTTCGAGATACAAATTTCTATAGGATGGGAAAATATTGGTAAGTATTTCTGTGCACCTGCCTATTGCATTGCTGTTGGCGATTGCTGGAGACAGGGCTGCAGCTGGGCTTTTACACAGAACTGCTCTTTGGTCTGACATAGTATGCCTTTTCACTACATCTGCTTTTATCTTTTTTATGTGTAAAATGATTGTAGCAAAAAAATAGGCTAGCAATAAATTAAATTACGTTGTGTTCGTCTGTAAGGAAAAACTACCCCTTGAACTAAAAATCCCCACCCAAGGTTTTGTCCATCTCTGTACATTGCTGTAGTTGGTGATGAACATTAGTGTATGTGAGGCATGAGCAGAAAATATAAGTACCTGCTATGGTCTTAGATTCTTGCCAGGAAAAATTGCTTAATGAAGTGAAATCCTTCTGTTTACCTTGAAGCATCTCTTTGGTTCTAGCTGATTTTATTTTAAATCTGTAAACTATTTTATTCTGCTTTAATTTTCTCCCAAGTAGCCTGTAATCCTTACATGCATGTCAAGAAGAGACAGTAGGTAGTTAAACCTTGTCTGTGTCTGATTTGGAAGACTACTGCAGACACTTCTGTGCAAACTAAAAGACTCCACTGAGTCTCCACTGTAGAAGTGAGCAGCTTCTGTTTATTTTTGCGTGTTCTTACAAATAGACAACTGACAAGTGGTTCCTAATAAAGTATTAAGAACAATAAACAAAAAGGAATATAAACAAACAGTCTGAGCTTCTGTTTGATACTTTTTCACTTCAGTGTTCTTTGAATCCAAGCAATGGTAATATGTTCGGTGATGGTAACTGAAGCAGATTTCTTGTATGCTAACTTTCCAAATGATAGCAGGCCTAGAATTCTTGGACCTATTTTTGGAAACAAGGGTCACTCAGCTTGAAATTTTGCTGGTGGTGTAAAAAAGAGCAAACTATATTTCTTCTTCATTGTGTTTGATCTTGTAGGAATCACTCCTCATCTGTTCCAGGGTAGATGAGCACCACTCCAAAGGCCCCGGCAAGTGAGAAAAGTCCAGGGATACAATCTACATAGCATGACCCTCTTGCCTCAGTAAACGACCCTTAAGTTCTGTGTTATGCTGGGAAGTTCCACCATTGTCTCACCCTGTATAGTGCAAAAAATGCCTGTCCGTGTTTGCAGATCAGATTCTCCCTTGGAAACATGAAACTCAGGATGTAGTGGAGCTCTCTGTGGGGAAAGCTGTGATTTGAAACTTCTGTCTGAGAAAGAAGCATCAAGTCTGCAAGAAGCAGCAGCCATCTTGTACATATTTTCTTTGTATTTTCTTTCTATGGTAAGTACTTCAGTATTCTCACCATTTATTAAAATATACACAAAGGAATTTCAAAAATATAGGAGCTTCATCGTTATTATAATGTCTTAATGAGTTCTCCCCCTCTCCTTCATCTTCCATCAACTTTTAAGTTTAGATGTAAGTCTGTTCTTCATACTAGTAAGTGAAGTGAAAGAAGCATGAATGTCGCACTTCAGAAGAAAAAAGTTTGCTTCACACTTTTTTTCATGTAGTGTTTTGGGGTTTCATGTTGCTGAGGATATTCAAGCATGGTCCTTACACAGTAACATTTATTCTGGAATGAGCAATTTGTTTCATGCAAAATTTGAGATGTGTGGGGAAATGTTAATTTTGGGTTTCCTGGTAAAAGGCATGACAATTATGTGATTTTTCCCCATTTTAGATGCTAGTCACAGTATGGCCTGTCATCAAAGTCTTGGTTAACTCTTTGTCCTCTTTTCATCTAGGGTACTGGGTCTTCACTCTTAGATCAGCCACAGACCCTTTCAATTTGGTCTAATTTTTCAGACCTTTGATTTAGACACTAGTCACCTATTTTATTTTCAGTGTGGTGCAGCCCACCTATTTTTTTTTCTTTTCCATTTTTTTTGACTTCCCTCTGACTTTAGGTGAAAATGAGTAGAGAACAAGTCTGCCCAAATTGTCTGGTGTCAGACATAAAAGTCTCTTACAATCTTCCTTTCCACTGGCACTTACTGATGGAATATACAGAGTGATGCAATGCACAGATCTTTTTTTCTTGCCTTCTGTGTATATCTGTAGGGATTCAGCTCCTCTGGCACTTTCACTA
Organism: Corvus brachyrhynchos; assembly: GCF_000691975.1. NCBI lineage: Eukaryota > Metazoa > Chordata > Aves > Passeriformes > Corvidae > Corvus > Corvus brachyrhynchos. Next base: position 6,720,091 of record NW_008238132.1, on the reverse strand, counting down.
GTTCAACTCTTCAACTTAGTATTATTGACTTTAATTTATTTCTGCTGCTGGCACAATGGCATGTTCATTAACCAGTACAACCCAAGGTGCTTCAAAAAGAATCCTCTTTATCCGGTGACACAGTTCCAACAGTTTTTGCCCAACAGAACACGCACTTTTCCGGAGGTCCTCCTCTGGATATTTTTGTGTGTCTGGACAGAGAGTCCACTGAAAGGTATGACTGACTGCTGCAGGGAGAACAGTTTGGCTGCAAGATGAGGAAATCAGTCTAGACAGATGTGTCTCGGCACACAGGATAAGATTATTTTGCCTATCTAAAGTTCTGTTCCAATCGTTTAGGGCATATTTGTATTTTCAGTGATGGCATCTTATTTCTTCAAGGATTTTTATGAGAAGCAGTAAGACTCCTCTAGCCTCACAACCTCCTACAATTTGTAGGATGTTTGAGATTTCAGGTTCTGTGCTCAGGGCTGTGAGCCTCACTAAAGTAATTTTCTTTCAGTGGAGGAAGAATTTCCATATTCCCGATAAAGAATTTTGATGTGCAATAGCTGAAGAATTTATGTTTATTCTAGTATTAAGTGTTTTAACATTTCATACTGTGGGGGCATTTGATGCAAGGTATCTCAAAAAGATGTGGGGCTATTTGGGAAATGCTAAAGGCTAATGTGGACCATGTTAAGATACTATGTTTTTGCAGAATCTGTCAGTGCCTTTCTTGGAATAGATTTGTGCATACCATGAGAGTAACCCCCGAATATCTGCAAGACTAAACTTGTGGGCTGTTAGGCAGAGAACCTGTCATACTCTCTTGCACACATTTCTTGGACCACTTTTTCCCTTTTCCAGGAAATCTTTGCTGCCTGTAGACAGTTGCCAAGGAATCTCATTTTAGTGGAAAGCGAGACTATGTCCAGCAGCATTTTAGAAAACCTTGTTGTAAAGTGGTATAACTGGAATCACTGTGTTGAACTCAGATCCTCTCTGAAATAAGAATACAGCAGGAAAAGGTTTAGAGGAAGGAACAAAAATAGGCTGCTGTGTGAGGCAGAGACAGAAAGGTCAGGCTATTAGATGCTGTGAAGGAACAAACAAGGGATGATACAGTAGGTATAAGCAAAATTTTCCTTAGGTTCTGCAAAAGAATGAGCCCAAGGAAGTTTCTGGTGAGGTTAAAATGGCAATACCCCTCAAACTGATGAAACATATCTCTCCAAAAAGCACACAGACTTTCAGAACTCATTACTCAAGCATGTGTTTTAGCAGGAGTTGAATAAGAATTTCTGCTGCTGCCTTAAATAGAAAATAACATGCAAAAAGTTATAAAACTTCATGTTCCAGGATGAAAGTCAGACACTTCCTATTTAGGGTCAGGAAGACATTTCCTCTGGAGGTAGAATTATAAGACTTGTCCGTTACATGACTTTTTAGCTTTCTATCTCAATCCAAATATTGTCAGCGACAGTGTTTCTCTAGATGAACCACTGTTTGGTAACTGCTAATCTGCTCTCTTCTAAATTTAAATATCCTTCTCAAATGTCTCAAACCCTACTGCCCTAAAACTCATATTTTTATTTTGTCATACACAAGAATAAGAAATAACAGGAAATAGTTTCCCTGCTGGTCTGGACACATTCCTACTAACTTGTTTAATTAGAATTATTTGTGTAGAGACGGTTTTCTGATAGTTTGTATTCCCTAAAATACTGTAGGCTAAATTCCATCCACCCTGGGTAACAAAACTTAGATTGAAGCAGTGGTCCCTAGTTTAGTACCAGTGTACTTGTACATGTGAAAGCAATAAAACACTCCTACATTTTTTGCTCTGGTTCTTACCATAAGGGAGCAAAGTACTTGTTAACAGTGTTACTGACTCACCTTAGTGTTTGTCCTGACTTGAGGAGATAGAAAGTGGACAGGACACTGTCAGAATGGACAACAGCAAGGTAATGGGGCATCAAGCAGTCATCAGTACAGAAAGCAGAAAAATCCTTGAAGTATGAGAAAATCTGCTGTCATTTTCTGCAAAATAACCTCAATCAACTGCAAATTGTTTCAGCCAGTTTTTTAAGTGGTAAAATATTAAGTAAGCATGGTCTTCCAGAGACACTGATTTCTGATCTGCTTTAAAAGGTAAATATGAAAGCTATGTTTGGCATCTTCCCTGAAATGCTTGTAAAGAAGAATCTCATTCACAAGATAACCATCCTCTTTTCCTTGATCCTCTACACAAGATGATCTTTATGATCTCTCTGTGGTCTCTCCATCGGTATATTGGCAACAGCACACATATTTTAGGCTGTATGGCAAAGCTTGAGTCATGAAAGTTGAGGTGTGTGGAAAAAAGCTTTGGTACCCCAATAAAGCTGTATTTCTGAGTGGTAAAACTGTATATCTTTTATTTTATTAGGTAGATTGATTACAGGGTTGTAGCTATCACCCAGCAGTTAAATCACAGGAGTACTTATTATTTTTCACTCTTTTACTTAGTCTTCTCCATACTTAAATTGCTCTCTCAAAAGAGAACTTATTTTGCACGTGGAACACTAAAATGAACTTTGCCAAACCATTATGTTACTCGAAGAAGTAGCATTTCTTTAAAAATACAGATATATTCCTATAGGTTTATGCAGTCAATAACTCAAAATGTGTTTACTACAGCACAGCAATCATAGACGTAGTCCTTCCCACAGAGGATCTTTCTTATGTTTGAAAAACACCAACTTTGAAATCAAAGGATCTGGTTCTTGTTTACATGGCTGTGCCAAGAAGCCTCATAGTGGTTGCACAGGACATGGCACAAACTTCCTGGTCTTGAGTGCTGAAGCATGAGATCTTCAGAGTATATGACCTGTCTTCTGGCCTGGGTGCAGCAGAGCACCTTTCCTGGGAGTGTGCTGTGGAGCCTACCCCTGGTCTTTGGACCTTTTGATGGAACGTTTCAGCTAGTTTCTCCTAGCAGTACCATGTGGATTTCTTTGCATTCTCAATATTTTCTCACCTCCATGTTACTATCTGATTGAATTTTTTTTTTCAGGATCTGGCTATGTCATGATTTCATATGTGTAGGTGCATTTGTATTACTTCATCACTCAAAATGCTGAATAAAGTTACCTTTTATCACACTCGGAGAAGTGTGCTTACCTGGTTTGTGCGCACTGGGATTGCACACATTTTGAAGCAATGTCTCTTCAGTGAGTAGAACTTCTCCAAAAAGTTTTGAGCAAGCTCATTTACTGTAACAACAATTTTCATTCCCTGCTGCCAGTGTTCAATGCTCCAGCAATAGCTTATGAGTAGAGATGCTTCTAATTTGCAGCCCCCTGGAGTAGAAGTTTTCATCCTTTGCCTCTGATACCTACTTAGGATTTACTAATCTGACTTAGTTCAGATTAGTAAATTTCATTTATTAGGTATCCTTATATATGTGTGTATATATATATAATAAATTAATGGGCTAAATTATTTAATCTGGGTTGTAGCTTAATTTCTGTTTGTATGGTGACGATTTCCATCTCCACTCTATAGTTGCTCAGCTGTAAAATTTTCTTCACTTTGCAACCAACTTATTGAAGTAATTTTCCATGGAAGGTTTTGAAACATATTATTTATGAGTTCATTCTGTCACCCTCAGACAATATTCTGAGATGATGTAATACATCTGCAAATAGCATTTCTATATTTTCCTATGCTTTGTTATTTTTTCTATACTTTTCCCTTTAAAAATTATAAAGTACAATAATTATTTTATTTTGTGCTAGAATTCTGTAAGAAGACACATAAAATCTCTGCTCCATTTTTGAAGTTTTTTGATTAATTCCTATAGTGCAAAAGGCCTAGGTAATTTCTGATCAATTCAATTGAGTGTATAAGGCAACTCCATACTTCTTATGTTTGTTGTATCTGGATTTGTCATTTCAAAGTGTTTTTGAGACTGTTTTCATTGTTAGGAAGAGAAGTGACTTTTTTTAGAATTCTTCAATGGCTGAGTTCACAGTTAACATGACATATGAGATGCATTTCCTCATTTGTTACTATTTAAAATGTATACTTATCCTCCCACTCTTCCTGAAAAAGTTCTGTTTCTTGTAGATTCTCTGCCCCCAAACTCTATAAAAGCTAACATAGCTCCTTAATCTGACAGACAGTGTGCAGTCCCTTTGAATAATGAATAGGAACAGTTGGTGCCTGTGAAGGTCATATCTCCATGGACATTTGATAGAGGTTCCTGTGGCAATGCTGTGCATGTTCTGTGCATCAGCCAGGCACTCTTGAGTTTCCTTACAGTTATGGAGAGGAATGGGCACTTCTTGGGTGCATTTCATCTGCACTGAAAGCAGAAATGTTAAAGATGTGGATGGGTTGCTCTCTCTGCCTGTGAGTTTCCCTTTTCCCTGGTCCTGGAGTCAATTCCTGAGGCTTAGCTCAAAGCTTCTCAGAGATGCAGTACCTACCTACAACTTTGATACAGCTTGCAAAAGTGACTGGGGTGCAATGCCCAGACACCCTTCTTGGTAGAAATAAGTATTATTCACTTTATGGGGCTGCATTTCCCGGGTTCATGGATTCTTCCAAGCTTTGCACCATGGGTGTTCTCAATTGTAGAGCTCATTCTGCACTTAGAATATTTGTAAATTACACTGCAACACCGGTTGGAAGTCCAGTGTTTTTCATCCCAGCTGCCTCTTCTTTTTTTATATCAGTGCTATTGTGCGATCTGAACTTTTGAGATTTGCATGTGTAAAAACTCTTACCCTGGGTTTAGTCATTCTTGCAAAACTGCAAGCAGATGCAGTGTATGAAGAATAAGAATACTGATTTGCAGAGTGCCATTTAATGAAAACTTGCCAAGGGTATCTTCGTCTAGAGATTTAATGAAATCCAAAGCTGCTTGTGATGACCCTATAATTAAAAGGAAAATGTTCTCTTCTCTTGTGGTCACTGATGTACTGATATGTTTAGTTGTGGCAAATTAAGGTGCATCTGAAATTTTGTTTCCTTCATCATGTTTGCTGGAAGATCCACACAGAGTGTTTTAATGTGTTTCCTCGTCTTAGCTTTCATTGAGTTCCTTTGATTTCTATTACCTGCGGTTTGTAAAATCATTCTGATTTTTTTGCTTGTTTTACTTTGAATTCCAACCTGAATTCCACAACATTTTATTATTCTTAATTCACACGTAAATCATTGTTTTCTCCAATAGTCCTTTAAAGAAAGCATCAGGAAAATAATACTCAACCTTTGTAGAAAACTGTCTCCCAAATGGAGAACTATTTTCAGTCTTGCAGACAAAATAGCTACTCTCCAGCTGCTTTAGAGTGCACATAGTTACACTTTTTTTCTAGTTTGTTTCTTTGTTTGTTTGCTTTTCTGTTTTTTTGGTTTTGGTTTGGTTTTCTTTTCTGACAGAATCACAGGTAAAATAGTGGATTTGGTTCCCAGGAATTTTTAAATGTGTCAGTGATTTTTTTTCTCCTTCAGAGCTTTTATGAAGGAAAAATTCTCCCAACAGAGGAGGAAAAAAAAGCCAAAATTTTGATGCTACTTCTATACTTCTGCAAACAATGTTCCTGCTCATAGTCTCCCATATTGATTTTATAGTCCAGACTCTGTGATAAATCTACTTGGTAGAGTTATTTGGCTAAAATATAGCAATTAACAGGCAAATGGTGTTCTTAAGATTTAGCAATTGGTTAATTAAATACAGTTGTCCACTAGCTAAGTCATACATGATTTTAATATAACCTCCATTTTTTCTAATTTGTCTTTTCCTTGTTCTATTCGAGTGCTTAATTAATGCAATCAGTTTTGGGTATAAATTGACGTAAGTTACAAGGAATGCAGGAGCCCAAGCTGAGCTTGCTGCGCCATGATGAGAGCATAGAACATGGTCAAGGCTCTCCAGTGACTCTCTTACTGCACAGAGAAAGGTTTGGGGATTTTTCAGAACATGTGCTTTGCTTATCTGCAAGAGAGATATGAATGGAAGCATCAGTACTGAAAATAGTTTTGATCTGAACTGTAAAATAGTATTTCCTCTTTAAAATAATATTTCAGTGCTGGTGATTTAGAGCAGACAGGTTGTCAGGTTACTGATGTTGCAGTGACTTCTTCAGAAAACAGACTAGGAGCAGGGGGAAGAAAGGTACAAAACCTGAGTGGGGACATCTGAAAAAGATCTTCATCTTCCTACACAAGTAATGGACGAGAACACACCTGAGTGTTAGTGCCTACTCTGAGTTGTCCTTAGGAGTGACTTTCCCCTTTCTACTGACTGCCAAGGGAGGTAGGAAGGGTGGTTTTCTAATTTAGGCGCCTAAGTCAGGTACTGACAATTGGTAAGACAGGAATGGTGACATAGTAATGGATTTGTCCTTATGAATTTGCCTGTGAGATGTGCTGGCCAGTAAATACTTGCTGACGGCCGTGTTGATGAGGACTCAAGTTTAGAGCAGGAAATTGGAGCTGACACCTTGGTGCCACCAAACTGCAATACTGAGTCCGTTGGATTTGGTGTTTCACCCATTGCTATGCAATGCAGCAAGATATACATTCATCCTGTCCTAGCCTTCCTGATTGGTGCTCTCTGTGAGCACTTTGGGATGTGTAAATCCACAATTTCAGTTTACCCCACTTGTACAGGAAGAATTCAATTATCTCTGTTATTGCAGGGAAACACAGAGGTGAATGGAAGATGTTACTAAGAAATGAATGCGGAAAGCAATTTGTCGTTTCCATGTCCAAATCTGTATGACAGTGATACTCTCTTAATTGAAAACTGTGTTTTTCTTCAAAAGAAAAAGAAAGCCTGTCTTTTCTACCTCACAAAGTTCATTTTGGTTGCTAAAGAAAAAAGTTTTTGAAGAGACTTTAATGATTATTGAAGTCTGCTTTTACTCAGAGTTTCCCCTGGATCTCTCACAACAGAATTAAATGGTGGTCTGAGCAACTTACTTGGGCATATCCTTATATTTTCCTTGCGATCAGAGATCACACAAATGGATTGACCAGAATTCTCCACTCAGAGGGCAAGAGCTTGCCAAGGGGTACATCTGAGGGCATGTCTGGGCTGTGCTTGGTGTTAAAAATCCTTGCCTTAGGTCCGGATATGTGCCTGTTCCTGGCTCTAGATCTGGTGCGTTCAGGGTTGGTCTGGTGATCCACCAGAATCCTTTGTGCCTATGCCCCCATTGTGCTGATATAATACTTCCAGATTTTTATGTAAAACTGTTGGGTAGGAGCTAATAGAAAGTGGCTCATCAGGTTCAAAGTGATGTCTTATTCCTGAAGAGAGCAAAAGAAATTTTAATGGAGTTATTCAGCAGCTTAAATATTAACACTTCTCACAGATCTTGTCAGAAAGAATAAGACAGCTGTCATGAAACAGCACACAGCAGATGGTCTACAAACTCCCCATAACTTTTACTTGAGTCACCTTCTAATCCTACTGCCACCACTGAACCCTGACTTCCATCAAAACAAATACAATTGTGGAAGATGGATCAGCTACTGACCAAGGCTTTCTTTCCTGAATTTTGCATTTGTACTTGCAAGTGCTCTTCTGGCTATCCTAGCAAGGTGAGATCAAAGAAGCACCTTCCCTATATCCAGGGAAGATTAGTTGCTGAGGGGGCATGCTTTTAAAAGTAATTCTTTTCCCTGAAGTTGACTTGTATGACTCAGCCAGAAACAGAAAAGGGAGAGTATGTGGGTGAGCGGTTTGCGCAGAACTATTGCACTCTTTCAATATTCTGTGTTTCTTGTCATCTGTCTATATTTTCAGAGAATCCAAAAATTAACCTTGGATGGGAAGCAAAGCATAGCTCTTAAATGCTTATTTTTCTTGTGTACTTTCATTTTCTGGGATGCATTTCTGGAAGTATACTTAACTGACTTCAAAAAACATTTGAGATGTGATTTACACAGAGAGGATGACATGACTCCCTCCCTCAAAGCACTGTGTGCAGAAGTGCCATGTCTGGCTTGTCTTGCAGGAAAACAGAGAGATGGATGTTTGTGTCCTCTCTGGGCACAATGCTCCTGAAGATATTGGTACTGTATTTTTGGGAGGGGTTGCTGTGTGGTTTCCTCAGGAGTCTTTGGGAAGGCTTTATATAATATTAATCATTTTTCATAGGTGGCCCCTCAGAACATGGGAGAGCAGCTTCTTAATGAAGGATACAAATGCAGATACCATTTGGTTATCTGACAAGATCAGCGTAGGTAGAAGAGGAAAATTAAACTTGGAGTGGAGACACAGGGGAGTTCCCTGCAGGAAAATACCTTCTGGAGTGTTTTAGCAACTTCACTCATAATCTAGGAGTATTTTGGTGGCAAAAGAATAACATCATATGTCCAACACCAACAGCAGGGAAAAAGGCCATTTACTTAGGAACAGAGTGAGTGCCATGGAAAAAGAATTGGGAAAAAATAGCGGAAAAACAACCTGGAGTATAGAGTGGTGAGAAGCCAGGTGAAATAAAAAAAAGGTTTACAGCACAAAAGAAGACAGAAGACAGAGGTGAGAAAATATGAGAGGATGGAGAAGGTAGGAAAAAGGACTTAAGAGTTGGTTATTTATTTTCAGAAAGGACAAAAACAAGAAAGAATAAGAGAGGTAATTGTAACCAGAAAGAGGTCAAGCCAGAAATAGAAGAAAAAGAATTTTGTAAGAACAGTAGGGTTAAAGAAATGTTCTCAGAGATCAAACAGTAAGTAAGTTTAGTAAAGTGTTAGAAAGAAAAATGGAAGAGTGAAGGGGAAAGTTGCATGAGGCAGAATTAATAAGGAGAGTGAACGAGTAAAGGAGAGCAAAGTCAAGGGAGAGAATTTCTGTGTTCTAGGAAGCTTGATTCTGACCTATTTTGATATAAAGTGTCTTTAATGTATTGAACAGACAACACCAAGGAAACCAAATTGGGGAAGCCAATCTGGCTGAATCTAAAAGACAGTGATGCTACCTGAAGCTCTGCAATGAGGAGAGCAAAGGGTGGCTCAGAACTGTCAAACCCAGCAAGTAAGCCCCACTGACCTTTGCAAACCTCCATAGGGACTTTTACCAGGCCTCTCTACCTGGTAACAGGGAGACAGGGTGTCAGGTTTCAGTTTTTAAGGTACAAAACCAGTGTCTCAGAGCACAGCTAGAAACTGGTGAAGTCAAATCACATCCTTATTTTCCAAAATGGGATGAAGTGAATTAAGCTTACCAGAATGGTACTGAACACAGAGAAGGAATAAGAAGGGAAAAGAATAGAACAATAAAATAATTTAAATGAAAAGGGGTCTCTGCACACCGCCAAAATACAACTAGTACTGCAACCCCAGGCACCTTGGTGATGCCCTGCAGGACTCATTCCAGTATTCCGGAGTCTGTCTTGGACTGAGGAGCCTGAAATCACACACAGTATTCCACATGAGGTTTTGCATCAGAGGCAGAGGCTTTGGGGCTTATGTGCAAATAAGCCCCGAAGGTTATAAAGAGAGTGCAAATGTTGGAAAATATCTGTAGCTACTCTGTTATTAATTTTTCAAAATACAAGCATTTCCATTTTAGCATAACTGCATTCAGTGTTGTAACTCTGATCCAAGGAAAATAATCTTCTAATAGTCTAAAAGCATGCAGTTTAAAAATGATGCCCACTTAAGAAGTAATTTCTTTAATTTGGTATTTAACTTCTTCCTTCTCTCAGATTTCAGAGGGCTTTTTGTGGGGAAAGAAAGTTTTGCCGTATCACGTCTGTTATTACAGAGATTGAAAATAGCAAAAAGCACCAGCCAAATTTAGCATTGCCTTGTGCTCAGCCATGTTTCTGCTTATCTACTCTTTTACTATGAAACGATACAGTTTAGTGTCATATATTTATGGTTCACCCACTTTTGATCAAACAAACCCCTCTTACTTGCGGCAAAAGTCTATTAAACACAGACATAGACAAAAAATGACTTGGGATATTTGTCTTTTTCGGGGATAATGTTAGAGTGTGGAGCCAAAACTTCATTCAGAGGCTGCCCTGAGGCCCCTTGGGGTTACATTTTTTTAAAAAGCAGCCAATAACTCTCGCCTCCAGAACGGCAAAACTCATTTCACTGACTCATCTTTCCAATAACAGTCACATCATCCCTTTGAAAACAAGCAAACCCAAAGACCAAATCCAAACAATTTCCTTGAATGGAGTGTCAGTGAGAGACTGAGCTTTTATTTTACCTACTAGCTCTACAGTGACAGTCAGAGGTGCCTGGGGGACACTTCAGGGGGTGAGGGAATGGACATGAAATAAAATCGTGGTAGGTGCTACCTTATGGCATTAGAATCCCTATATCCTTAAGCAAACCCTGCTGTTATCACAGGGAACTTTTGCTCTGCATTACCCAATGCATGCCATTTGCATTCCAAATACCCATTACATAAATATTTGTCATCCTTGCTTGTTTTGCTGTGAGCTGTGTAAGCCCTTTAGGGCTGTGCCTCGTGATCTGGACACTGGGTTCATTTAGTCGTGTTTGGGTCCACTTCCCTATGATTTCTCCCGTGACTTTTGACTGTTAGCAAAGTTTCTCTGTTCTTCAGCTCACAACCTATAAGATAGGATCCAGGGCTCTTGCTGGCCAAAGAAAAAGCCATTAACCCTTATGAGGATCTTGCATACCCAGGTAAGAGGCTGTATCCATAGGATTTAGGAAGACCAGTAGATCTGTTAGAATAAAGGGCTGATATATTGCATAGCCCTCTCTGACCGGGGGTGTCCCTTTCACCAGGCACATACCCCTACAAACTTATGTACATGCATTAAAACTTACATACCTGCCTGATCTAGTGGAAGGTGTCCCTGCCCATGACAGGGGGTTTGGAACTAGGTGATCTTTAATGTCTCTTCCAACCCAGACCATGATTCTATGATTTATCAGCTGTCTTTCAAAAAATTGTATGTATAGCCACTGTCTATGTCTCCAGTGGTCCAGTTAATAAATTTCTGAACACTATAAAATGCCCATGACTATAAAATGCTCCTGATAGAGATGTTACAAGCTATACAGGGTATGATAGGTATGAGATTGCATGAAATTTTTTTGCATAGTCCAGTGTACCTGAAAGAGCATCTTTAACCAAAGAAAAAGTTCACATTTACCACAGGCAGATCAGTAGATGTGTGGCTGGCATGTATACATAAAGACAAGTTGCTACATCACAGGAAAGATTTAAGATTCTTTGTAATCTGGTCATGTTAGTATAATTTTCTCTTGGCCTTGTGGAACTGAATAATAACCTGCCTTACAGAAGGGATGCTGTGAAGATACACTGTTTTTTAACCACCTTCACTAATGCATGTGAAAGATAAGATGGTATCTCACACTATCTGTGCAGCAGAAATCAATGAGCTTACATTTCTTCACTTTGGTATCTGCTAGCACCAAAACACAGGACACAATTGTTACCCTCTCCTGAGCTGACATCAGTGTGTCCATTTTCACAGTGATATTCTTTGAGAAGCAGAGAGATGATTTTCAGGTTATTGAGGTCTTTGTCATCATTCTTCTTTTCTTACAGATTTTTCTTTGAAGTTCACAAAGTGGGGGATGAGAAGCAGCACTGACACATGGAGAGAGCAAAGGCATTACTTTTTCAGTCTCAGGGTCTTTCTCAAGATATTTTAAGATCAAGATATTTTCAGTACATGGCAAAATAATTGGAGGTGACGTCTATCCTTTTTAGAAATTTTCAATGGGTCCTGGCTATTTCCATAATGCCTACTTTAGAACTGAGCCAGTTCCACTCAGAAGAAAAATTTAAAAGAAATGTTTGTCTCTTTTCTCAGTACCTATTCTTTTGTTAGACTTCAGGAGGGTTTGCTTGAAACATAACGATTTTGCAAATGGCATGAACATTCTGGCAGTGTTGGCAACAACGTATGATATCATTGCTCCTTGTAAGGTGGTTTTTTTTGGTTCTGTTTGTGTTGTCTTGTGGTTCCCCTTAGTCCCCACCCACATCTGCTGCTGTGTCTGCTCTGAGGGATGGAAAGATAGATTTTGTCTAATTTTGCCACCCACTCTGAAGTTGTTGGTTCGTAACCTTTGCTGAGACTCTCTACTTCATGCCAGATTTTGTGAATGGCAAAGAAGCCAAACAGCCAGCTTCTTATATGTTGAGTCCCTTCTCTATAGAAAATTCCTTACAGAAAATTAAACCAATCATCCTCTGAACTCACTATATGTATGGTGGTGGCCTATATGGTTTATTTAATTTTCCTTTTTTTTCCTATCCCTGCTCACACATTTGTATATATGCATATGCACATATACATACACACACTCACACATTTTGAGGACTAGCAGAGCAATTCAATGTTCTCATTTTTATCCCCTCTCTAAGCTGCGAAATTGTTAACAACGCTGACAATTAAATCAGTATCACCGGTGTCTGACTGGGAACCGCAGAAACTAGAGCTCAAAACCTGTAGTTTGGTGCTTTACAAGCTCCATTTCTGCATCAGGCATCCACATCTCATACTTTGAGGTCATTCCAAAGGCACCACAAAGACAGGCTTTGCTTTTTAGAAAAGAAAATAATGCAAGAGGTTTTTGAAAAAACATTAGGTTTACTTGCTGATGAAATAAAAAGGCAGAGGCTGGAGAATCTCTGCAGGATTTATCTTCATCCAGGTCCTGTTCTGTTTCCCTTGGGAAATAGAGGTTGTGTTGTATTTCCTGAAAGCCATGCACCACACTGAGTACAATAACATTTCAGCCTGGTAGGAGCTGCCTATGTGTGTCTGTGCAGCACAGAAAGACTCACAACTACAGCAGCCCTGCTCCCTGTGCCCTGCCTTGTAGGACTCCAGGGTAGGCTGCCTCTGGCTTCCTGCTGCTACCCTGCTGACAGCACTGCAGGAATCTCCACTCTGCCAGTTTTTGGGAGCTGCCAGACCTAAGTAACCCTAGAACTGAATGAGAACAGAACAGAATAAATCCAGAGCTTTGTGATCTGGGTCCTATTCAGTCTTGCCTTTCCCCAGCAATTTGGTCAGTAGCAAACAAGTTTGTTAGAAGTGTCACAGGATGTTTAAAGGGCAAGCATTAGTCATGCTGGTGCAAAGCAGTGTGGTGAGACTAATATGAGACTTGATTCACAACCTGGATTAACTGAGGATACTTCTCAATGAGAAGGTAAAAGGGGCAGCTCTAATGTGAAAGACTACATAACACTTAGCAACTGTTCCTCTCCCGCAGAGAAATCAATTTGCGGTATATGAAACTGAATTAAGATGACAGTGCCTGTCCTCATGTGAAATAACATGTGACTTGGTGTTGACAGTTATCTCCATCAAGGACATAGTCTTCATACAGATGTTCTCTGCTTTATGGAAATCTTAAAGCACGTGAAGTTGGGGAAGATGAATAAAAGTCTCTGCAACTCAATTTGCTTCGCAGAGGAAGATTTCATGCTAGAGCTGCTGGCCTGAATGAGAGACAAAAAATAAAAATTGCTTGTTTCAAAGCTCTAGTGTGAAAAATGCAGCAACAGCTTTGCCCTGTGCTTTGCCCAATTCTACAATGAATGGTGACATTTGACAGTCTTCTCACTGTGAAGGGAAATTTAACACAACTGTGCTGGTGTCTTAAAGGTCAACTGTCCCTCTCTGACATCCCCTCTTTAGAAAGAGAGCTGGCATCACTGCATGTGGGAACAGTCATGCTCATCTCAGGGTCTGCCCCTAAATAGCCCTCACTATTGTGCACAGTTGCGTGAGTCCATTAACACATCCCTCTCAAATGCCCATCATTTTAATTTCAAGCTCATTTAAAGATCAAGTATATTTTAGTCCCATACAAATCTTCATTCCCTTTCATTTTTAATGTGGAAAATTACTTGCATCAGAAATATACTGAGATTGCAGGAAGAGCTCACAGGATCATAGAAATGTTGGTTGCAAAGGGCTCTTGTCTGACCTCCCGCTTAAAGCAGGAATATCATCGATGCTGGGTCACATGAGAAGTAGTTTTGTGCAGTCAAGTCTTGAAAACCTTCCAGATGTCTCTGGATCCTTGCTCCAATACTGCTCTACCCCCCCAAGGAAGAAGCTCTTTATGCCAGAGGCAAGAAATTCCAGAGCAATAGAAGTTTCCCTTGTTAATGGGTTTTTTGATTTGTCACATGGATAGAGTCCTCCATTTGGCATGCACTCAGCTGACTGGTATGAGTTGATGTTGCCGTTCAACAGTGTGAATTACAAACCTGTTATGAACTTAGATGGCAAAATTCACGCCTGCAATGATTTGTAGCAAACAAATTAGCTGTGCAATGACGTCATTAAACCATACTGAGCACTTCTGTTTGCTTTTCACTGCATAAATAGGTGGAAGTCCTTGGAAGAGAGCATGGAATGAGGTAGCTTTGTACAGTGTGGAAAGCTTACGTTGCTGTTTCTGTTGCGGGGCTAGGAGAGAGGCACCTGATTCCGTGTCTCTTTCTCAGACCTTTCACTGGGCCACTGTTTCCCCACAGAGCAAAAAGGTGGGTCTTCAGACAGGAACCTAACCAGGACTCTGCATCTAAGCTCCGTTGATGGCTTCATTAGCCACCGCATATCAGCAGGGCTGCCATCGTCTCTATACATGGCTGTATGCATGAGGTTGTCATCTTCAGCCATCAGGTGATGGGATCTAGTGGTAGCTAGTGCTGGGTGGCATTACTTGCCACGGGGGTGGGCTATGAGCTGTGGTGTCACAGCTCTCCTGCTGCACTGTGATGTGGGGAGGTACTGGTAGCTCTACTGGAGATGCTGGTAGGTCTACTGCTGCATTTACAGAAGGGTGTTTCATTTCTCGTCTGTGGTTGTGGAGAAATGTTGCTTGCACTCTTAAGCAGCTGCAATGCAAGAGGGCTGTGTGTCAGTGGTGAGAGGATCTCTTTGTGCAGCTAATCTTGCCAAGTGCTGTGGAGTTTGTCACGATGCTTAATCACTACCTTATGCAGACCAGTTACTCAGCATAGTCCATGGGTAGTTAAATCCAAAAGTTCCCTAAATACTTCACCTGGTCTGACTGGGGGAAAAAAACCAAGAGAGTGCATAAAGCAATCTAGTATCACTATATGTTATATAAATCTCCCCTGTCTGATGTACAAAAAATCTCAGCAATCTTTATTTGTTGCTTGCGTGCATCTACACAGATGCTTCTGCTTCTCTGTTAGGGGAGGAAGTACCAAATTTCTTCCTCTGCCTGGCACAGCCTGTGGGCTGTCTCCTGCACCTCTCTACAGAGGAACTGGTGCAAAATTTCAGTTCTTCTGAGATGTCAGACTTGGGGTTTTGCACACATAAGATTTGCAAGTCTTACTGTTTGTAAAAAGCAGCAAGGGTTGCTATGATTTAGCCATCATAGAGTTCAAACCTTTCCATTTTCCCCATAGCTTTTGCTTTAACACTCTCTTGAAGGACTGTGTCTGCTCCTGGAGCCATGTGTGCAATTCCTGTTGACTTTAATAAAAACTGTACTGGGTATCTGAGACAGAAGTAATTTCATAACATTGTTTTCCTTTCTGCCCCATATTGCTGTATTCTGTACAATCTGTTTAATAAACTTCTTTCTCCCACTGGAGATTCTCCTCAATCCACAGTGGACTGATGACTGCAAGCCAACTGACTTTTTTCATTTGAAATATTTTAGCTGAATATTTGGGTCACAAAGAATGAGATCCCAGGCATGATTTTGCTTTATAGATGTCCACCTGCCTCCACTGAATTCTTCACAGGATCCAGCTTGCAGTGGTCACCTGTAAAGTTCATGCTGTCCATTTTGCTTTTGGATTTTTAATGGCAGGAGAGACGATTGCATCCCACTTAAAGCTGAGTTTTAGACACCTCTGGAGCAAAAGCTGCTGATCAGGTGAAATTCCCCTGTGGTCCACACTATGATTGCTAATGTGGGCTACAAACATGGGCTGTGTGGAAACTTTCAGTTTGCTTTTCCCGGAGGCACAAGCTGGGATCACACTGCAGTGGGTGTCACTGTGATGTAGAAGTGCTCGGGGATGAAAATGACAGTCCCTGTGCCATGACCTCTGCATTTGTCAGGGAGAAATGGGGTGTTAACATGGCAGGGACACATGGTTGGGGTGGCCACACTTGCTGGAGATTAGAGCCTTGTCACACTGTGCAGCCCCAGCTCTGCAGCCCCTGTTGGGTGGGATTTGTGCTCGAGGCATGCAAGGAGCAATTATTCCAGTACTGAGTTGGCAGGTAACAAATATTTTGGCCAAGATTTCAGTTGGAATTTCTTGGTTGTTTTTATTTTATTTCCTCCATTTTTGAGCATAGTAATGCAGATGTCCACTTTCAGTCATACATCAACATGAACATGAAGTTTTAAGGGTGTTTGCATGTTCAGGCTGGTTTGTTTCTGTTTCCCTTCAGTCCTACCATTCCTCCAAAAAGTCTTCTGTCCTTGGGAAGACTGAGGGATTTTCCTGGTCTTCCTCTAGAGGAAATGTATGTGTAAAATCATGGAGATATAGCCACTCCCTGGGACTGATCTCTGCTAACTCAGCTGTCATTTCCCTGAGAAGGCAGCTCTTTCTGGGTTGCTGTCAGGGAACTAAGCATTTCCTTCCCTTTCATCTCTCCCCTGCAGACCCATTGGAAGCAGATGATGACTACAGGGTAACAGAAACCTTTTCAAAGACAGGTGCTTGCTGCCCTGGGCATGAAGCAGGTTGGTTTTTAGTAAAGGCTTCACTGATGCTCACAATGAACAAAACTTCAGTTAGGAGGAGGCTTTCCTTCATGTATAAGAAATCTGTTGCTTTTTAAATTGAATTTATTTTCTATGGAAATGTCATTTCTAAAGGTGAATGGCTGGTGAAGCCTTTTCATCCTCCATGACTAATCCTAACTCTGCCCACATCTGTTGTGACTGAACATTTTACCAAGTCACGGTTGCTCAGTGACTTATTTTAAAAGAGTGCAGGTGACTCAGTTCTAGTGACCTTATGGTGAAAGGTTATGCCACGGTTGGCCTCAATTAAGCGAATTACAGCAGGGGTGGATGTATCTTCTGGGGTAAGACTTCCAGTCATGGGCTACAGGGTCCAGCCAGGGCAAGCCAAGGGAACTTCTACTGACAGTATTAATGCCAGATCACTCTGGTAGTCCAGGAGATGGTGGTAATCAAGTGCCTGCTGTGTGTGTTGCATGCAGGTGAAACGATGGGGAAAAAAAGACACTTTGGAAGGACCTTTGCTGGGTAGCACAAGGCCAGAAATTCCAGAGGGATGAGTCTATACTCTCCTTAGCCTTGTTGAAGCATGAGGAAGCTGCTCATGCAGGCTGCTTGCACTTTTCCATCAGAAATGTGGAGCTGGGGGAAACATAGACCTCTCTCAGCTTCTGTACCAACTGCAGGCCAGATAGGATTACAGAAGAATAGGAATATGGAAGATTTATTTTGCTGTGTAAGTTTGAAGTTTGTCTTCGTTTAGAAATTAATCAACTTAAAAGTAATAGATTTTAACCTATGGGATAGCTGAGATCGTTATTGAATTCTCCATGATTTACTCTACTTTGTCATGGATGCTTCTTCAGAGAATTTCACAGTCTAAACTCATAGCAAATGGAGAAAAGGTCTTGAGAAAAATGTATGTTATCACTGAGGGGTTAGAACAACTTCTTAGCACCCTTTAATCCCAAAGAGAGGGTAAGAGTCAGAGACAATCCACCAGGCTTCACTACTGCTAGCAGTGTAGATGAAAATAAAGGCTTGCAGGGTCCTACTACAGACGGTAGAAAGGAAAGATGTGCTGCAGATACCACTTTCTTGTGGTATACCGGCAGATGAAATCAAAGGGAGGAGGAGGAGGACAGGAAAAAAGGATGGGAGTCCCTGAGCTGGGAAACCCCGAATTATTGCATGTGCTGCTCAAGGTCAACATCCATGGGAAGGACTGAATAGTGCTTTGGTCGAAAAGCACAAAAAAATTATCAGCTCCCACATTCGACTCTGTAGATGACTGCAAGCTTTTCGTAAGTTAATGTTATCATTCTATCAAGATCGTGTGGCCTGAAGATCTCAGCTAGTCATAGCTTCAGTGCTGTACTGGGGGAATTATGGCAAGGGTGCTTGGAGCTCCCTTATTGGGCAAGACAAGTCCCTAACATGATTGTTCATAATATTTTAGTGATGGAATAATAGCTATAGGACTTTGCCTAAGATTTGATGTTGCTGAGAAACATGTTTATCTAATTGCTGTCAGGCAAACTTTTGGTATGTAAGGGAAGTCAAATAAAATATCCCCCTGCTGGCATTCCAGCTGTTTAGCTCTTTCTCTGTTATTTTCTAAATTTATTTTGTAACCAAAGCAAAGCCATTGATTTTCTTAAATCATTCTCAGAGCAAGGGGCTCTGTTATCTCTGAGCCAGGGAAGCATTCTGTCCATATCCATTCTGGAGGGTGCAATGATTCATAGACATTAAAAAAAAGAAAAAAGCTCAAAGTGAGGAAATTAAGTTGAATTCACAGGAATCAGGCTGAGCTAGCTGCTTCAGGTCACTAAGATGTTGGTGTGTTGCTCTGTGTTACTGAAACGATGGATCCCAGCTTTAAAGCTTCCTCACTGTCCTAATTTTGTCGTTCCCCCAAATCAGAACCACAGGTGACTTCTTTGTAATTGTTTCTGGTAGAGTTGCTGCAGAGTAAGTGTTCAAAGTGCAGAACTAACTGTAGGGCTCAATGCTGTGTTTAAGATCTAGCTTTTTAATAATCTGAAGAGAAAATGGAGTCTATTTATTTGCAGACCCTAAAGGCTTGAAATCCACCTTAGAACAAGTATCTCAGTTTTGTGGCTCAGGCTACTTCCGGACGTGATCTCAAAAATTGCTATGTAGTAATTATATTACATGAGTAGCATAATGGGGTTTCTTTATTATCCTGAATGTCTATGACCAGATGTGTTTCTTTTGTTACTTGATTTTAATTGACTTCACATTAGGGACAGGACTCATGTGAATTTGCCCCAGGCACTTGTAATCTAACTTGGGTGTCACCGCTGTGACATTTACAGGATGTGGCAGGAGCATAAAATGACTTACACGAGACACTCCAGGGAAAAAACTTGGAGGAGGTGAAGGGAGACATTTTCACAGTGCCCAGCTGGGAAAGACAGAGTCTTCACATTGTCTCATGCTCCATGGGCAGCACTGGGTCCTCTCCTCAAGTAATCTCTGACCAGGTGCTGGCAGGATGTTCTCCCTGGTTTTTTCAGCAGAAATTCCCGTGTCAGCTCAGAAGAGCCAATTATAAGTCCCCTTTCTGTGTTAAAGGTCACAAGGATGCTGAAAGCTGAGAAGTGAGTTGTAGCCTCTTGACTTTGAATGCCCACTTGTTCCCTACATATCCCCTGGCAGAGACTTTATCCTGAGATCTATATCCACTTAGGATGGCCACAGACTAGGTGTCAAAACCCTGCCTGCCTCTGCACCAGCTCTACAGCAGTAGCATTACAGGACCCATACACAGAAGTTTGTGTTAGGTTACAGCAGCAAACAGAGATTTCTTCTGCTTCTAATGCACTTGCTGCTTCATTTGAGGATGGGTAAAACAGGGATTTCAGCTTCCAGGGGGGCATATACTTGGACGTTTCCTCCCATTTTCGAGGAGCGGCTTTAGCCACAGGTCCATTCAGTCAGGGCCATTCTCAGGAGCCCATCTAGAGTGAGGAGCCTGCCAGACCAGTAAAAGAGGAGATCTTTGGTCCAGCTGACCTCTTTTTCCCTTTCCTATGATCATGGTTCATATATGTCTCTGCTCGCTTTCCAGACAGAGTCCTGCATTCCAGTTCCCCAATAGCCCGCCTAGTAATGGCAGAGGAGAGCATTTTTGAGCCCCCATACCCCCCACATGCAGCTTGCTCTGACTATGAACTGCTCCAGCCAAAGCAATAGGTATATTAATTAGCATGGATTCGCTTCTGATGTTTTGCACCTGGGACAGAAAACCCCATGTGAAGATAAGAGCTGACTGGCTGGACAGCAGCTCATCAGAAGTGGACCCCAAGGTGAACACGTCATCTGCGTCCCCTTGCAGAGACTGATGCATACTGGAATACACAGAAAGAGAAGGGCATAGCCAACAGACCAAGGGAAGAGACTAGTCCCCTCTACTTGTCACTAGTGAGATTGCATTACAGTGTCCAGCTTAGGGACACCGGTGCAAGAAAGATGCTGAAAAGCTGGAGCAAGTCCAGCTGAGGACCACTAAAATACACAGAGGGCTGAGATTAGGCTGGAGAAGACAAAAACTACAGGCTGTTGTTTTAACCTGAAAGGGAACTATGTGGAAGATGTGGCCAGACAGCTTTCTGGGTACACAGAGAAAGATGAAAACCAAGCTGCAGTAAAGGAAATTCGACTAGATGTAAGGAAAACTTCTTCAGAGAGGGTGGTCAAACACTAAAGCAGATTTCTCAAAAACTCCACAAATTCTTTGTCTTTAGGAGGCATTAAAAACGTCACTCAATGAAGCTGTAAGCCAGCTGATTTAACTTTGGAAATAGCCCTTGGGGTGTAAAGAGAGTAGAGGTCAGCCTGGGTGACTTCCAGAATCCACTCCAATCTTCATGCTTGCATGATTCTATGGGTTTTTTCTCCTTCCAATGTCCTGGATGAACTTGTGTGCTGTGTTACGGAGCAGTGTATATTTAGGCAAGCTGAGTGCGAACTCCTTGGAAAGTAGCATTCCCACAGTGTAAGGGAGAAAAGGCCCCATTCATTTCTACAAGAAGCTCCCCACTGTGCTAAGGAAGGGGGAGCTTATGTCATTCTCTCCCTCATCCTCTTCAGTGTAGCTCTCTAGCACAGACTAACACTTATATGCTGAGTTTGAAGGCAATGGGCAAACTTTTTCTTATTTATTCTAGAAAGGTCACTTCAGACCTTGCATCTGGATTCTGGGAGGTCCAGCCATGACTCAATCATCCAGCCTAGCTGATTTAGGCAGCAAGGAGCCAGCTGCATTGCTCATGTTCACACATCCAGCATGAGTCAGAAGTTTGGCTTAAAGTTGTAACTGCAAACCCCTGGCTGCCAGAGCTTTAGTCTGTCACCTGAGGCCTCCTTTTTGGTTTGACTTGACCCTGGTCCTAACTCAACCTAACCTATCTCCTAACTCCTTTCTTTCAGAAACCAGCTGTGGCAGTGTGACCTCTAATACAGTAAATTTGCACTATCCCAGTGGCTAAAGAAGCTAGGGATAGCTAGCAGACTTCCCAGGCAGGATGTCTGTCCAGCATGCACCGACAGCCCATTCTCCATTGTTCCGTGACCATCAGGCTAGCTTGCAGGGAATAAAGGTGGGCCAGTGCCCTCACTGGCAGCAGGTCCAGGCAGGACTGGCAAGCTCAGTCCCAACCACAAGGTCTGGCTTGAAGAGAGCAGTCACATCCGGGATAAGACTCCACTGAAATTTACAGATAGAATTTGTTTGTTTGTCACATACAGTCCTTTCACTGTGCTTTGTAATGGAGCAACTACAGTCTGGGCACAATCCTTCAAGACATGCTACTTGCCTGCACAGCCCTGACTTGGGCATGTTGATTTGGGCTGTAATCTAAGGGCATTTGATTTGTCTAGCCAGGAAGGGTTTCAGGATGAATTGATGTTTACATCCTGAAACACTGTTTTCGCCAAGGCAATCTGACTTCCCATGAAGTAGAAGATCACTGTGTCCAACCTTGAAGCTTTTAAAAACATTTTTTTATATATCCATTCATTTGTCCAACCTTGGAGCTTTTGAAAACAGATTTTATGTATTTGTCCAGACTTGGAACTTTTGAAAGCAGAATTTATATATTTAACATTTTTTAAAGTGAGCATTTTGTGGCCAAATTTTCCTATGTCCTTTTTCCTGTTTCTGTTTGAGTGGTTGGGAGGGAGAGATTGCCCTGCAGTGCTATCTAGGGATAGTTTCAGGATTAGGCTTCTGGGGAAGCACAGCTGCTAAAAACCCATGCTGGATGAGGTTGAGAAGTCATTTGACTGAACTTATTCCTGTGTTTAGCCACTGGTTTTGCTCTATTCGCAACGGGCAAATTAAACAATATATGGTTAGGAAAGCCTTATTTTGGATTTTGTTTTACAATCCAAACCGTCAACAACAGTCACATGCAGTTTGTGTTTCCTCTAGGTTAGCAAAGTTTTGGAAAATAAAAAGTTTGCAGGTTGGCCTAATGAATGTGAGACCAGCAGCTGTAGTCTTCCTTTACAATTTTTCTTTTAAAATAGACTGCCAGAAAAGACAACCTCCCACCATGGCTTCCAAATCTTCCATTTACTGAGTTTAGATGACTTTTAACCAGATCATGCTCTGCAGCCCTCCCTTAAGTCATCCTCTATGTGCACAGGCTGCTGTCTCCTCCTCTTGTGAAAGGCTGGTCTCCCTGATGATTAAACAACAAATATCATTTTCTCATAGACTGTGTAATTGTTGTGCAGCAATGGAAAGAATAGAATAAAATGGAATTATGACTCAGTGCTTGGCAGGCCGTGGAGAAGAGGGGTGTACAAGAAGTGATTAATATTTTGAGGATTTCTGTACAGAAATTCAGTTTTTAAATACGCACTTAGCTGATACAATTAATTAAAAGATAAAGTGCTTAAGTAGTCGACTAATCTATCTGGGACAAGGGAATAAAGCAGTCTATATTTCTTTAGAAGTGTGCAAGTCAAAATAGCAGTATCTACCACTACAGATAAATGCCTTGGCAGAATTCCTATGATAACCCAGATTCCTAAGGCTTTCTAAGTCAGCTCTTTTCCTTTCTACAGCACATAGTCAGCTGATTCCTGTGTTTTTAATGTGAAATCAATTTTTAATTAATTCAGCTCTTATTTCTAAGAACTACCAGACACATCTTTCCTCGGGTATACAAGCATAATTCCTGTTGATTTTAATGGCAGATGGCAATTATGGAACTGAGAAAAGTTTGGTAGTATGTATTTGCAAAAAAAAGCACAACAAAAACCCCTGTACTTTGAAAGACTGTGTCTAGACGAGGCTTCCAAAAAAGTGCTTTGTTCACAGAATTTTGTTCTCAAAGTTAGAAATCTTCTCTTCTGAAATAAGGAGCCAGTTACTGGCAGAAGCACTTAACTTTCTGGCTGACTTCATTACGACAGAAATGAATGCTTCTCTCAGAAATTTTTCCCACCCTGCATAAAACAAAAATGCCTCCAAGAGAGCAGCTGACAGTCATTTTCCTTTTTCATAGAGCCATGCCTAGAGTTGGTGCCTTTGTATCCCTATAGGAGAGCTATGCCAGTGATGGAGTTCCAGAGAAACAGTTACCAAGAAGATGAAGACAAAGGATTCAAATCAAGATGAAATGTACTACTGACAAACTCATAAGGAATCTAGTTAAAGTAGAAAGGCTGTGTGAGTCTTTGGGGAGACAGATTAAACATTAAAATTTTAAAATTAAACACTCACCTAGAAAACAAAACTTGGAGTGGCAGACTTCATTTGTTGTCTTAAAGCCATCTACTCATGAAAAGCTACTTGCTGTTTGGGTAGCTAGAGCTGTGAGACATGTCCTCCTCCTCTGTCATTTCCTGGGATGCTGCGAGTTTGAGCTTGTAAGATTTGCTGGGAGTGTCTACCTGGCTCATCCCATGTGCCCAAGAACAAGTCCTCATGTACCAATCCAATGGCTTGCAGTGTGAAGCTGGGCACATTGTTCTTTTGACTTCACCATGAGTCCTAGGCTAAGCCTTCTGCAGCCACAGAAGAGGAAGATCATCTGTGAAGGGCCTGGATGAGAGATCATTTCAAACAGCTTCTCTCCTGGGATGAGAGACTTGTGTCTCCTGTGACCTTGTATGTTGTGTCTCCTCCTTGACCCTGGGGGCAGGAGGGTGTACTGGGTCACTGCTGTGATGGTCACTGCAGTCACATTAATTTGTATGCACTGCTCCTGAAGTCCCCACACACTCGTTGTTCTGCTCTCATATCTGTTGTACTATACTCTTGACGTCATCCCAATGTAACTGGGCAGTGTTCTTATACCCTTCCCAGGGTACCTTGCTTCCACTGGATGTGTATTTCCTTCTTGCCCTTAAGTTTTACCAGCGGGTCTAGACACAGCCATGCCAGTCTCCTACCTTCCTTTCCTGATTTCTTGTGCCTGAGGATCAATGATTCTTGTGCTCTACGGAAAGAGTCCTCAAAGACCTGCCATCTCTGTTCTGCTCCTTTGTTCCTGAGGGCAGTTTCCCAGGTGGCCCTATTGACATACTCCTTGAACAGCTGAAAGTTTTTTCTAAAGTTCAGGAGGATCCTGACTTTACTCTTTGCCTGATCCATATTCCCCAGGACTGCCATGTCCACCAGTGTGTGATGACTGCAGCCACACTCCCGTCATGGGATTTGTCACACTGAGTTTCAGTAATGGCAACTATGACCTAATTTTCTAGCAGCACAGTGGCTTTCAGCTCCTCCTGTTTGTTGTTTCTGCTGTGTGCGTTGATGTAGAGGCACTTCAGCTGGGCTCTTGAACGTGTCACTTTCTTAGAGGAATACCCCTTAATTCTTTTGAGGGGTTTCACTGGTGTTTCCCTCTTGGCTCCTATTCCCAAAGGAGGCCCTGGCTCACCTACATAAGATTTCAAGTGTGCTCCAGTCTAGGAACAGGCTGAGGGCCGTCACTAGCACTCTGTTCCTATAAACTTGCTGGGGATATCCCACAGCTTTTCAGGCAAGCCCAGTATTATCCCCCTCCCTCTTCAAGTCTAGTTTAAAGCTCTGCCAAGGAGTACCTCAAGCTTGTGAGCAAAAACACTCTTCCTCCGTCAGAAAGGTGGATCCCATCTGACACCTGTGGGCCTGGTGCTGTGTAGGCCAGCCCAAAATTGTGGTGGGGACATCAGCAACAGAGTACTGTATTAGTAGACTAGGCCTGTCTGTTTCTTTCAGTGTCGGTGCCCACAACTGGAAGGAGAGAGGTAAAAATAACCTGTGCTCCTGATTCCCTTGCCAACTGTCCTAACGCTCAGAAGACTGTTTTCATTGCCCTTGGACTTCTTTGCCATGCAGATGAAGGAGTACTAACAGCTAATAGTCTGAGGGCTGTGCCCATCTGGGAATTTTGTTAGTGACATCCTTAACCTGGGCCCCAGTAAGGTAGAAAGTGAATGTACCTAGGTCTTTTGGCTGGGATGGGATATCTACTTCAAACCCATTTGTATAGTAAAAGATGGTGTGAAAATGTGTTTTGCATTGTTTATACTGAAATTTAGTGCTTGGAAAAGGCTTGGTACTGCCAACCTTTGCCAACCACAGAATCTATTTGAAGGAGACAGCCTTTATTGACCTTGAGCTATGAGAATGCTTCTGTAATCTTTTGGCATTGGGTTGGCATTGCTCTTGCTGTAGTGTTTGCAAGCACTCTGAATTATATTGAAACACTGAGGGCTCATGTGCCCCTTGTAGCCTTAGTGACTTCAATAAGATGTTCTCCAAGCTGTATTTGTATTTGTCATGTGTGCCTCTTATACTGAGAACCAGGAGTGTGGTATGATGGAGGAAGGTATTTATCTCTCTAGAATTGAGAATAACCTGCTTCATGCCTGTGTTGTATAAAACCAGTTAGAAGAAAAGACTTCTAGTTTAGGGGAATTGTATGATTTATAGTTGCAGCTGTTTACTTTTTCTTTGTGCAAGCTCTTGTGACGTCCACTATAAAAAACATAGGGAAAGTCAATTTTTGCTGGAGAGTGCTTGGAATAGGACTGTATGTGTGAAAGGAGCAATTAATAGCATTTATATGGGCAAAGTTTTCTAAGATGTTATGAATTTCCCGTCATTTCCATCTAGGATAAAGAAGTAGGAAGGGTGGATGAGACTGAAATAGAATTGTTACTCTTGACTACCAAAATACTGCTTAAGGAATTGGCCAAGGCTGCACAGACATCAAAGGGGCAGGAGTCCTTTCCTTGTCTGTAGTTTTCAGTGTTTACATGCTGCCTCACAATAAATGTTGGCAGGACTGCAGTTTTTGACAGTGCTACCAGTGACATGTTTTATTTTTTCATTACAAGTGTGAATATTACCAGTCAATGCAGAGTGTCTGGAGAACTTCTTAATGTGGAGAAAGGTTTATCTCTCTTCTTTCTGAATGACACACACTTACCTTTTAATTTCACTACGGTGTATGATAAACTATGTTTTAATGCTACAGGTGTGCTGATCAATCCAGATCTGTGGCAAGCTTTGTCCTCCCCATTACTTGTTTTCCACATACCTGTTAGTCAGCGACTGGCTTAGTCATGACTTTTGCCAGCTGTGACTTTAGATATCTCCAAATCACTGATACAGATTCTGCAATAAAACTGCCAACGCTTTGCACAGAAATGTGTATCTGTGCTCTCTCTCTAAGATGCATACTTTCCACCTTTCCAAAGGAAGACCCTAAGAAGCTTTAAAATGGGGAAAAACCATCCTAATAATCCTGTCCCTAAAATAATTTTTCCAGGAGATGATTCTGAAAACATCAAAAGGAAATGGGAAAGCTTCATCCTGTAGCCTAGAATTTTTCCCAAGGGATGACATCTTTAAGTTGGTATATTAGGAAAAAGAGAAAACCAAAAGCACTCTTTTTCTTCTCTGTAAAAGAGTTTGATCTCTGAGATAAAGTACAAGAAGGCCAGTTCCAGTCCAGTCCTCGGGAGGCTCTCACAGAACATTTTCCAATCTCTGTGAGATGGAGAGAAAGAAAAAAAAGAAGTGAGAAACAAATACTAAAAAAATGGAAAGAAAATTATTTTCTAGGTTGATATCTTCTGAAATAATACTTAGCGAAATTATACTTAGCAATTTTAACACCTACAATTTGGTAATTTCATTTGTTAATCTTGTTAACATTATATTTTCTCTCTATTTCAGTTAATTAAGAAGACAGATATGACCTGACAATGGTCTCCATGGTGCTTCTAATCACACTTTCCTAAACCCTAAACCACTGATGTTTGTTATCACATTTTCTAAGGTTTCCCATTGTTTTTGAAGACATTTTTCTCAACTGAATAAGAGTTGATAGGAGATAACATGCCAAACAAGATTGTGTGAGTTTCTGCTTTGAAAGCAACAGTAGTGAGAAAGGCATCATTAGGTAAGATTGCTGGGCAAGGTTTTCAGAGAAGTACTTAACTGACAAAATACAGGCTGATGAGAACTAAGCTGACTGAAAATGCATAGAAAAAGCCAGAGCTGTCATATCTTTCAAAAAGCGAACAAAATCATCGCACTGATCTTCTATTCCTTTAATCCAACATCATAAGAAGTGGCTTTCCAATTTGGGTCCTGGTGCATTTGCTTGCGTCACTGTTTATAAAACAAATCAAGCAAAAAGTAAGGGAAAAGATCTCACTGTTAACCCTCACAGCCTTGCAGTTTTTCCTTGACTGATTGCAAAGCGCTCTCCAAACACTAATTAATCATAAGGCCACCACATATACTGATATTCTGTCAGTGTTCAATGCCAAATATCTTTGCAGCCAACAGACAAGCAGAAGTTAATGAATGGAGGAGATTATATACAGGAATAATTCAACTGGTAAAATGATGAGCAAGGAGAAAAATGAGATCCTCTAAGTAGAGCTAAAAAGAAAGAGAGAAATGAGTGATTTTAGTCTATGTCCAAAAGATTTCAGGGAGCATTATGGCTAAAGTACTTTTATTAAAAAATAAATAGGTCCCCACCTGAAACAAAATTAAACTTCAATGAACTAGTCAAAGAAGAGAAAAACTCACTATTAGTGGTGTGGAAATTACCAGTGTAAAATTTCTTAAGCTACATGTGAAAGGCAATTTAAGAGGGTGGCTTTGACTCTTGTTCCATATCTGAGATGTCCTGCAAAGTCACAGAATTATTGAGCCATAGGAAAATCTGGGCTGGAAAGAGCCTCTGTAGGTCCTCTTGTCTAATCCCTCACTCAAAGCACATCCAGTTACAGCATGTTGCTCAGGACTGTGTCTGGATGAGTTTTGAATGGCTCCAAAAATGGAGATACCAATACCTGTACCAGCTTTGCTGTCTTCATAGTGAAAAGATGTTTCCTGCAATCTGATTGGAATTCCTGTTTGTGCAGTTTGCGTCTGTTGCCTCTCATCCAATTCCTCTACACCTCTGAGAAGAGTTTGTCTTCTCTGCATAATACCATAATGTAGTTGTGTTCAACAGTGAGATGACTCCAACCTCTCTCTTCCACAGGCTGAACAAGCCCAAATCCATCTCCTGTTCCTCATATATCCATGTTCTTCTTCTGGATATCTGCTTTCTCAGATGACTATTGACATAACTTGGACTCCTGAATTAGGTGTCTAAACACCAACAGAATAAGCCTCCAAAGAGAGGACAAAGTCAGATGTATTTGACCATAATTTGAGACTTGTAATCAAAAACTGTTTCAGAAGCCCCAAGGTAAAGGAACGAATGACTGACCCAGATGAATTCTGTGTTTCATGGTGACAACAGAAGAAACTATGGGCAAGCTGAAGGGACTCACCCAAATTAAGTTTGTCTGGCAGTGGAGCCTTTTACCTACTTAGCAGAATACCCCATTCTTGGATCATTTTGTTGGATTCAGATGGTTAAGGCAGCCACCAGCAAAATGCTTAACTCTGAAACAGGAATTCTAGCAAAAAGACTTTGTGTTAAGAGCATTAGGAGCTCATGACTCTTGGACAGCTGTTGCTTTTGTCTGTATAAAGATGTATCCAGAAGGCTGAAGAATCAAAGAGAATTAAACTCAAACAACTTCTGAAAAAGCTGAATTATAAATGTGTAATGGGAAACGTGGCTTAGGAAAACAATTCACAGTCATTCCTTCTGAACTTGGTAACTTTCTCATAAATAGGAAACAGACTGCAGAACGGAAACCAGTGGCTTGTCTTACTGAGATCTGCTCTGACAAATGGCTGTGTACTCTTCTTCCCATTATGTGACCAAAAGGTCAGACTGATCTTATGGAGGAAGGGTTTTGAGAAGAGGAAATGGTCACTGTCCAAAATACCCCATGGTCATTGCAACATAGATGTGCTGAGAGAATAAGAAGCTGGTGATCAGCATAGGGGTGAGCTAATGGGGTTAGGCAATGGCCAGGTTATGCAGCATATTTTTTTTTCAAGTGACAACTAATATACAGTCCAACATGATTTTTCCCTCTCCACCTTTCTGTCCCTGGAAAATGACTCATGTGATGCATCAAGTGATGAGACAGTGGCAATATGACACCAAGAACAGATTTGCCTGTGACTCTGAAAAGCTTCTTGGAGCTCTGCAGAGGTAACTTGGGTTCAGGCTTGTAGCTAGAAATCAGTAAAAATGGGGTTGTATGTGTTGTTCTGATGGAGATACCTAATACAAATTAAAATGGGTCCTCTCAGCAGCAATTTATCCCATTTAAACTAAAGGGAGATTATTAGTTTGTTAAACTGTACAGGTCTCTGGGGACTGAGGTGTTTTAAAGTCTACAATGCACTGAATTTAAAACTTTCTCTCAAACAAATGATTGGCTAAAATTTTCAAGATCCCAGACTGAACTCTGCTATACAGGAAAATTCCATAGAGGACATTTGGGTCCAACATGACTAAAAATGCAGTGTCCTTGCTCTTCCAAGAACTTCAGAGGAGTTCAGCAAAGCAACTAGTTTATGCACATTTTCACTTCTTAAAAAAAGGTTAACTGAGTTCACTTTAACACATCATATCCTGTGCTATTCAATCACAACTAGCACTGACCATCCTTGTGCACAATGCTTTATCTGGGCTTGGATGGGGATGGCGGGAGGGAGAGATTCTCCTTTTTTTTTTGAAGTGGGTGAGATACAGCAAGGGTGATTTGAAAGGAGAAAATCTGGCACAAAGAGAGAACTGCTTGTGCCTCCGTTCTCGATGGAGTTTTGAGTCATTCATGCAGTGCAGTAGCTAGGGAGCCTGAGTGACTCATACATTGCTAACTATGGAGAAAAAAAAATTTTCTGAAACATTCGAGCATTACTCACATTTTCACTTAGTATCAGCTGATTCTAGTAGCCTTATTCCACCTTTTGGGATTTAGTATAATGGGTTATATAAAAGACAGATTGGGCTCAAGCATCTTTTTAAATGATGTGCTAAATATGGCATCAGACACCTTGCCTAGATTAGTAAGTGTTTTGAATGCTCCTCAGTTCAGCATGGAACTTATTATCTTTAACAGGGAGGAGCTGGAAAAATTGCAAAATTCACATTAGAGTTGACTTCAAAAGCTCTTGATTACTGTCTTAACTTACATGTTGTGATCTTCTCAAAGTACCCCAAAGGCTTCTCAAATATTTGGCAACTGGTAAACAGAGCATATACAGGGATTTATTACCCACTGTTGAACTGGTACAATTTCTAGGGTCTTCAAAACCCAAAATCATAGAAACATTGGAAAAATTTGATTCTTTTACAAGATAAACAAGCCCAACTCTCTCAGCCTCCCCTCATACACCATGGACTAGTCACCTGGCCAGCTTGGCAGCCCTCTGCTGGGATTGCTCTACTATGCCCAAGCCTTTCAGTATGGGAGAGCCCAAAATCAGACACGTTTGGTCCAGATGTGGTCCCACAAGTGCTGAGTAAAGGGCAATGGCCTCTTCCCTTGACCTGTGGGCCATGCTTTTCTATCACAGCCCAGTGTTCGCTTGGTCTTTGCCATAAGGACCCACGTTGCTCAAGAGCGCTCAGCAGTGACATGGCGTGGGCCAGTGCAGGCACATCGTGTCTGCACTGTACCGTACAGTGCAGTACAAAGGTGGCCAGGAGATGCACGTATGTCAGGAGGTCTACATATGGCCACACTGTCCATAATTTCATCTACTTTCTGGAAGACTGTGTAGACAATTTGGTAGCTCCCTGGAGTAAGACCAGAAATTTGACATAATTAATTTCCTGATTTATTAGATAAAAATGAGTCATTTCAGTTTTAAAGAGAAGTGAAATGATGTAGACCTGCTTTGCAAATAGTTTTGAAGCCTATGGAGAAGTGCTGTGTAAGAACCAGACATCATTTTGCATAGTTTTTTTGTGAATGTTTGTGTGAGGTAGGTGCCTGCTACAAAATTCAATCCCAAAGTAAATTTCCAAATTTGTTCTGCATTATTCTAGGAACTTTAATATAACACTCTCGCCAGGAGTTCAGTATGAATCAAAAGAAAACTGGATGTTTTTCTGGATATTATATTGTCCATTCATTGTCCATTTCTGGACAATAGAAATACCCAGTTTGATTAGCAAACATTACAAAATAAATAAAACCTCTGTGAGTTCTGGAAAGGCTGAGGATCCAAAGTACAAGGCATGTTTGGGCTTTGAATGAACCGGAGAAAAAAATACTCTGTTAGAGTATTTCCTCAGTGGTCTGATTCAGTTTTGTGCTTCTTCCTCTGAAGTCCCTAATAGCCCCTCTCAGGGCCAAGACATTGACATCAGACTGGGAAGATCCAAGATTTCCAGTGCTGAGAGACTGAAATATTTCACCAGAGACCAGTGATAGCCTTCACTTGTGGTTGAGACTGAGGTCTCATGTACCATGGGTTGCCCAGAAAAGAAACATGTGGTCAGATTGATGTTGGTGCAGTCTTGACATGCCTTTCCCAGCCTTGCTGCCCCTGGAGCTATCACTGTTGTAGATCTCTGAACTCTTACCTTAATCCTAATGAAGGCTTGGGATTGAGACTGAAGTCCCTAGTACGATGAGTTGTCAAGATCAGGAAGTTGTGGGTGGAGCAATGTTGGTACAGTGACATGCTCTCCTTGATATGCCTTTTTCAGCCCTGATCTGTGGAGCTTGTAGGCATGGTGGTTCTCTGAATCCAAACCCTAATCCTTAACCCTAATGGCATCTGAGGCTGAGGTCCCTGCACCATGGGTGGCCCAGATAAGAAATACATGGAAGGATCTAAACTGGGGCAGTGCTGCGCTTGGCATGCATTTTCCCAGTGCCTCCCCATGACCCCCTCCTCTACTCAACAATACACAACAGCATTTTACTGCAGTTGAATGAGGAAGAACCAGAGGTTTTGAGATGCTGAAGCCCAGAAAAACATGGATTTATCTCTGCCGATTGCCTAGCAGAACACACAAGGAAATATGGGCATGGATGTGGACACAGCAAGCTCAGTCTGGCTCTGTATTGTACTAGGTTGTCAGATGGCAATCACCAAGGCTAACACTACAACTAAGCCCAATTCCAACTCATGATGCATTTGCTTAGATAACATTCCTTTTCCTGATAGATAGACAGATATATACATACACACATACATTTTTAAAAATTTAATTAATAATTTCTAATGGACTGGACTCCTTTCAAAATCTGGCTAACATTTGTTGAAGCAAACAGGTTTCTGTGGGGCAAAATAGTGCTTCATGCTCAGTGTGGTGATTTCCAGTGCTCAGGACCGTCACAGGGGAGGCATTGGCAATACCAGAGCTCAGTCAGGCATGTTCTGCAGTGTGCATATTTCAGCTAGAGACAGATGGCTGTTTGCTCACTAGGAATATGTAGGTTAATTCCATAGAGGAATGCATGTATCTTTACCTGATTGCACTTCAGGGGAAATTTGAGTAGAACAACTTCAGTGGGAATTGCGGAAAACACTGAAAAGTCAGGTCACATTTCCTGTGGACCGAGGTGTAGTATTAGACAATGCAGTTTGAAACTGTTAGCTAAGAGGTAAGATAGTGCTATTGCAAAAAGGCTTAAAGGTTTTGTAAGGTAATTGTTAGGAAATGAATAATGAATAGGTCAAAAAATGTTATGTTGCTAAGAAATGGGTAGTCCAACTGTGAATGCAGGATGCAGTGTTTTTCCCCCATCTCACAGACAGAAAATCTTGAGAGAAGGATATAAGTATAAAGTGCTTTCCTGACTAAAAGAAGCAAAGTGGATCAGGAGTCTCCACCTTGGGATACAGTCAGCTGAGGTTCTGTAGAGGTGTCTATGTCCCATTGAGGCCCACTGAACTTGGGACGCCATAGAGAAGGGTGAAAAAAGTAAAGGTCATTTACTGTTTCTCATATTGTAAGAACTAGAGGGAGTCCAGCCATCAGCAAGTTTTGTACAAAAGTACAAAAGAAAGTACTTTTTTCACAGAGTACCTATAAAATGATGGAACTGATTGCTGTACTAATTGTGAAGGTGGAAACCATACAAATATTCATGACAGACTGAACAAATTACCTCTGACTGTGATTATTAAGAATGATATTGCAGATACAATCTCCTGCTCAGAAAGTACCTAACCCCTTGCAGTGGGTTGACACTGGCCGGATGACAGGTGTCCACCAAAGCTGCTTCATCAGTTCCCTCCTCAGCTGGGCAGGGGAGAGAAATATGATGAAAGGCTCATGGTCAAGATAAGGACAGGGAGAGATCATTCAACAATTACCATAATGGGCAAAACAAATTCAGCTTGGGGGAATCAATTTAATTTATTGCCAATCAGATCACAGTAGGATAATAAGAAACAAAACGAAGTCTTAAAACAACCTACCCTCACCTGTGGTGGTACAGGTGGCTCCAGCCATTTTGTCTCCTGAGAAGAACTCAGACAGCGAGCTGTGGCGGTCAGCAACCCAAGTTTAGCATGTAACTTTGCAGTCATGGTGAGAACCCATGATTCCTTTGTTCTGCTGTTTGCATGTTTTCCCCTGATTAGTTAATGTTTTTCCCTCATTGCTTTATGTATGAGGTTGTGTATATCCATTTCCCAAGTTTAATATGTATTAGTTCTAGAAAGTTCTTTGTTCCTCAATGCCCCATTGGTTCCTTCCCTAAATCTCTCCTTTGTGTTATTTCCATTGGTTCCCTTGCACTCAACCCTGCCTCCTGCCAAGTATCCCATTTGCTGTATCTCTTATCCCCGCCTTTCCTATCCCCACTATAAAATCCCTGGACCCTTGGCAGATCCTTGGCTCTCCCATCTCCTCCTCCCATTGTCTCCCTCAATAAACCTTCTGCGTAGAACTCACA
>NW_008238132.1:6667124-6685952 GCF_000691975.1 Corvus brachyrhynchos | reverse complement strand
CTGCCGTTTGTGTGTGTCGGTCCCTGCCACAGTGCACTCGGGTTGTGGCTCGACCTCCGGGCTCTCTTTGAGCTAGCACGCAAAAACCTGACACTCACCCATTCCTTTTTTCTGGGTTCAGCTTCACTGCCAATTTTCTCTACTTCCTTCACCCCAGAGCTGAAGGGGGTTGGGGAATGAGGACTGTGGTCAGTTATCACAAGTTGTCTCTGCTGTTCCCTCTCAAGGGAGGATGCCTCACATCCTTCCCCTGCTCCGGCAGGGGGGTCCCTCCCACAGGAGACAGTCCTCCATGAACTTTTCCATTTTAAGAACTTCCCATGGGCTGCAGTTCTTCACAATCTGCTCCAGTGTGGGGAGTCCTGCTGGTGGTGGAACATAGCAAAGGAAGAATCACAAGGAGTCAAGGCTCCTTAGAGCACTCCAGAGATGGACAGCCTTGCAGGTGTTGTGGCACAGCCCAGCCACACACCTGTACTGGCCCTTGTCTCCCACTGCTTCTAAAGGGAGCTCATCTCTCTTTGCATGACACTGGGGGAAAAGCCATCTGCCTCTGAGGACATTCAATGCCCCATCCTGCTCAAGTGACCAGCGTTGGTGTAGCCAGGGGTGTCTCACCATGCAAGTCCCTGGCAGTGGTGAGCAGTAACAGAGACCAGGAGCAGTGGTGCCAGGACCTGCACCGTCCTTACAGCCTCACTGCTTCTGCAAACCCACTCGATGGCAATGGCACTGGGGACATGAGCATGACACTGCTCATGACTTACCCTTCAGGCAGCTGTGCCCCACAGTGTGACCAGCCCATGTGCCCCAGCCACCCCAGCCATGGCATGCTTCACCGCTTTATCCATAACCTCCATTTTCCTTCTGCCTCTGCCCTGCCTTATCCCATGGCTAAGCAGGGATGGACATAGCCAGGAAAGGAGCTGTGCAATGGTCCAGTCTTTGCTTTGTCAAATGTCACCATGCACATGTTGATCGGGGCTGTGCAGTGGGGAAGGGAGGGCATCCTCTTGTTTCTCCCAGCCTCTCTGTCACATTAAGCTTCTGCTTTAGAGTGGAAGTGCTGGAGCACACTCTGCCATTTCCTATTATTCTGTGCATGACTTGGCACAATAAAGCCCTCTGTGGCAGGTCTCCAGGAGCTACTGTAACTCTCTGTATGCACCCTATACATTCTGGAGGAATCACAGGGGAATTAACACTGCTGTTTTCAGCCTGCTGCTGCACTGCATGAATAATCACGGAAAAAATTTGCATTCATTCAACAGTGTGTGGGAATGTTTAAATTATAAAACCCACTTTCATTTAATTAAGGGGGGGAAAAATCAACAAAAAACCATCATTATTCATGTTAGGTAGTCTGAGATCTTTAATTTGCTTTAAATGAAAAGGTCGGTGTCTGTTTAGGTTCAGTCTAGAAAGATGATCAAGTTTGATCACTTGAGAAACAGGAGATCATGTTGCCCAGTAACCTGTTATTATATTCCAGCGATAGTGTCCTCACCCAAGGTTAACTGGAGTTGTAGAACTGACAAGCACTGAGCTGCTGTATCTCTGGCTTCATGTCCTATCATAGCTACTGCTGTAGCAGAAGATGTCCTCACAATAAGACACAAAAATATGCAGGAATAATAAAGCAAAAACTTTCCCTTGCACCTCTGTAAGTCCAATCTACATTTTTGTGAGTTGGGTGTATTTCTTATTGAAAAAAAAAAACTACTTAGGAATTCACAGTGGCCAATTATTTCTTAGAATCACTACATTTTGACCAAAGAAAAACCTTCAGCGGGTATTTTCATTTTTCTGTTCACAGAGGAACAGAATCTCATTGATATGGAGACTGTCTTCTCCTCTTGCCTCTACAGTGTAGGTAAGTCACATTTGCATCCTTAAACTAGACAATGCCTTAGTTAGAAGAAGATCCCAAGTGTAGGGTTTCTGGATTCCTCAGATGTAAGGGTCTGTGGCAAAGTGATGCATGTACAGCTCTGTGCCAGCCAATCTGCTCATGTGTCAGAGCTATGGGACACCAGTGGGGATGGTGCTGCAGGTGTGGATGGTGGTGGTGGACACTAGTGGTGCTTACAGAGGACCTCTCCTTGCACCTTTCCTGAGCAAGATTTGCCCATCTGCTCTCTTCTCATGAGGCATAAGTGCAATTGTAGGCTGTAGTTCCTCTCCTCCTAAGGTAACCCTTTAAATGTGTTTGGACCTATTCCACCCTAAAAGCACTGCCTGACTCCCAGGGGAGCTGTGGGTGACCCCCTCATGCAGTCTGCAAGCAAGGAATCCAGGGAGTGTGTTCAGTCCTGCTTAGCACGTTGTGTGCCGCCAGCAGACACAACATTCCCTGATTATGGGCAGCCTTTTCCCTGCATATGGCCTGGCCAGCTTGGCATTTACAGCTGCAGAGGGGCAATGACGCCAGTGTGCTACGGGCAAACCCAGACAGTACTGTGCCTTTGCTGGCAAAGCATCTCCTTGGCCTCTCTGAGAGCCCTTCACACCCAGGTGGTAATTATCCGACACGTCACTGCAGCCTCTCCCCATCTCCTCCATCCTGTCATGCAAACAAAAGTGATTCTGTGAAAGGTCATGGTTTTCTCCCTAGGATCTGTGCTCAACTGCTCCCTCGACCCCACTGCCTGCTGCCAGTGTTTCCACTGCTCCCTGTGCTTATGCTACTGGGACATTGAAACAAAGGAGTGGGTCTTTTGTTTCTAGTGGGAACTGCTGGTTTCTGGGAAGCACACAGATTGCCCTTCTTGATCAGAAGCAGTTATTGTGGCGTGGGAAGGGACTGCTGCTTTAGTCCTAGGCATTTTATTAACTAGAAGAGAATTTGTATGAAGACCTCAGACTGTGGGCAAATCTGGATTTGTATCCACTGCCAGGTATCCACTGTATCCACTGTAGCAGGTCCAGACTGTGGCTGATGTGGTCATGGGCTCAAGAGGACCCTTCAGGCCCTCTCCTTCATGGCACATGCTTTTCAATATCCTCAGGTGACTGCTCCACCCTGAGAAGGTCCTCAACTAACACAGCACCTACTTGTCATACCTAAGTGCTGAGTCAGGAATCCTTGGTTCATACTTTTTCCTTTTCTGTAATCCACCACAAGTCCCACAGCCTTAGGATGTGAAGACTACTCTGGACTTTTTTATTTCTCCTTATCCAAATACTGCAATTTGAGTAAATTAATCCCTCTGCTCCTGCTCCTACGCTGTCTCTTTGCCATTTTCCTTTCCACAGTATTTCATCAATCTGCAGTGCCTGATGTGTGCCCGGTGAGCTTTTCACAACACAGACTATATTTTGTTTTTTGTATCACTTGCTAGAAAAGCTCCTTCAACCTGACCCTTTCCTCCGCAGGCTGCTATGAAATAAACTGCTGTGAAGTGTAAGAGGAAAAGCAACGTCCAGCTGCTGTAGGTAGACCAAAGGTGCCTTACATGATCCACACCCAAATAAATACAGGTTGGTGAAGCTTGTGCACTCACTACACAGCATGCATCTGACATGCAGGAGTAGCTATTTTCTGACAGCCTGCAGTCCCATGCTGGGGCTGTCCCCTCTGGGTAGCAATGTCTGTACTGCTACATGGCACCAACACATCAGCTCTGTTGTTGCTGTGGATTTCAGGTGAGGTGGTGGCTGTTGTATGAAAAACTGCCACTCAAGAAATCAAGCAGAGGCTGATAAGAAAAGTCATTGCACAAGCTAGTACTTCCTGGCATGCAAAAAATATTTTCTGGTTGTCTTTTCACTGCTATTTCACCCTCAGCCTCACTTTTTGTTTAAGACCTTTTGCAACAATGAAGGATTTTTGATGGGTCTTTTTCCTTTTTCTAACCCCAGAACAATTCAGAACAGTATCTCACTGTAGAGCAAAGGGTTTGTGAACTCTAGAAATAGCATCAGTACCAGGGATAATGAAAAGGTGCAAACTCCAAACCGATGTTTGTGAGACTGGGCTTCAGAAATGTGGGTGGTAGTCCAGCTTTGGCTTCCTGAACACATTGTCTGAGAGGTGTTACAGAAACACAGAGAAACATCATTCAGATATATGCAAACCAACAGGCCTCCTTCAGGCTGTGTTTCCCAAACACTTGTCACAGCTCTTCTATAGCTGACATTATTTTTCCTGACTTCATACTTTTCCTTTTAGCTTAAAATTCGTTGGGTGCAGTCAAAGTTCTTGTTTTAATGAAGTTGTCCAAGAAAGCAAGACAAATTCAGCTGGAAGTTAGGAGGATGTGTTCAGTGACCAGATGAATAAAGGGTAACTCAAGCTTTCCATTGAGTAGGTGGAATGAAAGAGAAAGCCATCCTTGAGGATGGTGTATGAAAGGAATAACACAATGCAGTTGCCTGAGATAGCCCTGGCATCCTTTTAGACCCTATGATTCACATGACATTTGTGCCTTATTCTCAGCTTCTCAAATATCTGTCTTTTGCTCTTATAATTTTTAGCTTGGTTTGCTAAAGAAACAAGGCTGATGAGGCTGCCCATCTGGCTGTCTATTCCTCCCACCTGTCCATTCTCCCCAAACCCCCGTGACCCTGTTTCATTCCAGTCTGATGGTGGGATGGACATCTTATGGTGAATTATTCAACAGGTGCCATGAAAATTGGCTGCTCCTCAGGGAAGGACGCAGCTCTTGCTGGAGATAAGGGCAGGATGAACCCAGCTGTTGGTACCCTGTCTGTGATATCATCTGAGTGGGTGCTTGGCACGTGCTTATTTGTCAGGTCACTGGAGCACAGAACACTTCAAGACTGAAACACGTTATGCTGTCTCTTGCCTGTGGGATGATGTCCTAAAGGACACAGGGCAGCTGGGCTGTAGACATGTAAAGGCAAGGGGCTGAAGGACACATTTCTCCAGATAAACAAGACTTCCCCATGTCTGCAGCTCACTCAGCAACTCCTGTATCCGTAACCCTGGGTAACTAACGGGTAAAGGATTCAGCTCTCGGGATGCAGTGGATTTCGAGTGTTTGCATGCTGTTTGCTGCTTTGTGTGAACTGCTTCAGACATATATTTGATGTGACTCCTGAAGCTATGCATGCCTTGTTTACACCACACACCTCTCCCACACAAGTGGGAGAGGAGTGTGAGGTCCCTTTGGGGAGCTTTGCCGTCCATTTAGGAGCACTGAGTGATCAGTCCCAGTTCTGGATTTCCAGAGACAATGACTTGTCCACCTTTCACGTTGTCAAGGTGGCATTTAAGCCCACAAACAGATGTTGTAGTCTGGCAGAAATATAAATGTGTGCTCAGATTTGTCCGATGGGGCTGCTGTGCCTCTAACGTTAACTGCGTGTCTTTGCAGGAACGAGACTGTTCTGTGCAACAGTCTCATGCTGCTGAAAGCTTCCAAGATTGTTTGTGTTTCCTCCCTTTACCAGCCTTACTCTTCATTCTTTCACAGCTACATTTCTTTTTCTGCGGGGCATTTCCTTCCTTCTCAGGTTTTGCCTCAGCTTTTTGCAGGTATGAAGGATGTAGTCACACTCAGGTGCTTCCAGGATCCCCGTGTGACTGGCAGACAATGAAGTCTTTTCATTTTCATGCTTTTTTGCTTCAAAGTGACTCAACAGCCTCTGCAGATCCTCACCTTCCCTGCCAAAGGGAGCTCATCTCCTTTCCATGCCTTTTCAAACTTATTAAAATAAAGTCCACATGTTTAACAAGGAAACCAGTGCAGGGTTATGTGCTGGAAAGGATACTAATGGCAAAGGCAGGATCTGGACAGGTAGCTGCCAGAGGGAGACAGCTCTTTTTTTGTGCCCTGCTCCTTTTTTTGCCACTTCCATTAGGATCCTACTCTGTAAATGTCACACTTAGTGTTTTGATGCCTAAGTTTCAACAGCAACCACATGATCTGCTTGTCTATAAGCAAAGAACTTGCCTTGTTTTAAAATATGAATTACAGACATGAATTCACCCTTGGCTAAAATGTGTGTTTATTCCTATACTGTGAACTCTGATCCTGCAGAGAGGAAATCATTACACACATCAATGCCCTGAAAGGGGGGCAGGGCTGAAGAGGAAGTAGCACAAACATCACAGAAAGAGCCTAATGTGGTTGTTATGGATAAAATATCCAGCCCAGCTTTAATCATGGAACAGAATGGCTCCAAATGGCATTGGAGGCCTGGTTTATGAGGCATAGGACTGGTACTTCCTCCTCCTGCCATGAGAATTTTATTTTAGGTGATAAAAATGAGGAAAAAACACTGAAAAGTCAGGGGAATGTTGAAGGATGCTTTGCAGCACCCGTGTCAGTTCGCATCTGTGCGGTGTGCTACAGAAAAGCAGTTTCACCGCAGTCCGACCTCGCTAAAACTCCATTCCCAAACGTGGGCTTTGCTGGCAGTCAGAAAGGAGCTGCTTGGAGGGGGCCGGAGAGCCTGCTGTGCTGAGGCATGGGCAGGCAGAGGCTGGCTGGGAATTCTGCTGCTGCCTCCTCCTTGGGTGATCCCTGCGCAAAGAGCGGGCAGGTATCGGAAGGCACCACCCTGCAGTGCAGCTGAGGATTCCCCGCTGCTGGGGATATCTTCAGCAGTTTCCTTCCTGGCACTGCTGGAGGACACATAGCGACCACATGAGGCATCCGTGGGTCACAGAAGTTCCCTCCTTTACATGAAAGGCTGACGAGGAATGTGCAAGTTGTTAGGGAGCAGACTGACACAGACAACTCCACTCACCTACGGACTCCAAGTGCGCCCTCTTCCACCTTTCGTTCCTCCTCGTTTCCAGGCTCCCCTGGCTGCTGCGGTGCCTCCAGGCTTCCTTGGGTGGGCTGATGGCTTTGGGTGGTGGGCTTGGGAGGAGCAGGGCAGGGTCTGACAGAAATTACTGGGCTCTTGCAAGGAGTGTGTGTGCTACTGCAATGACACTGGATATGAATTTGTTGTCCAGTGTAAGATTCCCAGGTTAATGAAAACTGCTTTGGATATTATGGCTGACATAAGGAATACTGAGCCCTCTCTTCCCATTCCAAGAGTCATTTTTATTTCACTGGGGATGGTTTTAAAAATACCTTAGAGGTACCTTTTCTGCACACAAGCCTCTGTGCACCATTCCCAGCACTAAGTAGCATTTATGCCCTACATCATAGCAGTGCTGTTTGGGGTGTCTCTTCCCAAAAGCAACCACATCTGGGTGGTGGTAAAGGCTTGGGGCACCTCCAAACAGCTAATTCACCACTGCCATTCCTCAAAGGACAAGCAAGGGGGAACCATACCTTTCTGGTTCTTCTTCCAAACTGGCATTTGTTCCAGGGTAATCTCCTTTATTGTATATGAAATATAACCAGCTTTGATAAATGACTTTAGTAATCCAGTTCTTGTTTTGTTTTATGGTTTAATGTAACTATTAATTACCTAGTCTACAAAAAGAGTTTTCCCCCTAATTGTTTAATAGCATGAAGGACAAACACTTCTATGTTTCCAGTGCATTATTTGGTAGGTTTCTGGTGAGCAGGTTTTTCCTCAGAGTCACCGCTGGATTGTGGTGAGATACTATAGAACTGGGGCAGAGCCTTGGGCCAGCAGCAGCCAAATAGCAATGTCCTTCAGTGTTCACTTGACATCACTGGCTGGCCCTGAGTCCTTTCTTATCAACAGAGAGAGCTGTAGCAACACTGAACTGTGTCTGAAATCAAAACTTGGACGTGAAATAAGAGCCAGAACTGTTGACCTCTCTGTAGCACCTTTAACTTGCCTGGTTTCCATCAGCAAAACTCTGCTACATCTTTCACTGCAGTCAGAGGAAATCTATTGCCGTTTTATTCTTTCTGCTGTCCTCAGGTCAAGAGGAGCCGAATACAACTTTTGTATGGAGTTGAAAGCCCATAAGGACTTTTACACCTGGGTCACCTTTGCCTTGGCTATCCGATCCTACCCAGGTGCTGCCTTTGGGAAGACATCTCCGTTTTTCTCTTGGACAATCTCTGGGTGCTCTTGTTGAGCTCCGGTTTCTGATACATGCATGATTCCACATGTAGGTCATTTTGGGAGCAAGGGGAAAGGCAGGAAGGTTTTCCTTGGAGCATACCACACCATTTGCTGGCCACAGCTGTGTACCAGCTCTGGCTGGAGCAGCATCCCCAGATCCCCACTAGTTCAGCAGCAATGGCATGCTTCCCCCTACAGATCTAGAAGCTGCCAAAGAACTTTAGCTCAATCCGTGCTTGCCTGGTCCCAGACCTTGCATCCAGTTGCTGGCTGGAAGGACAGAATTTCAGCTATTAGTTCAAACAGGCCCAGTTGTGCTAGCAATTTTCCTCATTAATTTCACACATCCACAAATGCTATGCCCTATTTGGATGAACACATCACCCATGGCTCCTCACTGGTTTAATATCTGTCACTTGTGTCGGCAATAGCAATGATGGGACCTGGTTGAAATGCTTCTGAATTTCTCAATCAGCTCTGGTAGACCTCAGATCAAGGATGAAGGAACCCAGTGATCCACAGACAGCTTTACCACTGATCATTTTTCTGGACCAACAGTGCCACTAAATACCTTGAATCTGTGCAAAGGCTTGGATTTATTGAAGGTACACAATACTGAGAGGCCTGAAAAGTATTAATGAGTCGTGAGCATCTCTGACAGCAAGAAAACTTGTAATCACATGTCTAAATCTGAATCTTGGCAACTGTGGAGATGGGGCCCCCTTTCACCATGCCTCCCCTGCCATAGGGGAAAGCAGAGCACCAGCAGGGCTCTCTGTCACCCTGCAGTGACCACAGGGATGGTGCTGCA
This sequence comes from Corvus brachyrhynchos, assembly GCF_000691975.1. Taxonomy (NCBI): domain Eukaryota; kingdom Metazoa; phylum Chordata; class Aves; order Passeriformes; family Corvidae; genus Corvus; species Corvus brachyrhynchos. Next base: position 6,677,173 of record NW_008238132.1, on the reverse strand, counting down.
GCACAGGCAGGGACCTCTGGCTCTCCCATAGGTGTTGCTGCAAAGAACTCATTGATACTCACCTCACTGTCAGTACTGCACCTTGTGAGACTTCTTACAGGCCATCAGCCCACTTGCATTCAGCTCTCTGCCTCCCCTGCTCAGTATTTTGCCTAGCTATCAAGCTGGGGGTTAATACCTCTCAAATTAGCTGTAAAAATTCATATGAACATTAAGGTTTTAAAACATCCTGTTCTAGTATTTCCTTTGTTTACACTCAAATCCATTTCTGGCCTTATTTCAGATATCAGTTGTTGCATGTGTAGCATCCTTCTTCAGCTTAATATGCAGGGAAATCCTGTCCCATACCGTTAAGGTTTCTTGTATTTGCACTGTCTTTTTTTTGTGGCACATTCGTGCCTGGATTACTGAAATGATTTCTTACAATTTCCAACACAGGGAGATGAAATTGGTGCATAGGTTCAGGACCCTGTTTCCCAGCCTCCTGCCCTTCTGTAAGGCGACTTTCTCACGTACATGTCCAAGTGGCCAAAGCAACTCCCAGGGATGACAATTCCCGGCACTTGGCATTGAGTATTTACCGAAGCCTTTCTTAACAACGTGGAGACAAATCTCGCCCCGTCTGGTTTGGTGTGAAAAGAGAAGTGCTGCCATGAGAGAGGGGGCTGCATGTTTGAGTGAAGGGAACCAGTACCCACCACAGGTAATGTGCTCTGCCAGAGTGAGCAGGGATATGCCCTGCTGCTCTCCTGGCTCAGGAGTCCTTTTTCCTTGAGGAACTGCTTTTCACGTAATTGGTCTGTAAAATAGGGATAAACCCACCTCTCATAGCCATTCCCAAAACATCCAGTAATGTTTTCTCTAGTATTTTCAATATGTGGTAGTCCCTGGGGATACCTCAGGCCTTGCTTGTAGTATCAAAGCCCAGCTCTCCCAGCAAGACCTTAGTCTCTGACTTGGTGTGACTCTCTGTGACTCAGCTCTGAAATAGTGTTTTTCCACTGATAATTTTGATAAGTATAACATTAAACTGGGCTACATTACAGATGAGAACCCAAGAACATTTTTAATCTCCTCTTATTTACTTGTAACATCATGAATCACAGCATTGCACAGTGTACATGATATTCTCTGATGATATAATTACAGAGCTCTCTGTATACTGTGCTTTCTTAATTCATTGTATTCAACATTCACCTTTTAGCAAGGCATGCTCTAATTCTCAAATGCATATTACTCAGTTCGAGACTAAACATGGGAATTGAAAACAAGACTCTAGATATCACAGCCACATCACACTGGCCATGTGTTTGCTGTGTTTGCCAGCCTCACACTGTAGCCTTTGCTCTCTTCCCACACTGAATGAGCACAACTGGGTAGTTACAGGGTAGGTGCAGCTGTACTTTAGAACGTGTGACTGGAGCTTGTTCTCAGCCTTATCACCTGGGGTGTGTTTACATGATGAGAAATACCTCTGTGGTTGTTGTCAGTTGCTTGTTCTTGATGGGGGAGGTCTCAAAGTTATGTGCTGGCAGTGCTGGGCAAGGTGGGGAGCTAAGGGCACCTCACTGGTGCCCTTACCTCCCTCCTTGAAGACAGATACGTAAAAAATTGTGAGGAGTACTAAAAGAAACATTTTCCCACACTGCCACCACACACTGTGTCTCCTAAGGTCAATCAGGGAAGTGAAGTTCAGGGGCTTCACAGACTCAGGAACTGTGAGTGTCCAGGGCGGGGAGAAGGCTGTTATCTGATCTCCAGGCACGGCACAGACTCCATCAGGATAACCAGGGTTCATGCCCAGATGGACAAGCTCCCATCCCTCCCCAAGGATTGCTGCTCTCAGACCATTACAGCTGGCCTGGATGTGGCTTCTGTGTTCATCCAGCACCTTCACCTTCTCCCCCACCATTATTTCCAGGTCAGTCCCAACTCATATTTCTACACCAAAGCTTGCCAGAAAGAAGGAGAGCAGTGTCAGATTTGAAAGGCTGCTAGTTACTGAGTTGCAGTGGATCTGCCTGGACAAATGCCCTTGAAATGGCAAGCAGCAGCATCTCCAGAGCCTCTTCCGAGTGTTCAAATCAAAGGGGCCATCTGAGTCTGTGTTGAACAGGAGCTGATCTGGAAGACTTCCTGCAAATTCCAGGGAAATGGCATTTGCTGTGGTAACCTTTGCTGAATCAAGCATTGATGATTAAGCACCCAGGCCTTTTACCCCAAGCTTTCTTAAAATTGTAAATTAATGGCTGGACTTTATGATATTAAAGGTCTTTTCTTACTTAAATGATTCCATGATTCATTATTTGCTGGGTTTCCAGCTCTGCCTTAGCTCTCCCTTGGAAGTTACAAATATAAAGATTTGCCCATAATCTAATTCTCTCTGTGCCTCCAAACCTTGCAGAGAGGATGCCAGTAATTTTCCAGATTTGTCCCCTTCCTCCACAGTTGAGCCAACACCAGCTGCTGCCATGTCACTAAGGGGCTACAGTCACCACAAAGGTGAGTAAACAAAGTGCAGGCCATCAGCAAACTGTCTTATGAGTGCTTTTTCATCAAGGACCACAGCCTACAAAGCCCTGGATTTTCTTTTGTTTCCTTTCCTTCTCCCACATCTGATTTTCATACTTATGAACATGCAAATGCAACAGGGAAATTTAGGAAATCTGTTACTAAGGCAACTGATTAGGTGATGATGCAATTACCTTGTTATTTGAAAGTCAGGGTGCTGTGTCTTGCAATAAGCTCCTACCAAAGGGGAGAATAAAAGTTTTTATAATACTTTTCCACTCAGAGACAGCACAGGCCTAAAAATTACTTGCCTTGAGAATACACCGAGACTACACCAAGAATACCATAAGTCAGCAAAATCTGACTGCCTTTGTTGTAACAGGAGCCAAGGCAAAACCTCCTCTTTTCTTCAATGCCGACAGGATTGAGGAGAGGGTAACTCACTTTCAGGAGATGTCAAGCAGTCCATGAGGAAAAGCACTCATGTGATGTGAGCAATTAACAAGACATCTGCCTATAATTACATTTAATTATGAAGAAAAGAAATCATAGCAGCAAAGATTCAGGTCTTTGAACACAAATGTTGTATCTAAACGCAATTATGCAGATGACACTGGACTCCAGCACCTCAATGCCTGGCTTGCAGTGAACAGCCCAGAACTGAACCCAGGATTTGAGGTGTGGTCTCACCAGTGCCAAGTACAGGGGTACAATCCTTGCCCTGGTTCTGCTGGCCACACTATTGCTGATACAGGCCAGGCTACCATTGGTCTTCTCGGCCACCTGGGCACACTCTGGCTCATGTTCACCTACTGTCAACCAGCACCCCCAAGTCCCTTTCTGCTGAGCACCTTTCCAGCCATTCTGCCCCCAGCCTGTCGTGCTGCAGGGGTTGTTGTGACACAAGTATAGGACCTATTACTTTTCCTTGTTGAACCTCACTCAACTGGCCTCGGCCTATGGATCCAGCAATGCAGTGGAGCCTGGCCTGGTTCTGCTGTTGCAGACCCTGCCTTTCCCTGGTTTGACCTCCTGTGGCTCTACCACAGGCTTCTCTTCTGTATTTTCCTTCCTCCTGCCTGGTGTCACCACACATGCTGCCTCCCACCCTTCTATACAGTCTTGGGCCCATGCAGCATACCTTTCACTTGACTGATGCCCCAAGGTTCTATCTCTGCATCAGACCCTTGCCTGGGAAAGGAAGGGCCAGGAGCCAGCACAGATGATGGGGACCTGGTCAGCCCACAGTGCGCATGGTATCTCCTTCCTTTTCCTCCATGCCTATCCTCAGTATATTTACTCTCCTCGCTGCCTGACACACCAGGATTTTCAGTCCAGGTACCTGCTGCCTGTGCTTCATGCTGACATTCCTCACTGGACGAGTCACCTCAGGTCTGCTGCTTGCTTTGGGACCCTACTCAACCCAGTGACGCATGCAACTTGGCCGCCTCTGCGGACTCCCACTGTGAGTTTCCATGTTTCTCTGCACAGATCTTGTTCCTTCCTACATGCCAGGAGTCACATTCTGGGCTTTGTTTTTTACCTCTTTTTCAATGTTTTTCTTAGTAAGTCCTCACACTGCTCATTTGCTCACAGATAAGCTGCAATTGTTATTTCTGGGGACCAAGAAAAGGTGCTGGAAGAATCAATAAAAGTCAGCAGATATAGATCTGAAGTGGTAGGTGCTGTCAAGAGATGCCAGCTGTGGCTGTTTGGACTTCCTGAGGGCTGCTGGAGTAGCCAGGGGCAGAGAACTTATGCCGTTGGAGAGTGCACGGTAAAGGAAAAAAAGATGGAGGGGAAAGCTAGCCTGCTGCTTTTGGTCCAAGATACCAGGAGCCTTGTGAAGGAGCAGGACATGTTGACCTGCTGTTCCGGACTCAACATCACCTCTTTAGCCCACATAACAGTCCTTCTGCAGCTGCACAAATGCATTTGAAGTCTTTGTTTTGAATAACTTCAAAAGCAAAATCCCACTTGAGTTAGGGCTTGCACAGTAAGTCTGGCATCAGTCTGGCTAGAAAACACAGGCATTGTGTGCTCTGCCAGAGTGCTTGGAGGTGATGGTGGTGTCCAAAAACACTGTGGAGAAATACCTTCTGAGGGACCAGGGTGGAAGAGGTGCAGAAGACCTGCTTGCACTGCTTTGCCCAGCAGCTTCCCAAAGCCAGACCAGAGTTCAGAGGATGCCACAGCAGTGACTGCACCATAGATCTCCACAGATGTCAACTTTATCACTCAGTGCATGTCTCCCTGCTCCTCTTCCTTGACCACATTGTCCTGGTTACCTCTTCTCTTCTAGGTGTGGTGCTGAGAGGGTGCCAGAGCTGCTACCGCCCATCGGCCACATAAAACTGGCCCATTGCTTCTGTAGGATATTAATCTTGGAAGTGGTGTCATGGTCCAGGATAAGCTGCTTTTCCCAAGGACAGTAGCTGACCTGAGAATACAAAACATACTGTTCCTCCTTCTCTGTTGGGAAGGTGCCCCACAAAACTGCCCAAAAAGCATAGGACAGAACTCAAGAGGGCTGCATACAGCCTTCAGTCTTAGGCAAAGTGCCATGGCTTATGCCAGCAGAGGAGAGCTGCTGCATGATCTTCTATCAACCATTTGAACTGGAGCCTGCATTTGGCTAAATCCACCATCTCTGGAATTTAATTTGCTGTTGAGTCTTCTTCTTACAGTGGAAAGGCAAAGCCTCTGGTGGGAATCCCCTTGCATGCAGACTCCTTGCATGATGCAGCAGGCACCTGATTTGGGGATGCTCTCTGTCCCCTTCCCTGGTTCAGGGCTGGCACTGGCCCCTGCCGTGTGTGTGTGTACGCAGCTCTGTGCTTGCTGCAGTGATTTCCCAGTGGGCCAGGGAGGAAAAACGAAAAGGAAAACAAAATTGCAAAGCCACGTCTGCTCTGTGGGAAGTGCTCAGGTAGTATGAATTGCAGCAGAGATGAGGCAACCCCCTACCACTTTCTAAAAAGAGCCAGCAAGCGTATGCAACAACACTAAAACTAAAATGATCGTCACCTTCCCCTTGAAGAACTCATACACTTCTGAATTTATTTTCCTGATTGCTGTACGCTCTGTTCTTCTGCTCTTTTTTCCTTTCCTTTTTGTTCTTCTTTTTCTTTTTTTTTTTTTTTTTTTTGTAAATACAGTATCTTGTACCACTCTTCTACAGTTTTACAAGAGATGGCAGCTTGACCACAGCTAGTCAGTGTGTAGATGCTGAAATCCAATGCAGCAGGCAGGGCCACAGCAAGGTCCCGCGGAGAGAAGCAGAAGTGAAAATGTCAGTGAAAAGTGAGAAGGTAGTGAAAAAGTGGTTGGAGAAGGAACAAGGGTGCCTGCGGGAAGTGATCCCATGTAGGCAGCCTCCTCTGTGTTTGTTTCTGTCCGGGCAGGCCCTGGGCTTTCATATGAGGCATTCAGATATGATCTCCTTAACACCTTTGCTTCTCAAAATCTCCATACCTGTAACCCCCTCCTTGCCTAGGATTTACTTGCACTGTTTCTGAAATGGCTTTCCTCTGGTGACATCCTTGTTGAATAATATGGACTTTGCAATATGTGAGATGGGAGCAGCTGAGTCATGTCTTTCCTCTGTGCTCCCCAAAGTGGGAAGCTGGTCAGGCCTAGAGGCAAAAGCAAGGTTTGCTTTTAGCTACCTGAAACAAGCGTGTTGTCTTCACTCATCACCTGAGGTGTTTTACTTAGTGCTCTATGCCAGAGCAAAGAGGGTGCAAGGCCATGACCTTACCAAAATGTTTCCCACCTCTGCTGTCCTGGGAGTCAGAACAGCAGGGAGAGGGGCTCACCGGAGTGCTCCAGATGTGCACATCTGCTGGGGGCCTTATGGGCAGTTGGAACAGCCACTAAGACTCCCAGTCCCCAAGTGTTTCAGCCACCACATCTTGACAATGACAGGGAACACCCCAACCCTTGAACCACAGGCCCCCAGCACAGCTTGGAGGACCACTTCCACCTATAGACAACAGGAAAACCCAGGTAGAAAACCAGTTTAATTCAATTCTACAAAATGGTGGTGTCAGGATGTCACAAACTCAGGAATTTCCTCCCTTTCTCGGTCCAGCTCAGAGCTCCTGCCCTCAAATAACCCTCCTGAGCAAGTTGCTCCCTTAGCCTTTAGCTACAGTGAAGAGTTTGCTCCTGGAGCCACTGTTTTTCCTTCCTAGAGGCAAACATGGCTTGACCTTTTTGCATGCTTTCTGGGAAATATTGGCTTTGGTTTAGCTCAGAAGGGCTCTGTGGTGCCTCGGCAGAGCACCCCAAAGAGATGGAGATCGCCATAGTGTCCCATTAGGTTTTCTGCCTTTATGTATTTATTTTCCTGATTGTAATATACTTCTATGGCCAAAAAGAATTTGATAGTTCAGATAGAAGTCACTCTTTATTTTTATTCTAATATTTTATATTCATGGCAATAATTAAGGGTTAATTATGATGGTCTGCCTGCTTTCAACTTTTTATACTTCTGTAACAATTTCTGTAGCAAATTTCTTACGTACATGGAGCCATGTGGAGCTCACTCTGAAGGGCTCTGCAAAACTGTACAGTTATATATATATATATGTGCATTGAGTCAGATCTGAACTGAGGGTGATTAACAGAAATTCACCGTCACTGAAATATTTTCCAGCGCTGAGCACTTTACAAACCCTTCAGCCCACCTCTGTCTCTTCTATCATTTCATTTGTCTCTCTGTTTTTTTAATCCAGGAGTTGATAGTTTCACTGGCCTTTTGCAACAGAGTCTTGTACAATATCATGACTGCTTTCTGTGAGAAAGCACTAAACAAATACAATCATAGAATCACACAACTGTTAAGGTTGGAAAAGACTCCCAAGATCAGCTGTCAACCCAGCACTGCCTAAACCATGTCCCTGAGTGCCACATCTATACATCTTTGTGCCTCCACAGATGGTGACTCAACCACTCCCTCAGGCAGTCTGTTCCAATACTTGATGATCCTTTCCATGAAGAAAATGTTCCTAATACCCAGTCTAAACCTTCTTTGGTGCAACCCGAAGCCATTTCCTCTTGTCCTATTGCTTATTACTCGGGAGAAGAGACTGATCCTCACCTTGCTAAAACTTCCTTTCAGATAGTTCTAGAGACCCATAAAGTCTCCCTTCAGCCTCCTTTTCTCCAGGCTGAACAACCCAAATTCCCTCAGCCCCCCGCCCCATATGACTTGTGCTTCAGAACCCTCACCTTCAGTCATGGAATCACAGAATAGCTGAGGCTGGAAGGGATGTCTGGAGGTCATCTTGTAGTGCATGAAGCCTGGCTGATAGACCGAAAGTGTGATCCTCTTCCTGCTTGTGGCAATATAAATCAGAAGTTAACATTTTCTGCCAGCTTTAGGTTGCAGACCCATGGTTAAGCCTGAGTTGATTTGTTTTGGCGATGTGCTTGGATTGCTTTGGGAGGCAAACTCCAGAACTTCCCAGAGGATCTCAGAAGTGAAGCTTTGCCTATTCCCCTGTGATATCGACTTCCAATTAAGATAGGATTCATTTGCCGTGCAAAATATGAACTCTCATTTTGCACAGCAAGTGCAATATTACTGACTTACAGAGCCAAAGAAGTACTCAGGCTAGGTAGGACCAATGAAGCTCATCCCTCCACCAACTTTCCACAAACTGGGCGTGGGTGCAGTCCATCCCCTTCACCAGGCTATTGAGAGGCATCTGACAGGATTCTTATAGAAAATAGGAAAACATCTCCAGAGTATGGAGGTCAGTCTGGAGTCAGGAGGTACGACCCGAAAAACCTGAGCCAGGATCTGAGCCAGAGGCAGCCTGGCTGAGAGACCCACTGTTACCTGCACGCAGTGGCAGCACACTCATCAATTGCTGCCAGCAGTGCCAAATCCTATTTTCCAGGTCATCAATCTTACCAGTCACTGCAAAACATTATATAACTCCACTTGACTTGATATTCAGCTTTCGTCACATCTCTGTAAGGCTTAAGCCAAAGATGTGGGCAGATTTTGCAAAATCAGATCCAGCCCGTTAACAGGTGCCTCACATTTTTGTTGCTGTGGCTTAGTGTGTGCTGCTCCCTTTCTCTGAGACACCATGCCTCATTCACATGGGTTGTATAAGGGCTGTCAGGCATCCCCCCAAAAGCTTACTAAAGTGTGCTGCCAAGCTTAATGTAGTGAGCCACCCTGTTAAATGTCTGGGAGAAGCAAATATCCGTGTGATGAAAAGAGTTATTCAGCTTTGTTGGAGTAGCTTTCTGTAGCGCTGGGCCTGTGGCAGGACCAGCACTGTCTGGCAGTACCCCAGCCTTGCCCTCCATCCTTTCTGATGGGAGAAGTACACAGCCCAAAGTGAAGAGTAAACAGGTAGGGTATCCTAAGGGAGGAGCTCACCACTTTGAAACCCCAGTAAAAGGCTGAGTGCTGGTCAGAGCATTTCCCAAGGCATCCCTTAGGGCTGCCACACAGCCCACAGGGTTGGTTTTTTTGCTCCCTGCATCAGCAGTGCCTAAAATATCAACTCACCTTTGTTTCTGGTCCTTCAACCCACAGTCTTCTGTCCAAAGTCACCCAACCACACAGAGCTCTACAGTTCCCTGTATCTCTTCTACACCTTACCCTGTTTGGAAATTTTGCTAAAGGCAGAAGACAGTTTCAAGGTGGGACAACCTTAGCAGGCCAGACCAGAAGTTCATCTAAGCAAGAATTCTGATGATCTCTGGACCGAGGAGGAAGTGGATGCATAGGAAAGAGGGCAAAAACAGCATGGGAGAACCCACTGTACAGCTTTCCAGCTGGATAGCAAGTCTACTGCAGCTAATAACCATCCAAGACCATAAAAGTAGGAACAACCACAAATTTTCGCACTCCCTGTGTGCAAGATGCATTGCTGCGTTTTTTGCTCAGCATGCCGAGGGGGGGTGACAACAAAAACCAATAAAAATACTGAAAGTAAACTCTCCTCAAAAATCACCATGGGGCTGCGAATGCAATTCTTTCCTGCAGGACCAGCTGGGGGATCAGCCACACCTGACAGATGTGAGTTGCTTTGCCAGGGCACCATTAGACAGCACTCGGATTCGCTGGAGATGAGGGTCATGGCCAACCTTGCCTGGAATTCACGTGGCGTTCCTGTTCCCAAAATCTTTCCCGCCTGCTCTCTGCTAACATTTAGTATCTGTGCAGTTCATGTTCACAAACACTTCAAAGCCCTAGCTAGTCACCATAGGCTAACTCCACATTTAAATATTTGAGGAGAATAAATATCACATTATATGTTTAGGATAAGACAAATCGCTCTTTGCCTTGAGTTGGCTAGATGGATGACTGGTTGGTATGAATCACAAATGTTACAGTCCAATACATAATTCCAGACTGAGCACGGTGTTATGGCACATGGTTATGTTCCCTGATTTGATGGCTTATTTAACTAATCAGCACAGCAGGAGCAGCTCATTTCTACTATTCCAATAAATGAGAGCTCTGTAATTTGCACATGCAGCTGTAATAGTTGTAATGCTTCATTCCT
>NW_008238132.1:6663525-6666845 GCF_000691975.1 Corvus brachyrhynchos | reverse complement strand
TGCTGCTTAGTTACATAAACCATCTAGTTGGAATCAATACTTATTTACTGTACCTAATCAACACAGTTTGAATTATAAACATGGAGAATTTGCATATAAGCTGAGCCGCTGAGATTTCCCCCAGGTACAAATATCTGAGAGTTTCTTAATCCGTTCAAAAGGTCAGGAGAAAAGGATGTAAAAAGCAGCGGAATAACTAACAGCCCATGTGAAGGCTTTGTTAGGTCTTTCATTGGAAATGCAGGGGTTTGACATTCATAACAAGAGGCTGCTGGAAGCCACGAAGGAAATACACAAGAGCAGCCTTTCCTGTGCTGCAGAAACTTTGACTAGTAATTTTCTGGCAGCTTTCAATTACCAGTGGATGGGCTGATGGGCTGGAGGCAGAAGGAGGAGATAAAGGTCTGGATCTCATCACGAAGCCTGGTGATATTTGACAGCACCTGAGGCAGGCAGCGGCTGGTGAAAACCTCCCTGCCCATCAGAGCTTCTGTATCGCAGCTGGTGAACAGCACTCCCAGAGGAAGCCTGATAGTAATTGATCCTGTCTATTTCCTACGTGGTATCTAATAGATAGCAGAGATTCAATGTCCCTATCTAAGGCACACAGGGCTCATCCTGTGTAACACTGCTTCTCTTCAGAACGCCTCAAGCCTGAGCTCTTGCCAAAACTGGTATTAGCAGTGAAAGATAGTTTAGGCCATGGCTCACCACCCACTCCATAGCCCATTCTGGAATCTTCCTTGAAATGGTGGCTACTGGTTACCCTAGGTGCCATTGGGGTGAGCTGTGCTGGAGGCAGAGAGGTCTCTGTTCTCATGGGTTGAGAGGCTGCTGGGCCAGGTGGGGGCCAGGGCTCTGCTGGACCAGTCAAGGTGGCAGCCAGAATCTGCCTGACTTCCCCTCACAGTGCACACCTTGAAAGATTAAAAGAGCACTGTACCCTATGTCCATTTGAAAAGGAACGGTACAATTTTGATTCCCAAGATAATTTCCTCCTTTTATAAAAATAATACAGGGAAGAGGGGGGAAGTTGAAAAGGACTTCATCCTCAAAAGGACACAGTTTAGAACTCCCAGTTCTCAAACAGGTTTGCCTTGTCAGTTTTGTTTTGATTTCAATTTAAGATCCTTGTTTTAATAGAATATTCTCCTGGAGGAATGGACAGCCAGTTCGTCACAAACATGTGTAATCAGAGCAGATGGAGGGCAAAAGCTGGTGATTGCTGTGAGCTCATGTGCCTTCACATGGTGCATCTGGGGTTGTCTTTCAGAACTGACTCCGGGCTTCACAGTGGTCTATGCAAAATGGAGTTTTTCAGCCCAAAGTAGGCAGATGAAATGAGCTTGCCTGGGGAGGCAGGGTCACTGCCCTGGCTGCCCTGAGCTGGGAGAAGGTGTTGGCTCTGCTGGTGTCCCAGCATAGCCCCTGGCCCCTTTGGGAACAGCAAGCTGAGGAGCTCTGCTTCTCAGGGTGTCAGTGCTTGGTGCCTTAGCCCTCAAGCTGAACACTCCTCTTAGGTCACCTGCACAGGCATCTGAATCTGTTTTCAATGCTTCAGCATGTCTGAGATGTCTGTTTGGAATAGCAGCAGTGGCACAGGTCATGGGGCAGCAGCTAGGGGCAGATCTGGTTCATTGAGGTATCTTAAATGCTCATCTACTGAGCACCATGTTTTAAAACAGAGATTAAAAGATGACCTTTCCTGGCAGAGAAACTGCTGGGTGTTGTGTTCCTGTATTTGGAAAGCACTAATATACATGGGAGAAGCATTTGGACTCAAAATGTCTCCCTGAAGTAGAGTGCCTGCTCCCTGCTCTTGCTGTGCCATGGAAAGAATATCCCAGTGCCACAGCAATACCTTGCAAACCACAGCCCTCTGGGCATTAGCTTGCTTTATGACTGTCCCTCTGGCTTTTCCAGCAGTGCTAAAGGAAATGACAGCAAACATGACAGCCTGCTTCCCTGGGCTTACCAGGGCATTACATGGCAGGTGCCTTTAAAGGGATAAAGGCTTTAAATGGGGGCTATCCCAGCAGATGAAGGCCAATGCCCCTGATATGAGGGTGGGTTTTGTTCCCATCCTACTGAAAGACTTCCTGAGGTGAAGACATGGCCTCTGCATGTGCTTTCCCCAGTAAACCACGACGAGACCTTTTTTGTAGCACAAAGTGAAGTGTGTGAGCCTCTGAGATCAGAAATTGGTGCTTCTAAGGCAAATGCAGCGCACCAGTGAGCACACATGGGTATCTCCTAGAAACAATTTTAAGATCAGCATGTAGAATACCATATCCTAGGGTTAATTTTTGCTATTATTTGAATTCTTTTACTAATAGGCATCCTGTGATGTACCTGGAATGAGCCTTGAACCCCCTCATCCCCACTACCTGTGACTGCAGAGCTGGACAGCTGCTCCGAAATTCAACAGAAAACCCTCAAAGCCCACAGTGTTGTAAGCAATAGTTGCATCGAGACACTTTGTTGCAGCATGTTTTCCACAGCATCCCATAACCTGAATGCATTTCCTAGCTGAGCTCCATGGGATGCTGGACAAAAAAAATGTAATTTGAGCACTTCTCAGATCTCAGCTTGCCCTTGTACCCACAGTGTGTAAATCCTGTGACAAAAAGACACAGATTTAACACAAACCTGTACAGATTTTTCACCTACAAGTCCATACACTCTGAAGGCCTCTGCCTGAGTCTGAGGAAAATCTAGTTAGGCTAAGGAAATTAAATCTCAATATCACTTTGGGCATCACAGGATCCCCTTCATTAGAATACAGGTACAAGCCAAGGTAGGCAATTATCTCTATGAGCATCGCTATGAGCACGTGTGTTCCCAGTACACCAGTACAGAGGAGACCTGCACTGAGCTGCCCGGCTGTGCAGGTGCAAAGCCTTGAACGCAGCCCAGAGGGTGCCTGCCCCTCTGTTCCTCCCCGCTTCCCTTATTTGCTGGCAATCTTCTGCACTTGCCAGTTTTACAGCATCCCAGGTTCCTGCAGGCTGGTAAGACTTCTTTTAAACACAGCACAGCTGCTATTGCATTTGCATCCTGAGTTTGTCCCCGTGCACTCAGGTTTGGGCTTTGGTGCATTGTCAGGGGGGTTCTGGTCACAAAATCTGCGCATTGGGGTGCTTGTTGCCATGTTCAGGTTATGTGTGGAACCGGGCAGAAAAATGCAGGGGTCTCCCCCTTCACTTTTTATTTCACTCAAATGTGTTTTCAGTCATTAGTTATTTTGTGTCCATGAGCATTTCAAATAACTGAGTGGAGGTGGATGCTCAGATATATTAGCTCTGGCCTTGTTAACCACC
>NW_008238132.1:6620217-6663362 GCF_000691975.1 Corvus brachyrhynchos | reverse complement strand
CAAGACATAATAAAAAAATATAAAATAGTAGTACAAAATTATTGTGATAGTAATAGAAAACCCGTAAATATAAATAATATCAATTATATTGGTAATATAAAGGAATAGCATAATTATAATTGTAAATAACATGATATAAATATAAAATAACATGGTATAAACAATAACTAGTTTTGACCATTGCTCTGATGTTTCTGATACGTGTCTACACACATGTTTTATAAGAACAGGGCTGAATAAGTTGCAGTTTAAACTGATGCTCATTTGATTAAATCTCAGTTTTTTAAATCTCCTTGATCTTGTTCTTTTTCTTCCTTGTGGGAGAATCATCCCTCTCTCTCTGCCAGTCCTCTAGCCATTTTCCTGATGAGCAGGACTGTGGCCATCACAACAGAGATTAGGAATCTTTACTGAACTTACTGACACAGCCTAGATTCTCCACAGGGCACCAAGTCTGAGGAGCCATCCCAAACAGATTAAGCGAATGTGAACCATGAATAAATTTAAAAGGATGTTTTTTAGAATAATTAAGAAAATATATATTTTTAAAAATGACTACATGAATAAAATGCAGTGGAAAGCATTCTACACAGAGCTCCTGGTTTCTTCAGTAGTGGCTGCCCATACCTGCCCAGGTTTGCAGCAGACTGAGGCAGGGGCTGGGAACAATGGGCACTTTGTGCACCATGAGGTGTTCATTGGAGCAAAGCCCCCCACAGTGGGGCCAGCACTAGTCAGCAGAGGGCAATGCCAATATGTATTTTACACATACTTTAAAGGGTGGAGGATTTCTTCTTCAGCACAGTTGGTGGATGGTGAAGAGAGGATGGCTGCTGGGACATGACTTGACCAGCACCAGCAGAGCAATCTTATCAGCCCAGGCTCAGGTTTCCCCTCTCTCCATGGCCATGACCAGGCAATGAAGCTCAGCTCTCAGCAAAGACAGCTGCCCCCCTCCCCTGTCCCTTTCCCCTGGCATGGTGCATTTATTAAAGTGTGTGTATGTTGGCTTCTTTGTACAGCTGCCTGTCAGGCATGTTGGCTGGTTTGTTATAATCCTAGCACGAAATGCAGCCAGATTCTATGAAGTATCATTTAAAATACTATTTATTAAGCCTGATAGTATAAAGGAAGAGAGCATAACATAGAGGAGCTTACATCCCTTTAGGTGCTGGGAGCCTCGCATTGAGCAGCATCCAACTGCCCTCCCATTGGCTGCAGCACAATGCGGAGACTGCCCGTAGAAAGGGTTACCTTATACTGGTCATTCAAGATATTACAGGGGTTTCTTACAAGAAAACATCTCTGTTCATCGTTTCTCCCACCCAACAGGCAGGCTGTTCACATGAGAACTTGTTGCTGCACTGTGAGATAAAGGCAAGGCCAAACAGGGGGTGTAATGTGGGACAGAGTGAGAGGTGCCTGTGGGATCCTCCACTGCAATGGCCCAGCTCAGTCTGTCCTGTATCAAGGGAGATGTGTCACAGCTCTGGAGCCAGCTGTGGGGATCACCAACCTTTCCCACTGGGATCACTGCAGGCAGGAGCACCATACTTCCCTCTCTGCATTCCTTGGAGAAATAGTCATCATGTTGGTGCTTGGGTTTTCTCCACTGCTTCAGATACAGACAGCTGAAATCTAAGACTAGGAAAAATCAAAGCATTTAACAATGTTTTCATAGGGTTTTTTTTTTTGCTCAACAAAGGGTGCTATGTTTTCTTTATATGTTGGTCCCAGATTTTAAATAGCTGTCTTCCCTCCTGACAGCAGAAATTCTATCGTGTGAAAGACACTCCTTTCATTTTTGTCTCACATTTCTGCCAAAAACCATGTATATACCTATATTTAGTCAAATGTCTCTATCCATGACAGGCAAGAAAGCAATTCTGGCATGAATATACTTGTTCACATGCCGACTTTTCATTTGCTTGAATAAAATCCCTTCTCCAGACATCTGCTTACCCATCCATCCAACTACTCATCCATCCACACAAGCAGAAAAACCCATAAAATAGTTGCAGAAAAACAACCCAAAAGAGGTACAGTTACAGCTCTAATAAACTGTAGGTAATGGAGGATCCTATTTTTAGATTTTTGTGACAACCCATCCCCCCCTGATATATGCTGTGCTGCCAGTATATTTATGATAGGAAAACTAGTTGAAGAAGATAACTAGTTGTTGGCTGAGCAGTTTTTAAAACTCTTCTGTAGTGCTGCTGTTTACTTTTTGAAATATTAGGAAACACTCAGAAAAGATAACTTGGAGAGAAATTCCACTGAAATCTTTCCTCTGGTGTGTTTTTTCAGGCAGTTGTATTAAGTAATAAGAAGAGAGCTCTGCTTTCTGACAGAAGGCATGTAGGTAAGAAATACAAGTGTTTTAAGAATTAAGTTTGTCTAACCTCGAGAAGGGGAGGCTTGGGGGGGGGCTTACTGCTCTCTACAACTCTCTGAAAGGAGGGTGTAGTGAGGCTGATCTCTTCTACCGTGAGATCTCTTCTGCAGTGAGAGGACCAGAGGAAACGGCCTTAGGATGAGACAGGGGAGATTCAGATTAGATATTAGAAAAAATTTTGCACTCTGACAGTGGTCAGGCCTTGGAAAAGGTTTCCCAGGGAGGTGGTGGAGTCACCATCCCTAGAAGTGTTTAAGAGGAGTCTGGATTTGGCACTGGGTGGTGCGGTTTAGTGGTCACAGTGGTAGTGCTGGACTTGATGATCTTATAGGCCTCTCCCAACCCTGATGCTTCTGTGATTCTGTGTGTGTCATTATGATATGGGACACCCCAAGAACATTTAAAACATGCTAAATAAATGATCTTGGTATAAAATTATCAATTTTTTCAGCATCTTTCACCTTCTCCCCTGCCTTCCTGTGTGCCTCATAATTTCTTAGCCTCACCTCCCACAAAAGCATGACCAAAAATAAGTGGTCTTACACTCCCTGTCCTTCACCAGGTCTTTGTTGCTTTATCTCCTCCTTGGGCTTGATGGATTTTGCCCAGCCACTCTCCCTGGAAAACAGCATCTCTCCAGCTCCTTCATGCAAGACCCTTTTCCCTTTGGGTGGTCCCTGCTTCCCCCTTGGAATCCAACAGGAAGGTTGCAATAAACAGTAGGTGAGGGAGGTTCCTGATGGGAATTTCCCCCTCGATCAGCTCCACTGAAGCCTCTGCTGGGAAGAGTCTTGGCCAGCTCAAGCACAGAAACATTTGCAAGCATGTGCTTCCAGGAAGATGATCTTATATCTTTTTTAGGCAGACCTGACGTCATAGGGACCATCCTTACCAAAGTCAGCATGGGACATGCCAAAATACAATCCTGAGCTTGTGCTGCTCTCTTGCCCTAACAGTGGCTCAGGACACCTTCCATGATTTATTCCTCACACACCAAAGCCATTGATTTATTGATATCTCCATTGTAAGGAAGTGTTTAGCTTCCCTGTGGCTTTGATATCATCAATAATTTAGATGTTGCTTCAGCTGTGAGCATTGCTTCTGCTGGTCCCTAAGGATTGTGCCCTGCCCTGCACTTCTCTGGCTTGGGTATCCTCATTATTTTACAGAGGATAGTTCATCTAGAAAAGCTATTGACAAATCTACCTCAGAAGGAAAGCAGAAAAATCCGTAAGTGATCAGACTTCCACATCTTTGGTTTTAACATTAAGACTGTAGCACATTTCAATACCATGTACTTTATGTTACCACTAGAAAGGTGTCTTGAAGCCTGTGGACTAAATAATCTTACAGGCTACTGGAACTTAGTCTCTAAATTAAGGAAATGGGGCAGTTCAGATGTAAAAATGGGATGTGGTGAGCTAACACAAGGAAAATCAATTCTCTGTTAGCTCCCAGCATTTCCAGGTCAGTTTAGGGCATGCACATCACAGAACCTGACAGTGGGTAGAACACAGGCATATTTCATTCCCTGCCTTTCAGATTTCAATAGCAATGATGAACTCTGGCCAAAGCAGTTGCTTGGGAATTTATGATCAATTGAGGTTATTGGGCCTTGGTCTTAAGTCAAACAGGTCTCTAGGGGGTCATTAATATCTATTAAATGCTCTGCATCTCTTTTATTGCTGTTTAAATGATGAGTAACTGAATTATAAGAGTGTCTGCCATATATCAAGGGTTCAAGGTTGGTAAATCTGAAATACATTAACAGAGGCAAATTGAGCTCTAATTAGAAGTTTGTTACCATTCACTTGTACTTTCTGTCACCGTTTTGGTGGTTGGGCTGTACTGAATGCTGATGTGAAATAAAACTTGCAATACTTTGCAGAAAGAAGAGAAAAGAAATACTGGAAAATACAATACAAAATTATCTTCTGCAATGCCATTTATTAAATGAGGTCTCTAGCCTCTTCTATCTGAGATACACTTTATATTGGCAGCATGAGTTTTGGAGAAGGCATAAAGATGGGGGAAACAACAAAAAAGGGAGTGTATTTTACATACCTTTCATTTTCAGCAAAAGAGAAATGAAAACATGAAATGAAAGTTTATTAATAGGTAATGCATTTTCAGTAGCAAAAAACCAAACCAAACCAAACCAAAAACCCCCCATGTTGTGAAGATCTTTATGTTAAATTGACCACAATTGACAAAGTAATATTTACATGATTTGAAGGGCAAAAACCCAGTGTGAAAGAGAAGATGGTGTGAGCCACAGGTGTTATTTACCAAAATGAAAAGTCCAATATACCTCTCAGAAAAAAGCTGAGAGGTATTGTGTATGGGAAGTGCTTCTGGCCCTAAACTGAGAAATCCATATGAAATTTCCCAGTCTTGGGCATAAACATTTGCTGAGGCATCCCTCTCCTGGGTCACTTTTTCTGGTGCAGGGTTGTGTGTGCATTCTGGACTGGACACAGGGAGCAATTTTGGCAGCTATGATACCACTGACCTCTGCTGGGAGCAATCAGACACATTTAGCTTCTGTCATGGGTCCTGTGCTGCTCAGATGTGGTGCAGATTCCTCTGGCAGAGGCTGACCTGTGTGTGTGTGTGTATAAATGTAAGATATGCACACCTTTGTGCAGCTGCGTACACCTTCCATCCTTGCTGTCACTGCAATTTCCCAGGTGGCCAAGTGGTGCAAAGAAGTAAAATCCATCCTGGAAAAAGAAATTTTTACAAAAAGAAATTTTCTTTGCAGTGAGGAAGATTTAGACCTCCTAAAGAGAAGAATCCCTACCAGTTTTCTCTAGAATATAACATCATACACATGTAAGCCTACAAGATTCATGGATCTTTGAGTTCCTAAGAGGTGAATGGTGATGACAGGAATCTAAAGGCTGGGCCTGTAACTGATGTGACTGAAAAGCAGAGGTGTTTGTGATGACTGGCACAACTTCCAGTTTCCTGATGGACACATTGCAAGTGAGCTGAGCATGAGCAATACAGTTCCAGTTAAGTAAAGGTTTAAACTGGCAAAGCACAAAATAGAGACAGATTGTGCAAATAAAAGAGTTCAGATAAAGAGGTGTCATAGAGGAATCATCACCTTTCCCATCAAAGTACAGCTAGCACCGAACCATTTTGTAAACAAAGAAAAAGATCTTTATCTGCATGACATCCAGTGTAGGCATGTTCAGTCGGTGGCTTGGAGAACACAAGCTGGAAGCAGCCCACTGGAGAAAGTGTTTTGATAGGAAGAGTCAGAGATTATAAACTGAATTAATTTGTTCCCTTATAATGAGTGACATGAAGTAATTACTGTAGAGCAGAAAACAGATCAGATGACCCTACAATGAAGTAATAAAGGAAATTCAAAATACCATATGAAATTTTGTTCAATAATGTTGAAAAGTGGTACTGGCTGTACGATTAACAGCACAGAGAACAGGACTACATCTAAGGTCTGCTTTGTCCATGAAGCAAAGTCAGGTTATGATGGAGTAACAAATCATTCAGATTGAACAAAAAAATGTAGACAAGCAGGATTTATTCCTGTACTGAAACATTCTAGCAGCATTCCACTTATCTATGTATTACAGGAATTTACTGTCATAAGGACGGAAGATGAATCAGGTGTTAACACTGGAGATAACAATGGAAAAAGACTGATCTTGATTACATTAAAAAAAGAAATGACAAGATTTAATGAGACAAGATTTAGTGTGGTTGAAGGAGAGAGGAGAGGCCAGATTACAGGACAGAGACAAGAAAATGGAGTTGTCCACAGTGACAGATAATGCAGAAGAGGCCAAAGGGAAGAGATCTGGGTTTCATTGTAAGGAACTTACATTGAAATGGTGGATAGACATGCACGAATGTTGAAGGAATTAAATGCAAAGCTGAAAAAGAGAAGTCGAGCTGGGTTTGAAGCCTGGCCAGAAAAACAGTATCTGAAACTCTGGGAGACGTTACAGTTGCCATTAGAAAATACACAAAAAGAGAAAACAGAGAAATGGAAGGAGGAATCATATTTTTAAATATGAAAGGAGAAGTGTGTTTTCTTTTATAGACATTTGGATGATCTTGCAATATCTTCACCTAAGTTGTCTCATAAATATGAAGGGAAGCTGTTAGAAACAGAGGACGCCAGTTAGAAAGGACTGGAATTAAAAAGAGCTGGTTGGACTGTACCTCAAACTGCAGCAGGATTTAGTTCCATTTTCAGGCAGAAAATAATGAAGGTACCAGCTGCTAAGCATTACTGATCAGCCATGGAGATCCATCCTGTGCTAACAAAATTTCCATGTGACCTTCAAATAGCCACACAAGGCTGTTTAGCGTTCTCCAGCTGGGAAGTGGCAGAAAAGACAACTGTGGCAAGTCCCACATGAAAAAGGAAAACCACATCCTTTGTGCTGTGCAATCAGAAAAGACAGAGGGCTATTTCGCCTTCCTTCAGGCTCTATGGGTTGGTTTTTTTTAAAGCAGCTCAGCCTTTGACAAACCAGAGCCATCTGTGGGCTGTCATCCTGTCCTTCCCAATTGCAATGGCCATACAGATGCTGTCAAACTCCCACTTCCATCTCCTGGTGGGTAACACGGGTCTATGCTCAATGGCACAATATGGTCTTTCACCCACCTGTCTCTACTAAACACAAACTGTACTTCAACATCTTTACGTATTTTTAGGTTTTTTTGCTTATCTGAGGGGAAAGGACACTCACTTTAATCCTCTCACTGCTTAAAATGCCTAAATATTTCTAAATAAGTACTTTGGCCTATCCTTTCTGACCTTGAAGGACTTCTAGGCATGGCCACAGGGGCAGCTAGAATCAAGACTGTCTGTCTTTATGCAAGCCAGATGGTAGTGGTTTTTTCCCATGTACATTTTTGTCATATTCCATATTAAAGACACTGTTAGAGAGCTCTGCATTAGCACTGTGACCTGTCCCTGTGCATGTTTCTGGCAGCTCCTAAGTCCTTATGAGCACCCCATAGGAGACAGGAATGGATTTGCTATGTGAGATTGTCAGAGTCATAACCTAGCCATTCAGAAAGTCACTGGACAGAAGAGATTTTGCCAAAACCAGGTGCATGTAACGATCTCCCACTGGGTTTTGACTGTGCTGAAATACTGAACTAACCCCAGCTGTCGGGCAGTAATTTTGGAGCAAGGCAAGTAGCACAAAGTACTGGAATCAAAATTTCAGCAAAAAACCTACAGCTTTTAAGAGCATAAAACCTGATATTAACGTACAGCCAATATCATGCTTATTAATAACAAATACTGCAGAGTTATCCGGGAAGGAACACAGGACTAGTGTGGCAAAAGTTATTTTAGATTTGTTTATTTGGTTACCTGGAACACAGTATGGGTAGAAGCGGTAGGTGCCTCATACAGGCAGAGCAGCACAGGCTGTACTCATCAATATTAAAGCAATTACCTGTACAGATGTAATACCAGTGATTTGTTACAGCACTGAAATATAAAGTGTTACTATATTGCTATTACATGCTCATCTTGTCAAATGAATAGGGAAGGATCCTGGATGGGCAAATGCCAAAACCCTCTGTTCAGTCTTTGTCTTACGAGGTAATAGCTCAATTTACCAATCTGATTTGGTGGATTTCAATTTGGGAAGGAGACAAATAAAAGTGCTTGAGTGAGTGTTTTGTGGGTTGATTTGAGGCTTTGCTGATATTGATCAAACAGTACTGAAAACCCAGGGAAAAACGTGCAGTTGCAAATTTCTTTGTGATTTAGATATTTGGGGTGGTATCCAGGTCCAGCTTAGGTTCCTCCACCTGGGTGTCTATGCTGCCAGCTCCAGCCATGTGCATCTCATCACCTCATGCCCTCTGAGATGCCCTGTGGTCCCATGACACCTTTTCAGAGGTGGCAGATAAGACACTGTGATTACAGTAGGTCCATGCCCTGATACACCAGACAGGAAGGATATCCTGCACCATTTAAATCAACGTCAGGTTGACACCACAAATGGCTCCATGTTTGTAGAGATGTTTGGACAACTGAAACCCAGGTCTGTGTTGGTAAAGCCAGAGGAGCCTAATGGGCCTCTGAGCTGAGCAGTTTTGAGAGGGGAGTCTCTGTTAGCATCCGTCATACCCTGGGATACCCTTGGGTACCCCAAGGCTCATTGTCATGTCTCTTGGCCCTGTGATGATGTTGAAGGATCACTCAGTGGCACTGCATGTGAGTGGCTAAATTGAGCCTTGAATCACCGCTGTTGAAACTTGAGACTTCTCACTGACGCGGAGACTGATCTGCATCTTACCCCAGCTGTGTGTGACAGTAGGAGAGCACTGAGTGTGTGTGAACCTGCTGAGAAAGGGGTTTCCCTGCACCCTGAGATCTGACAGCCCCAAACAACAGCTCCAAGACCAGAAGGTGAGCACCATCAGGCTTGCTTGGGAATGGACTCATTCCTAAGAGACTTCCCTCCTGCTAGTGAAAAGTCTTTGATAGACCAGATTTGTCTCATGCCTCTCCTAGGTGTGGTAGTTTGGACATGGCTATGCAATAAGAAGTTAAACAAATACTTGTGAGAAAGCTTTTTCCCAACAGCTTTTTCCAGGCTTCTCAGGCTTCCCTTATCTCAGTCCATGTGAATGGTAGGTGTTCAGGGAAATGGCCGTCTACTGCCCCAGCGCTCAACCATGCCCATGGCGTGGTTTGCTGTGCTCTGCTCTTTCCATCTCTTGTGACTGGCAAAGCACTTTCCTGGTGTAAGTAGGTGGTGTGCATTTGTGTGTGGACATTTATAACAGTTTACTCAACATCCAGGAAATTCCAATATAAAAGCAAGGCTTGCAGCAGCTTTTCAATTGTGTTGCCACTTAATCTGTCAGGTGTGGTATGATCTGGAGCTGCAAGTTCCTCAGCATGTAGACATTTTTCAAGTTAATGATAAGTAAATTATCAAGTATCCTGTTCATAATAGGGGGATAACTTAGCTGGGTATATTGATTACTCCCTTTGTTTAGATCACAGACAAATTGTTCTCTTGAGTTCTTGGGTTTTGGTCCTTGGTAGGAGGGCAGGTGTCTGTAAGCTGGCACATGCAGAGGGGTGCTGAATGGGTGAGATATACGGAGATGTGTCTGACTCCAACCAGACACCACAAATGAGAAAAACATTTTGAACTGCCACTCATGATACCTTAGTTCTGTGCATGTGCATGTATGAATGTGTACATGTGTGAGCGAGGGAATGATTTGAGACCTTATTGCACCATCTCTATGGAGAAACCCTTCCAGGCTCCCTCCACCTAACAAATCCAGTGGCATCTCCAAATAAGCAGAAAAACATCCTGATTTTCCACCTATTAGTTCTTCACCAGAAAGTCACTTTTCCTTGTACTGTGGGAAAACAAGATGTTTTATAATAGGAAGAAACACTGAATCTCTGTTTTTTTACCATGGCAGCTACAGATTCCTGTACCCTGCTCCTGTTGCCAGTGCACAAATCCCACACTCTTTTGTATCCCTTACTATAAGAGAATGTCGATGGTGTAGCTGGAAGGACAAGTGATGGCAGCCTTTAACTCTGTAGAGCAGTGAATCTGGGTGTCTCTCATCTCCCCAATGTCACCATAAAACATACGTACCTTTAATATAAAGACCTATTTGTTAAAACCTTCTCCCCTCCATTGTCAAATAGGGTCATAACTGGCTTGCACATTCAGAAGTTAGTGCAGGGAAATGACAGGCTGATGAAATGGTCATTTAACTTTGTTTTTTTAGTGAAGAGAGGTAAAAATACAGATGACAGCGAGGACTTTCTGAGCTGAACTCCTGGAGAGAAGCAGAGGTGATGGTACAGTCAGGGCAGAAAAAACCTATCCCCAAAGGGGCTGCTGGGAAACACCATCAGTTAATCTCCTGGGTCCTCTGCTTTCGGCAGCTCTGGAAGTTTCTGGGATGTAGTTACCAGCTGTAGCAGGTGCTCAGATACCTCCTTCATCCATCTGCATCCTCCATTAGATGGGCTCAGACATGGATCATCTTTTACAAGACATTCCAGCTCAGGAGCACCCATGAGTATCTTCAAAATCTTTAACTGTGAGCAGGTAACGGGAGTGACCTATGATCATTTGAGGATATTTCCTTCAACTCTATTTCCTAACATGCTCCTTCTGCTCCTCCTCCCTCCAGGCTGTAGTCTGTGGGTAATGGGACTTGTCTGTGATAATCAATAATTCATTGCCTTAGACATTTAAGCTGTATATTTTCCTTGCAGAGTTTCTTTGCATACAGCTGAAGGCACCAGAAGAAAATGACCCTAGAAGTGACTGTAACAATGCATTTCTCCTTCCTGATCACTTCATTTTCTAATGAAGAGTCTTTATTCACCTGGGTGCTTTCCCAGCTAATGGGCTATTAAAAAATCCACCACTAATATAGTGAAAAATATGTTTTCTCCCTCCAGAACAATGTCAACAGCTCTCACATTAGCTGCACCTGGCAATGGCTGATGCAGTGAACCCTAGTTTTTCCCACAGGCAAGGTCACAGGTAATAAAGCCACAACCCTTACAACTGGTTATTATTAATTGCAGCAACCTTCAGAACTGGGTCTGCTGGCCTGTGCAGCTCCTTTTTCTTGTACCTGACCCCCACATTCAGTCCAATTCTGCTGCTGTTGTTTCAGGAGCTTGAGATAAAACTGAATAGCCCCAAAGGAGCAGCTGAGGGAGCTCAGCCATGGACACATCTCAGCTTGTTGGGGATTTCCAAGTAGTCAGTCAGGTTCTTGTTTCTGCTGTCAATGGGGAGCTCTGGAGACTTGTGCTGCTCTTTGTGGACAGAGTCCTGTGGACCATGCCTCTGCTGCAAACTCTGGAAGTCTAGGGACAGGGCACGAAGAATCAATTTCTTTATCTATGTATGTATGTACGCGTATGAAGTAAAAGAAAACCATGTCAGGCTAGGGGGTTGTCATGTAAGTAGGAGGTCACATTGTTTGTGCCTCTGGCAGACACTTCGCTGAAGGACTGATTTTGTTCCATTTCCACGTAAAGCAAGGCTAAGGCCATACACAACTGGACAGAGATCCCCAGAAATGAAGCCGGAACATAAAAATCTCCCATCTCTCAGATAGCGGTTGCTGGGAAGGCTTCTTGCCCAGCAAGGTCTCTGGTCTCACAGTCTTCAAGGAATTAATCTCTTTGGAAATGCAGGCAGGTAACAAGAAAATCTGGGATTTTCGGGATCCCCACAGCACCTTCACCCAGCTATTTTGGGTCCAAAATCCATGACAGCCATGGATTAGACTGCCAAGGTCAGTTCTGAATGTTTTTGCTGGATAATATCGCAGCATCTCACCTTGCTGCTCCTGTGCAGGACCATTTTTACAAGGTATGCTTGGATACAGTCCCTGTTCACTGAGAACATATATGGGATAATTTTATGAAAGAAGGAGCCTATAAATCCAAGCCAAGACATGTTGATTCTCTGTCCCAGGAGAACACAGTGCTCATCCTCAATAGTCATCCTGAAAGATCTATGTTCTCAAAGTGTTGAGCTTTGAGTCTTTGCTGTGAATTTCAGTTTTTTATCTTTCTGGATGCATTGACATTTCCAAACTTTGTGCTGCTCAAGGAGTCTGATTGCTGGCAAGCCCCTCTCTTCTTGTCCTTTATCTGGAGTCCTGGTGACTGGAAATGTAAGAACTCAGCCCTCCACTCATATGTCACTGTGCATCACCATCATCCCATCACTGTGGAACTGCTCTAGCATAGTGGGAGATGGAAAAGCCCAGCAGAACATCTTGACAGGACTGGTGGATATCTTTAATTGTTTAAGAGCGCCACTTTAACAGCCTTAAATCAGTCAGCGCTGACACAGGACTATATTTGTCCTCAAATCCCAGAGAGCTCCCTCTGCATTTTAATGTGTCACTTGAGTGTATGCAATTTGCTGGTACAGTGTATTTTTAGCAAGAAAATAGGCTTTTGTATGGCTCAGATAGGTGAAAGTTTATCACTTAAAGAGCTTGGTGGTGTCATCCGTACCTAGGGATTTACTTGTATGAGCTTGCTCTGTCTGTTGCTATGTGATGGCTGCATTTTAAAAACTTGCATTGTTTTATTGAAAAATCATGTTTAGGAACGCCAGGCTGCATGCAGCAATTATTAGCATGAAGTTGATCTAAAAGTCTATGTGTTGGAACAGGATTTGCTTTATTTTTATTCACAGCCCTGCAAGGCTGCTCTCATTTCATAATCAGTTTCACCTGTAGGAATCTGAAGCATCATTGACCTCTGTGGCATTACACAGAGTTTATACATTGGTGCAACAAGGCAAAATTATTCATACTCTCAGGGCTCTACTTCCAGCTGAAATTCTTCAAACACTGAAAAAACCTCCTCACTTGCAGTTTAAGAATGGGGATATTAGAGTTACAGCTGCTGTTTTAAATAATACAGTTTTTCGTGGTAACTTGTTGCATTTTATTAATGGAAGAATTAAAAGGCTACACATTGAAGTGAGTGGCACCAAGTCACATGATCAAGAAGTAACAGAGTTTCCTTGCAGCAGAAGAGCAAAGGGGATAGTGCAAAGCAGGCTAAAGCACCAGGGCAGCTTCATCCTCTCCTTATTTTAGACATCTCCACTGTAATCAGTACCTCAGCCCAAACCTTCCCCTGATGTCACTGGCAGAACCAGTAAAGAGAACAGTCCAGGGTCTCTTCTTTCACTCTGAGACTGAGTGGTGCAACATGGATTGTGTCCACAGGCTTAAACTCTCTTCCTCTTTGCTCCCATGTGAGTAAACCCTTTTAGACTGGTGTCTCAGGCCGTTTTGCCCTCTCTATCTCTCTAACATGCAGCCTGTAAGTGCTGAGTTGTATTGGGCTTATGTACAGATCATAGTGTGACTGATGTATATTAAGCTTTCCATGCTACTCCAATAGCAGCATGTATCTTCCTCTCTGTCACTGAATGGCTTTCCTTCTTTGGATTTCAGCAATAAGATTTTCTTTCTATCTGCTTTTCCCTCTCTCTTCTATCCCTTTTCTTTTGCTCATACATTTCTGTATCACCCACTGTTTTTCCTTTCTCTCCTAGTCCTCATTTCCACACCAATGTGTGCTTTCCTTCCCTTTGCTTCCCTCTTCCTTTCCTTGGATCTGTGCCCCACTCCAGTTTTCTGTGGCTGTAGAAGTGACATGTTTGAATGATGCCAGAAGTTAGCACCAAAACACAACTATAGCCATACACCTAGACCAAGGAGCTTCTTTCAGCAACCGTTCTGGTACAAAGATCTTATTCCCAAAGGTATTAATTTTATCAACATCATCTTTACCTGATCCTCCTCATTGAGGCCAGAGCCTGGCCCTCTCCCAGCAGTAGCAGCAAGGAACCCAGGTCTGCCTGGCTGACTCCTCACACTTCCTCTTCTGGGACAAGCCATTCATTCAGACACTGACACCCATTTCTCATCTGACAGAAAAAAGGAAAGCCAAAGAGAATTGTCCTGTGACAAAAGTCCAGGTCTGGCACCTTAAGATGACTCATGCTATGATGAGTTATCCCTCTAACAAGTTTCTATTTCTGTTTTCTTTCCCATTTCCCTTTCTCCTTTCCCTTTCTCCTCACCACTGTTTTTCCTGCCTTCTGTTGTCCTCTGCTTCCTTCTCTTCACATTGCATTTTTTTGTGTGCATCCTGGTACAGCAGATGGGAAAGTCCCCACTTGACCATGTTGATCAATGTGGTCTTCCCAGAAGGCTGTTCCCTGCCAAATATTTTATAAACTTATCCCTTACTGGAACAATTTTGGGCTCCTTAAGTTCGTGTGACAACATTCACATGTTCTGATGTCACCAGCAAGCAAAGCATTTCAGTATCTCTCTCAAGTGGGGGAGCACTTAATGACCAGCAGTTAGTACTGCTACTTAAGAAGGAGCAAAAGACATACAGGTAGATGAGTCCAATAAAAATCTAACAGACATTTATCCTTCTCTAAAGAAAGGTCACTGCAAGTAGTCCTGGGGGAAGGAGATTAAAGCTTGAAGGATCTTTGGACTGCAGACACTCCAGAATCAGACATGAAACTCACCCTTTTTTACCTTATTATTGACAGTACTAGCACTGAGTTTTGGTATATGATAGAGAATTTAAAGCAAAGAACTCTTGCGTCATCTTAAAAAGCCTGTGGGAAATGGAAATCAGGAGCAACTTTAGTAGTGCAAAACATGAAACCACATACTCTTTGAGTGTCTCCACATCACTAGATAGAAGAGAACCAGGCCAAGCCCAGAGGCTGATTATCTGCTTCTCTGCACCCTGTTTCACTCCTAACTCCATTTTGGAGGACTTCAGCTGGTTCTATCCAATGCACTTCTACATGACAGGGTCGGTGTGAGCTGGTCTGGGCTTCTTGGTCTCACCTTTATCCAGCAGTGTAGGAATTGCCATAAAGACTGATGACAAAAAGCAGAAAAATGACCTTCCTCCAATGGAGAATAAACCTGTGGGGTGTATAGAGGTATGCTAGGTAGCCACAGGGCAAATATGAGCCCCAAGAACATGATGTAACCATGAGAAATCCATTGTGGTTTGGAGATTTACCAGTCAAGTCATTTATTGACAAGGCAAGAAAATGGGCCATTGCTACTTTTTCTTTCACTTGAGCTGAAACAACGTGTACAGTTCTAAACATCCACATCCAGGAAGATGCACTCAGCCTCAAGTGGAGATGATCAGGATGATCAAGGTGAATGGAAACACTGTCCCAAGAGTACGTGACTTGTTTAAGCTAGCAAAAACTAAACCAAAAATGTATCCCCTCAACACTACCTCTAGATGGAGAAGAACAGCTATGCAAAACACAGGAGAGAGTCAAACAGGAGAGTGGGAACAGGAAAATTATTTCTTGTCATCAAAGCACTGTCACCTGGAAAAGCTGTGTCAAAGAAATATTTTTGGAAGTAGTGTAACTGCTTTTTAGGCAACTCTGATCAGTTTGTGTAGATGGACATATGGTGATGTTGTTGCTAGCAACAGGCACCATTTCCCAGAAGATCTCTTCCAGTGCTGTGTCCCTGCAGTATTCAAGAGTGAGAACTGGAAGATTTAAGATGGGATGTGCCTTGCCCAAGTGTAGTTATTTGTAAGATAGAAAAAAGGATGGAGCTAATCACCCTGAGCTGCCATTAAAGCCAACGGGAGCAACTCCTGTCAGGATGACTCACAGAGCAAGTGGGGACACCTTGGCTGACATTAGCACTGCCCCAGTATCTGTCCACCAGCTGGGGATGCTTGGCTGGTGGAGTGACTGCTGCTGTGCTGCAGGCAGCCAGCCTGGGCAGAGATCAAGGGCAAAGGAGTCAACCTTTGCAAGGACAGAGCAAAATCCACCTGGCATGGGAGAGCTGACCTGAAGCAGTTCTTGCAATGAGGTGCACTGGGGAAATGTCAAGGAACTGGTGCTGGTTTCCTATACCAAGGATCTGGGGGAAATGGTGCCTTATTTTGCACTGAATTCTATGTTAAGAAACAGCACCATGTTTAATGTGCTGGAGTGTTTTCTTAAAACGTACTGGGGCTTCCTTCACAGCCCTCCACCTTGGGTCACACATCTCCAGCCAAGGTTATTCAGGGTGAATCTCCTGCACTGGAGTTTTATAGCTGACCGTGGGCAAAGGTACTTGGGATGCTTTAAGTGCACATCCTCACTATGCACTATTTCTGAACCTTGCACTATTATGATTTCTATCCTAATATGGGTTATGAAATGGAAATCCTTGCTTTTTAGGGCAGTGTCTTGCAGATTTCCACACAGTCATGGTTCAAACTTTGACTTTGTCTTGACACCCATCCTTTATAGGTTTACTGTACACCACAGTACGATACAGAAATATTGAGGTCTAAATAACCTGGCTAATTTTAATTAATCTTGCTTAATTCAGGTCAGGAAAGCATCTGACCACACCAAGCCACAAATTCATGCACATTAATTAATGTATGAAGAGTTATGCTCTTCATACTCACTTCTCTTCCTACTCAGACTTACTTTTTTACCTGTCTCCTCCCATAGAAATTAAGATAATTATCAACATGCTTTTCTATGTTTCTTGGGTTTGGACACTTACTTTCTAAATATTCTGTTTGGATTTTGAAAATCTAGCATCAGTGCAATTTGTATCTTATTTTATATTTTTCCAGAGTTGTTAGAGGCAGCTGGTCAACTCCACAGTGCATGAACAAAAGTCCCCAGAGCAGCAGAACAATCTGACTGTTCTGTTACCACCTCCACTTATGGCACATCTTTTCTGAAGCAATAAAATTTGATCGCTTCTTATACATTTGTGTATGAGAAGAAGATGTGATATCGTCTTCTATTTGAAGAAGATTATATTGGCCTTCAAATCAATTTCAATTTCTCATGAGTCTTCAATTTAATTTTATTTCATCTTTATTTTTGGGTATTACATTTTCATCACTTCATTCTACTTTAAAGATTGGAATTCTCCTGATGCCCTCCATGATGATAAATTAGTTGTAATTGGGAACATTGTCTTTGATGGGAGAGAGTAAGTTTAGTCCTAAACATTTTAATAGCTTTCTGCTTTCCTCTGAAGGTGTGAACCCTCCAACAGCACATTTGATCTGGCTAACTACAGATTCGATGTTTTTCTTACATACTGTAGTCTCTTAGAAGAATCTGTGGAGCCCATCAGCCTGCAGACCATAGGGTAAGAAACCTTATTTTATTATACTAGCATCAGACCAAAAACCTGTTCTTAATTTCATAGGTGTCAGTAGAGATTTTTGAAATCTTTTCCACATGGTTTTCCTGTGTGTGAAAAATAGACAGCTTGTCAACTTCTTAAAAAAGACAGCATGTCAAAGGTTTTGCTTGTCACCTCAGGCCAAAGGAGGAGTCACAATGAAACTGGAAGTAGAAATTTTCTCATAATAGTAATGTCAAGCAAAATTTAGCAAGATGTAGGACAAGAGGTATTTGGGTTTGGGTTTGAATTTTCCCCTATTGAAGAATGCTCATCAGAGCAGGTAGGAATTTTGATACATCACTTAGGGAACAAGTTTCACTTTCTTATACTTCAGATCTACATTACAATTTCATGATGAAGCAGAGTTAGTCCTGAATATATTCTTTTTTTAAATCCATTACTGAGATATTAATGGAATAGGGTTATACAAGACATTAGTTTTGAGAGGTTTGACACTTATTGCTAAATATATATTCATTGACTTTGCAAATTAAGATCTGTGGTCATGTACATAAATATATAAACACATAAAAATGTAAAAAAAATTAAATAAATATGAGAATGTGTATGTGCCTGCATATGTGTGTATATCTATCTATCTATCTATTTCTCCAAGTTTTTTCATATTGCTATACATTACTGAAAATACTTAACTCTCTTACTTATTATGGTTAAAGTATTTTATTTTTCTGCTGCTGTCTTTAATTACTGGATGTGAAGTATAAAATCCAACACTAATAAATCACAGAATCACAGAATAGATGGGGTTGGAAGAGACCTCTGGAGATCATCCCATCCAACCCCCCTGCTAAAGCAGGCTCACCTGAAACATGTTACTCAGGATTGTATCCAGATGACTCTTGAATATCTCCAATGAGGAGACTTCTCCACACAATGTGTTCCAGTGCATGGTCACTTGCAAAGTAAAGAAGTTCTTCCTCATGTTCAGGTGGAGCTTTCTGTGTATCAGTTTCTGCCTGTTGTCTCTTGTCCCATTGCTCGGCACCACTGAGAAGATCCTGGCTCCATCCTCATGGCACTCTCCCTTCAGATACAGGTATACATTGTTGAGGTCCCCTCTCAGTTATCTCTTGTCAAGGCTGAGCAGACCCAACTCTCTTGGTCCATCCTCATAAGAGAGATGCTCCAGCCCCTCAACATCTTCATATCCCTCCACTGGACCCGCTCCAGTGTTTCCTTTTCTTTCTTGAACTGGGAAACCCAGAACCGGACACAGTACTCCCAATGCAGTCTGAATAGAAAGGCAGGATTACCTCCCTCAACCTGCTGCAGTGCCCTTCCTAATGCACCCCAGGGTACCAGTGGCCTTCTTGGCCAAAAGGGCACTGCTTGGACAGCTTGTTGTTCACCAGGACCTCCAGGTCCTTCTCTGCAGAGCTGCTTTCCAGCAGGTTGGCCCCCAGCCTGTGCTGCTGTACGAGGTTATTCCTTCCCAGGTGCAGGGCCCTGCATTTGTCCTTGATGAACTTCATGAGGTTCCTCTCTGCCCAGCTGACCAGCTTGTCCAGCCCTCACTGGATGGCAGCACAACCTTCTGGTGTATCGGTCACTCCTGCAGCTTTGTGTCATCAGCAAACTCCCTGAGGGCACAGGCTGTCCCTTCCGGCCATTGATGAATAAGCTGATCTAGACTGGACCCAGTATTGGCCCCTGGGGAACATCATTAGCTACAGGCCTCCAAGCCATTCAGGCAGTTCTCAATCCACCCCACTGTCCACTCATTTAACCTATACTTCCTGAGTTTCCCTATGAGGACATTATGGGACACAGTGACAAAAGCCTTGCTGAAGTGATGGTAGACAATGTGCACTACTCTCTCCTCATCTATTTATTCAGTCATTCCATCCTAGAAGGCTATCAGATTGGTCAAGTGTGATTTTCCCTTGGTGTATCCATACTGACTACTCCTAAAAACCTTTTCGTTCCTCCACATGCTTAGAGGTGACATCCAGGATGAACTCTTCCATCACCTTTCTGGAGATGAAGATGAGGCTGACTGGCCTGTAGTTCCCTGGGTCCACATTCTTGCCCTTTTTGAAGACTGGAGTGACATTGTCTTTCCTCCATTACCCAGGAATCTCCCCTCTTCTCCATGATCCTTTACAGATGATAGAGAGTAGCTTAGCAGTATCTGCCAGCTCCCTCAGCACTTGCTGGGGTGCATCCTGTCGGGATTCATGGATTTGTGGGTGTCAAGTTTGCCTAACTGATCTCTAACCTGATCCTCTCTGATGAAGGGGAAGTCTTTCCTTCTCCCTTGTTTCCAGGGTATGGGATTCCTGAGGGCTGGCCTCAGCAGTATTCATTAAGTGGTATTCTCAGGTGGTATTCATTGAGTCAACCTTCTCTGTTTCTTCATCTCCAGGGCACTAACCTCATTCAGCAGCAATCTCAAATTCTCCCTATTCTTCCTTTTGTTACTCAAGTACTTGAAGAAAAAAGGAATCAGGATGGCACTCTGAAGGCAAGTATATTATAGTACCACGCAATGGCAATGATAATGCCCACTGCAAGCCAGAAATCAAACATCTTGAAATGTACTGTATGTGAAACACAAAGAAAGTTCTTGCCTGTGAGGCACAGTCTGAGCAACAGAGGCATAGCTCTTTGTGGCTTTTGAGGCTCCTTTCTGGTACAGGAGTTCAAAGTAGATGAATTTCTAAAATGGAGATTTTGCCATGATTTTCTGTTCATGGAATCATAGAATCACAGAATACCTTTAATTGGAAGGGACCCATAAGGATCATTGAATCCAACTCCTGGCCTTGCACCCCAAGAGTCACATCCTGTGCCTGAGAGCATTGTCCAAATGTTTCTTGAATGCTGTCAGGCTTAGTGCTGTGACCACTTCCCTGGGGAGCCTGTTCCAGTGCCCAACCCCCCTCTGGTTGAAGAACCTTCTCCTAATATCCAAACTAAACCTCTCCTGACTCAGCTACTTGCCATCCCCTTAGTTCCTTTCACTGGTCACAGAAGTGAAGAGATCAGTGCCTGCCCCTCCTCTTCCCCTCACAAGGAAGTTGTAACTGCAAAGTCTCCTTCAGGCTGAACAGACTCAGTGACCTCAGGCACTCCTCATACGGCTTCCTCTCAAGGCCCTTCACCACATTTGTAGCCCTCCTTTGAACCCTCTCTAAGAGCTTAATGTCTTTTTTATATTGTGGCCCCCAAAACTGCACATGGGACTCGAGGTGAGGCTGCCCAAGTGCAGAGCAGAGCGGGACAATCCCCTCCCTTGCCCGGCTGGCGATGCTGTGCCTGATGCCTCCCAGGACAGGGAGGCTGCCAGGGCACTGCTGACTCAGATTCAACTTGCCACTGATCAGAACCCCCAGGTGCTTTTCCAAGGTGCTGCTCTCCAGCCTCTCATTCCCCAGTCTGTCCATACATCCAGGCTTGCCCTGTCCTAGGTGCAGAATCTGGCACTTGTCTTTGTTAAACTTCATATGGTTGGTGATTGACCAGCTCTCTAATTTGTCAAGGTATCCCTGCAGGGCTTCTTTGCCTTCAAGGGAGTCAACAGCTCCTCCCAATTCCTGGAAGTATATATAGTATAGATATACTATAAAGAGTATTCCTCATAGAGGTTCCTAAGTTCCTTGATTTTTGGAGTTTTCTGAGAAAGTCTCTGGTATTCATGCCCTGACTGTTGATTTCTCTTTGCTAGGTGACCCTGGTTCCCTACGAAAAATGCAGCTGAGTCAGCCGTAGTCATGCTTAGTTCAATATTTTCCATCAGATTCCCTGCTCATTGGACTTTCAAGGCAAAAAAGTTGTCATTTGTCTGTGTGGAGAGGGGGACAAGGAAGATGGGCAGATACCAGGGCATTGTTGATGCCCAGGTAGCTCAGGGAGTGTTGGAATGATTGCCATCATTGTCCTTTCTCTTCTGATCAGGCACAAATCTTCTGTCAACATGTCAAATTGTCTCCAAAACCATCTTACCCACATGGCCCCTGTCCTGAGATGAGGTACAGACTGTAGGGGTAGAAACAGCAAGGTGCACTAGACCAGGAGAGGTGTCCAAAGGGGGTATTTTGGCTTGGGAGCTTCCTTTTCTCAGTGGGTTTCTCTGAATACATCTTACTGGCTTGGTTGAGTGGGTAGCTCTGTGTGCAGTCTTGCTTTAGAAGATGTCTTAAAAGAATACGGGGAGTGGTGTTGGGAAAGGCTTGTTTAGATGCTCTCTGTCTTTGCCTCAGCATGCTGGTGACCATGGTGTCAGCTCCACTGATGATGGGTTAGGAATAGCTCCACCTCCACAGCATTTGCAGTGCCTTGGATTAAAGCCAAGGGATGTCTTTGTGGTGGATGGTGGCTTTGAGGGCCTGATTTTTTTCATGGTCTTGGATAATTCCAAGACAATATGTGGGGAGACAGCAATAACACTTTTCACTAATAAGAATGTTTTGACTCTTGCAAGTGTAAATTGCATCACTGGAATTGGTGTCTGAGGCACGTCCAGCATTTTCACAATTTTCCCCTCCCATAGCACAGCCCAAAGAACATGTTCTCCTCCCCATTGCCAGGCTGCCTGTATCATGTCCTCCTGTGCTGCTGAGCTTTGCTGCTTTTGAGTCAGGTCTGCAGGATCCCTCCAGAAAGACAGACCATGCAAACTCTAGAACAGCTGGTCAGAAAATAGGAAGAGACACCACAGACCATGTCAGTAGTCATTGAGCTCATCTTTCTCCTTGCAAGCATGAAGAAAGATTCTCCCTGAGAGAGCATGGGCTGCTACTTGCTCTGTGATGGCCCTGACAGTAAATGCCACAATGAGAGATGGTTCTGCAGGTGGGCAGCAGCTCCTTTGTCTTTGGGCATTGGCTTGAATGTCCCATTCCTCTGAGAATGGGACAACAGGTTCTCCTATGCCATTCCCAGCTGGGCCATGTGCCCATCCACTCTTATGTTTCCCAGGGCAACCTTCACTTACGTAGCCCAGCTAGCTCAGGTGTAACTAAATGCCTTTAGGAATTTGAAGGGAAAGGAACTGGGAAATGGCCAATCTTGAATTGTACCTGGCACTAACAAGATGGTGGAGGTGGCATGGCCAGACACAACACTCGGGTGTGTCATGCATGCTGGTGACCTGCTGGAGCATGTCCTTCCCATCTAGTCTCTGCACCTGGTTTTCCTTTCCATGGCGACCAGGACACACAGGTGTGGGAAGGGCTGGGTTGGTGCTGGTGTGGAGTCAGGTGTATCTGGACTGCTGCAAAGCAATAGTAAGGTTCACAACCCTGGCTGGCCACAGGGCATCCTTCTGCCCAGCTCCACAGACTGCCCCCGTGACCGTGTGTCTGTGAAAGGCTGGGGTAGCAGCACTGAGCCAGGTACACACCTCTGCTTCTGGAGGATCCAGGTGTGCCTGTGCTGCTGCTAGCTGCTTTACCAAGTGAATTCCACAAGCTTCAATGTCTTCAGTGGTTAGGTGAGACTCAAAGTTAAGAAAAGAAAAAAAAAAGAAGCCTATCTGAGAGCACTGGTTTTTAGAGCATATTCTCATTCATTATCTGTGTTTATATTTTCGTTTTTAATGGTGAGGGACCACCAAAAGAGATTGCTCCAGCTGCAGTAATAAAGATCAGAAGATGTAGTATGATGTCTGGTTCTTGAACTGGATTATTTTTCTCATTCCTTCTGGATTGTTTGTCCTGGTTGCCAAAAAGAAGCTTATTTACAGCATGTAAGGAGTATCTTACCAATGAGCAAAGCATCCTTAAACATCCTGAAACTCTTTTGAGACACTACTTGCAAGGAGAAACTAAACGCAAGAAGGGATTTATCTGTTATGGAGGGCTTTTTGGGCTGGACATCAGAGGGGTCCTGGAGCTGGCCTGCCAGAGACACTCAGGCTCCTTGCCTCCAGAACTGAAAACTGGTGATGATGTAAGAAAAATCTGCAGAGAACAAAGATCCCCTCTTCGGTGGTTCCTTTGCCAAAATTTTCATGTTACAAAACACAGCTCCGTGCTGAGTGAATCATCCCCAGTTGCATCTACCACGGCTGCTCAGAAGACATAATATCACCCAACAGTTAACGTGCTCAGCACCTCAGCATCTGGAAATGCAGACTGCAAATATGACAAGCAAACTGCCAGCCACCACTCTGAGCATTCAAGCCTTGAGTGATGCAGTATGAGAGGTGGACCAAGGTCCAGAGCTTTATTTCTCATCTTCAGAAGTAAAGGCTCACATTTTGCTCCTGTGAACAGGAATGTGACTTGTGTGACCAGGCCCCTGTGTTAGGCAGCTTTATCCTTTCAGCTGTAAAATCAAAGGAGAAGGAGTGGTGGAATTCTTGCCAGTTTTTCTGAAAGATGGAAATGGAAATTGGGACAAAGAAAGTTACTTGAATTCTTTGGCCACCTTAAGCTGTTGACTGGTGGATGAACAGATGTAGCTACATGACATCAGCTGAATGCAATTAAACATACTGCTTGTCTTTGCAGATGTCCAGGGAGATTCCTGTATATACACAGCACAACATGTGAGAAGGACAGGACTGCACAGCACGTTGGGACAGTCACAGTGCCTAGCAGGTCATGCTCAGTGCTGGCCAGGAAGCTGAAGTACCTCAAACAATACCAGACTCTCTCAGGAAATCTGTTCTTGCACGGTCTTTTAATTAGGCCATCATTTAAAATGCCTCAGATACGATGCAGGAAATCAAAACACTAGCCCAGGGATGGTATCACTGTTGAAACAGCACCTGAATCCTCCTGACTGCGATTACACTTGGTTGTTTTGGATAGATCTTATTTCCATTCCTATCAGCAGCAGGTCATTCCTATCTTGACCATCCCAAAGGACCAAGAGATGCGTCAACACTCTAAGATGGAGAAAAAGTCTGATGCCTGCTCTGCTGCCAGCACAGCGTGCTGTTGTAGCATAAAGGAATATGCACCTCAGAAGGAGATGCTGAGCAGCAAAATCTGCACCCATTTCTCCCAACACACTTAAGAGCCAAAGCAAAATACAAGCTGTGGTGACAGGATGTATGTTGAGGAAGGCAGAGGATGTATCACGAAGATTAGTGGGATAATGCATTGATTAAAATACAAATAATAAAATCATAGAATGATATAATGGTTTGGAACCTCAGAGATCATCTAGTTTCAATCCCTGTACTGTGGTCAGGGACACATTTCATTAGACCAGTTTGCTCAAAGCCCGATCCAACCTGGCCTTGAACACTTTCAAGGGTGGAGCATCCACAACTTCTTTGGGCAACCTGTTCCAGTGACTCACCACCCCCACAGTAAAGAATTTCTTCTTAATTTCTAATCTAAACCTGCCCTCTTTCAGTTTCAAGCCTTTTCCTCTTGTCCTATCGCTACATTGTCTAAAGTCCCTTTCCAGCTCTCCTGTAGCCCCCTTTAGGTACTAGAAAGGGCTAGAAGGTCTCCCTGGAGCCTTCTTTTCTCCAGACTAAAATACCTCCAGCTCTCTCAGCCTGTCTTCATGGGTGAGGTTCTCCAGCCCTCTGACCATCTTTGTGGCCCTTTTCTGGACTCGCTCCAACAGGTCCAAGGCTTTGTCGTGTTGGAGGCCCCAGAGGTGGACAGAGCTCTCTTGGTGGGATCTCATGAGAGCAGAGTGGAGGGGAAAGACCACAGTCATGCGATGCTCCCCTGCTTGCTGCAGCACCACTCCATCAGGCAGTCACAACCACACGTGGTCTCAAACTGGGGCTAAAATGCTAATGTGAAGAGTGACATTTCCTTCTGCTCTCTTTCTATGATTCTAGCACAGCTTTGGACTAAAAAATTACCTTTGTCTAGAAGTACCAGTGGTTCCCTGAATGACAGGGAAACATGCATATGAAGGTAGATCATTTGCTGCTGCTGCTTAAGGGTCACAGTCACTTAAAGACTTCATTTCCTCTTCTTATGTCTCCTTCAAGCTCACAAGTTTACTGTTGGTTTAATTGTCTATACACATAACTATTCTTAGATTTTGCCTCCTGGAAATTTCAGGAAACATACCAAAGTACTTTTTAAGGGGTATGTGATCCCTTGAGGGACCTAGAGGCATTGCTAGGAATTTAACTGTCAGCAGCTTTATTTTTTAGAATAGATATGGTGATGCTTTTTAAACTACATTTTTACTACGATACTTCCACAGTGAAGAACACTAATCAGCTCTGTGAGTAGAGACAGGCAAGAACAATAAATGGAGAAATGGCAGTAAATGGGAACATGGCATGTTATACAAGTGTTGTTAAAGCTTCATGAGAAGATCCCTAGCAAGGAGGGTCTTGAATCCTTTTTTAAGTAAATCATAATTTAAAAAATCTATTCCTTTACCTGCACCTCAGATTTTGACTCATGTTCCTCACTATTTTGTTAGTAAAGTAAATAAGGCAGCAGGATGTTCTCACACCTCCAAGGACATTTCACCCTTGTGAAATAATGGCCCACTTACAGAAACTCAGTATCTGTTTCTTGTTCTTTCTCCCCCTGCACTCAGAGGAGATCCCTTGTTAGCTGTGCGATCAATAAAAAATATATCTTCAGCCACAAGTAAATCTACTTTATTAAAACACAGGTCTGCCAGTTAATTCAATTGCCAACAAAGTTGTAGCGTGGTCAATACAAAAAAAAGTGACTTCATAAGTGAGATACATATATCCTTTTGTTGCAAAATTATCTGATAATCGGATGCATTGGACAGATACAGACAGAAGTACGTTGGTGAGAATACACTGTGGCTAATTTTTTGCATTCTCTTGCAGTATTTGAAGTGTACGGTATCTCATGAGAGGCTTCAAGCTTGTCACTTGTTGATGCTCAGGTCCGCTCCTGACAGGTGAAAACCACAGAAGAAGAGTTTGCCCCTTCCTTCCAATTATGTGCCTGCTATATCTGCACAGGTTACCATCTCAATCATATTCCCATTGCAAACCACTGCTAATACTCCCTTTTTCACCAATAGCATGGGATCAAGGAGTTCACATGGCATCATTAGGTCAGCTCTTAGGTATGCTGATGCATTATTGAAATAAGAATTTGGAGCATGAACTTTAGTGAAGACTTCTGATAAAACTCTGTGCTTACAGCAAAGGCAGCATCAAGTGACTGAAATAGATTGAACATAACTCTTAGATAGCCAAGAAAAAAATGTGCCTTTCCCAGTGTTTTGCCAAGCACTTTTCCACCTGACCAGCAATGATTTGTTTTCTGCATATTTC
Organism: Corvus brachyrhynchos; assembly: GCF_000691975.1. Lineage (NCBI taxonomy): Eukaryota > Metazoa > Chordata > Aves > Passeriformes > Corvidae > Corvus > Corvus brachyrhynchos. The sequence goes on along the minus strand of NW_008238132.1, from coordinate 6,636,984 downwards.
AGACAGAGCTAAAAATAGCTTGCTGCTGTTATTTTTGTTTGGGAGCAGTAACATTCAGTTTGTGAAGTACTTTCTCCATAAAAAGTTCAGAGCATTGAGAAGTACCTTCACAGGCAGAAACCTTCCTTTGGTTGAATTTCACAGTGAGGGAAGGCTTTCAGCATTTTTGTTAGTTTTCCTATAAGACTGGCTGCTTTCTTGGAAAATATGACTAAATTTCTTGTCTGTTTTTAGTAGACGATGAGGTAATTAAAACCATAATCTAAATATGGTCAAAATGAGTTTGGAGCCTGTTTTCACTTAGGTCTGATTTTTAGAGAACATATTTTAGAAAATATTCAGAGACTTAAAAACACAGCCATTTGATGAAATTTTCCAAAGTACACATAGAAGTAGCTTCCCATTGCTTTCTAAAAATGCTCTCCTCCACCTTCTCTGTTGCCCATCTTTCTTCCTGTACCTGGGTTAGTGCTTTCTTGTTGCATTCGTTCATGTTTGATGTAAGGAAATTCAAACCAACTGGAAGTTAATCCTATGAAAAAAGGGATCAGTTTCCGCCTCAGAGGAGACAGAAGATGAGGGATTGGAGATGTCTTTGGCAGCAGTTTGCTGTCAGACTGATTTACCTGTGCAGAGGAAACCACTCCCTAGCTACCTGTTTGGACTAAAATAATTTTAAAAGTTTGTCTTTGGATCCCTGCATGGGAAAGGAAGTGCTTAGCCTCAGCTTTCTGAAAAGCACTGGCAACACTGGGCATAAAAACAAAGCGTTGCAATGACCTTGAAGGAATTGACGCCACATGAAGAGCTGCAGGATGCAGCCCAGTGCTCTGGGCGCCTGCATCCTGCCCTCACTGCCAGCAGTCATCTTACTCACAACACTCCATGGTGATGCCACTTACTTGAAATCATTCTCTCACTTGACAACCCATGAAAATGCTAAGCAGAATACCTTTGTGGCTGGCTCAGAGTGGAAAATTTAGAAATGTTAGTGACTTCCGAGCAGCCTGAGCCGGTGCTAGGTCCTGTTTGCCTCTCTTCCTGCTTTTTAAGTCAGTCTCAGCAGAAAGCATCATTGATGCTTTACATTTCTTTAATGTGCAACCCCTTTGCCAGTGTTTGCAAGGGGAACTGGCAGGCTACTGTGAATCTGTAGGGAATCGCACTGTCTGAACACAGCCTGTCATTGGATAGTATGAGCCCAGTCTAATTATCCCATCTGGACCACGCATATATTGTTATGCAATTCTTCACCAGCTACCTGCAGCACAGACTTCTGATTTTTGCTTTGAAATTTTCAGCAGCAAAGTAATAGAGGATGGGATCAAGGCAGCTGTTCATGGCAGCAAGGCAGAGAGTGACCACCAGCGCTTTGTGCAGATTGGCCTGGCTGCAGCTGCTGTACATCAGGTGGACAGTTCGCAGGACGTGATAGGGCAGGAAACAGATGAGGGAGAAGATGAGACTGATGATAATGGTTAACAGTGCCTTCTTGTGACAGATCGCCCTCTTGCTCTGCAGAGACCTGGACTTGAGCAGCGCTCTGATGGCAAAGACATAGCAGAACACAATTGTGCAGAATGGCAGAATGAAGCCCACGACGAGGACAAAGCAGTTCATCATGAGGAGCCTGTGTGTGCTGGAGGGGTGGAGATCCAAGCATTTGACAGGGTTGCTGTAGCCAGCAACTCCCTTGTTTAAGAGAGGGCTGGAGGCTGCCAGCACGAAGATCCATATGGCCATGCAGGTTATCCTGGCATACTTCGTGTTGGTCAAGTTTCCGCGTTTGAACGGGTGGACGATGGCTATGAAACGAACCACACTGAGCACGGTGAGGAAATAAATGCTGCAGTACATATTCACGTACAAGGTGTAAGTCATGATCCTGCAGACAATATCACCAAATATCCAACGTGATCCCAAGAGGAAATATGTGGCCCGAAAGGGCAAAGTGCTCACAAACATGAGGTCTGAAATAGCCAAGTTCTGCATGTAAATGTTTACTGAGGTCCTTCGTGAAGTCTGGAAGAAAACATAAATGGAGAGGCCGTTTCCAACAGTGCCCAGGAAGAAGATAAAGAGATACATGATGGGATAAATTACTTGTTTGAAGTCGTCAACTGTACAGTTGGAGGAGCTGTTAGTGAAGTTGCCATCTAGCGCCACCTTGGAGATGTTCGTAGTCTGAGCCAGCGTCTCCATTTTTCTGCCAAAGTGAAAAGAAGTGGTGTGAGTTCTGGGTTACGGGCTGGGCAGAGAGTTTGGCTATGTGAGACTATTTCACTGAGGGCAGAAATTGCAAGATGCAGACAACAGTGGGAAGTAAGGGTTCGTTAATGAATAATTACTTGTGATGTCCCAGTAAATACACATCTCAAGACACAAGGCCCCAAGTAAGCTCTAACGAGTTTCAGTATTACAGCAGCTGGTTGTTGTCTCAGCCTGTAAAAGTGCTACCTTTTAGAGGTGCTATCTGTGTGTTTTAATGACAAGTCTCTGATCTTCACTGTGCAAAACAAGCCAACTTGCTGTCAGCCATTTTGTGGCAGGGAGGTTCTGAGTTCCCAGTCACCTAGCATGGAAACATCAAAACCTGATCAGAAAAGAAATCACTGCCCACTGCTAAGTCTGCATTTCAAATTAGGATGGAAAGCTAAAAGAATTGAATTTGTCTTTTGGAACCAGGGAAATTTTTCTGGTATGTTTTTGGCAGTATTTCCTGAGCAATAGCAGACATATTTTGATACGTGTATCAATTAAGGACATTTTGACCTTAAACACTGGCAAACACTGTGCTAATTATGCATGGTTCCTTTTTTAACTCCCTCCTCCTCACACAGTATTTCTTCTTTTTTGTTAGCTTCTGGTGGCTTTCTGTCTCTATTTGTGGGGCCTTTGCTTCATGTACCACTCTCTTAACCTCTTTTATGCTCATCTGCTCTGCAGCAGTCAGTCATCTACACACACTGCAGCTTCCAGGGCAGCGCACATTTGCAGCCCTAATGAAAATGGCCTCTAAGAAAATGGGCTGTGTTCACGGAGAGTGGCATTTTTCCTCCTGTGAGACTATAATTCAATCAAATCAAAACCACTCACCACTAAAACATTCTAAATAATAAATTAATTTTTTTCTCATTAGTGTCTGTTTCTTTTCTGATCTCTTGATTTCTTATCTCAGCTGTCCTGCAGCTAGTAGTATTTTCAAAGGAAGGTGTCAGTATTGCTTCTTGTTTGACAGTGGAAGCAATTCCCTCTTTGTATCTGCCAATATATTCTAAAGATGGGGTGTGGAAGTTTTTAGCCTGAAAACCACAACTACGTGGTATTTCCAGATGCACGGAAAAGAAGCTTTTAATTTGCTCCAGTGAGAGTGATAATGTGCCCAGGGTACATGACTGCACCCTATCTCTTATTCTGAACCTCACTGGCTTCACAATTTGAAACTAATTTGTTTGTACACATGGAGCCTCCCTGGGGGTAAATTTGGCTTTACATTTGGGTGCTCTGAATGCCCAGCTACTCAGTGTGATATTCCCACTGTGCTATAAATGGGAACTAATTTGCAAACTGAAGCCATGGTGTGGGAGCCTGAACTATGTTCAGAAAAGCCCATGGTATCTCTGGAATGGCATCTCAGAGTCTGTCCAAGACCCTCAATATAGCAACCAGATGTGCCCAGCAGGCACCTTTCATCCAGCCCCACTGAGATGGGAAGCGTGGGAAGCACTTCCTCAGGCTGGGCTCCCAAGGAAGAGTTCCTGGATATTGGGTCTCAGCAAAGGCCTGGACTGAGGACTTTGCTGAGACCCAATATCCATGGTCCTAAAGTTAGTCTCTTCCTCATTTGAGATCCTCTTTCCTCACAGAGGAGAGAGAAAATATATTCTTCTTAAAAACAAATCTTTTGCAATCAAAGGACTTCTAAATGTTTTGTTTTTCTTTACAGAAAAATCGTCTGATATACACGTTTTCTGCATGGGATCAAAGACCAGCTTTTCTCCAGATTGAATATGATCCCCCCATTTTGCACAGAAATATTGCACCCTGAGGTACAGCAAAGAGAAGAGCCCTTCTGACAGTGTTTTCCTGTGGTCCAAGCATCCTTGCTTTTAGAAACTCCAAAACAGAAGAAAATATTAGGAAAGGGATCTGCCACCTGTTGAAGCATTCCCGTTGTGTGTGGAAGCTGTGAGATAGAGGAGTCAAATGAGTTTGGAGCCATGGATAAATTTCAAGCTCTGCTCAGCACTACGAGTGATGGCTTGTGCCCAATGATATCTGATGAAGGATGGGATTGGGGCAATGAAAATTCAGTTGATGAAAAGCCCTTGGGTCCCTGCACCCTCGGGAGAGCACTACAAGCACAGGGGCTGAGGCACTTTGCTCAGGCTCCTCATATGAGGGTATCTAGGTAACAACTACCTATTCTGTCCTCTATCTGTATAAATGCTCCTCAATTCTCTTTCCGGCCAAAGACTGAGACTAAAAGTAGAATAGTGCATGTGCAATTGAGAAAATTCAGTATCCCTGAACCTGGCAAGAAAATCAGTTCTCAGACTCCTCTCCAAATTATTCAAACACAAGTTTCAAGCTGTTATGGGATGTCTAAGAGAAAGAAACCGGAGACCAGTCATCTGAAAGCTCTTAAAGCACCATGGTGCCTGCCCTCAGCAAAGGGCCAACAATGACACATGCCATTTTCCTATGTAGACACTCCTGTTAGCTGTGTTTTGACACACAGATCAAAGTAGAAAGGAAGGTGAAGTGAAAGATTTCACATGGGACTACCTCAACCAGCCACAGAGGATAAGGGGAGAATTTTAGCCCTTCTTGAATCCAGGAACTGTTATCAGCCAGTTAAGGTTAGGAAATGGCTCCTAGATATACAGAAAGAACAACCTATCTAAAGGCAGGCAATAAATTTGTTTTCAGCAAAAGTGTCCAGATGGTCTCCTGGATCGGGAATGAACAGGATGGGTTAAGAGTGAGAGACTGGACTTAGGACTTTTCTGGGTCCCCCAAAAGAAGGAAGATTTACAGTAAGATCTAACAGCCCTCTGAGAAAAAAAGGAGAGAAAGGACAAACTGAAATGGGATTCTCTCTTCAGTGGTACTGAAAGACTTCTGTGATAGAAATTCTCTAACAGGAGATTTTTTCTATATGTGAGTGTCAGTGACGGAAGCTATCAAATGGAAGCAGCTGACACATGTCCTGAGGCTCTGACAACCTCCCTGGCAGGAGAAAGAGAAGATCAGCAGAGCAAGAAAAAGGGAGCCTTTTCTGAAATAATTGCTGCATAAGTAGATTAGAGTTTGGGTGGGTTTTTGTCTTTTCTTCATCTCTGTGAAATCTTTAAAAAATATTTACAGCTTGATTAGTATGGATTTTATAAATAAATATTTACCTTTCATAACAAATTACATATATATTATAAACTGCATTTATTTATTACAAATATATATTTTGCCTTTTAGCTTAGCCTGGCTTGAGTTCAATTTAAGGTAAGACAATAACAGAAAGACATTCCTTGCCTAAGGTGAATTTTATGCCCTTACCAAATGGATGGGTGTGCAAGACAGGTGGGGGGCTGATAGAGCAAATGTAAGAGGATATTTGTTTAATTGAAGGAGATAATAAGCTAATAAAAATGCCCCAAGCCCGTCATATTTTAAGCTCAGGATGCAGGTAGCAGTCTAGCAGCAGAGGTGAAGCTGCCCAGGGTGTGATATGTATGTCCACCTCACCAGGGTGTGTGTGTGGGGACACAGCGGGACAGGGCTGGCTGTCTTGAGGCAAGAGTGGCTCAGCAGGAGCAGGGGAGGAGCAGGTCTGCCCAAGGAACTGACCTTCTGAGGTTTCTGTGCAGATAATTTGGGGGTGTGAGAGAGGAGCTGGTGGTGGCTGTAGTCATTGTGGGTACCAGGGATGAAGGCTGTGATGTTTGGGGCTCCGCTATGAGGCAAGAGAAGCTCAGTCAGACCCAGTACTGCAATGAACGGATGAGACAGTAGAGAGTAGAAATTTAGGTATGTGAGGAAGTGAGGGAACAAAGGCAAGCAATACGGGAAGGAGAGACTACACCATATCCGATGCAGATTCAGGCTGCTGGTGCTGCAGACTGAGAGGTTTGCAGAGGAGTGTTTAATTAGAAGCAACAGGGGAGCTGAGGGGCATAGGAGAGCAAAGGGCTGGACTGACAACACTTGTGAGGGCAGTGAACACGCATCCAGTGCACCTCTGAAAAGGCCAGGAGGGAAAAAACGTCCAACTGCAATAACTAGGAAAGGCAAATCCAACTGCCCACAAAGCCCGATAGACTGGCACATGCTATCTTGAATGCCTGATGAAAACCAAATCTTACGTGTAATTCTGCACTGATGCAGATTCAAACCTGAAAAAGAGACAGGGCACCTGTCAGGCTTGGCATGAAACCAAAACCCTGGTGCAAAGGAAACCTCAGAGACCTGCAGGAGCGAGGATAATCAATAGAAGCCTGTGTTGCCATGCTACCAGCTTTATGGTAATGATAGTGTAGGATGCTGGGTGGAGGAGTGGCACTGTGCATGAGGGACTACATTACTTGCAACAGTGTAAAAATATTGTGGCTAAAGAGAAGCACAACAGGGTTCTTGTAGGCAGACATCATATACTCTAATAATAAAAATATAGTACTAGGAGTGCACTACTGAACTCCTTATCATGATTATGACAGTTGCCAGAAAACATTAAGTGAGGGTAGGATGATGAAAGCAGGTAGCAACAGGAGGAGGCTTTGGGTGTCTTTATAAAGATGCAATGCTGCAGCAGAATGGGATGGGATGTCCATATGCAACAACTTCCTGGTTCCTTGAATAATTAGTCCTGCAAAAAAATGCCATTCTACCTTGGCTTTCTACCTCTACAAGTTGCCATTTGATCTTTAGTGCTGTACAGGCCCTAGTTCAAGCAGGTTTTGGTGGAGGGAGTTTTGTACTGCTAATCACAGTAGAGCTGGGCTCAGCAGCATTGTGGAACAGAGAAGTAGTCCGAAAAGAAAGAAGCCTACATAAATTTCGGGGCTGTTTAGGAAAACAAACAGAAAATTCAACAAGCCTACATTCCAAAAGAAATAGGTATTTTAAGAAATACTGAGCCCAGTGTCTATCAGTGAAATGGTTACCAAGACTATTATAAGGAAAAGATCTCCATTTGGAAAGCAGAAGGCTTGTCAAAATGGGGAGAATGGGAAACATGACAGATTAAATGTGGAGAGGAAACTAGGAGCGTTAAAGAAAAATATAGTGAAGAGCTTCTGGTAAAGGGTGTTCTGATTGACAGTAAGTTTTGTAAAGCTACTGAAAGATGAAAACCACTTGGGAACTGGCAGGATTGCTTGGTAACAAAAGATCTCTTAGGGACAAGGTCATAGCAGGAAAACTCAGGGAATTAACTCTTTCCAACCAAAGATGTTGGGATATTTTCATGTCTGATGCAGTAAAAAGGTCAGAGGAGCCAGCTCCACTTGACAGATGTGGGCAGGAAGTATTAAACCAACCAGATAAGTGGGAGGCCAATAATTGAGACCAGATGGCACTCATATCAGTATCCCAAAGGATCTCAACTGTGAGACTGGTGGCCAAGGCACGTAACCCACCATTGTAATCAGGCGCGGTGCCAGGGGACTGATGTGTCATCAGTGCAGCTCTCATTTACAAGAAAGTCTTGATAAGGCAGCTCAAGGCCATGAGCTGGTCATCAGTCCTGGGAACTAGTGACCACTGGGAACGATTTCCTCCTCTGGGACATTTTAGGGGCATCTGTAGTGAAGAATGAAGGCACTGAGGTCATTGAAATGCCAGTCTGCTGAGAAAGAGTCATGTCTTCTGAAAAGGGAGATCCTGTTCACTCACCCGCTGAAGGGCTGTGATGACAATGGATGAAGGGCACCCAGTGGCAATTTCATACATATATTTGGATGTACATATATGGCCGAGGGAGATTTTCCCCTCTACTTCACTCTTATGAGACCCCACCTGAGCACTGTGTTCAGCTCTGAAACCCTGACATAAGAACTTCATGGACCTGCTGGAGGGGGCCCAGAGCAGGGCCATGAAGATGATCAGAGGGCTAGAGCACATCTTCTGTGAAGACAGGTTGAGAGAGTTGGGGCTGTTCATCCTGGAGAAGAGAAGACCCCAGAGAGACCTTATAGCAGCCTTCCAGTACATAAAGGAGCCCTACAAGAGAGCTTGAGAGGGACTTTTCACAAGGGTATGTAGAGATAGGACAAGGGGGAATGGAATCCCTGGAAGTGTTCAAGGCCAAGCTGAATGGGGCTTTAAGCAACATGGCGCAGTGGAAGGTGTCCCTGCCCCTGGCAGGGGGTTTGGAGTGAGATGATCTCTAAGATCCCTTCCCACCCAAACCATTCTATGATTCTATGATACGTGTGCATTTGTAGAGTTGCATTTGTCAAAGCCTTCGACATAGCTCTGCAACAAAGGTTTCTTAAGTACCTAAGTTGCCAGAGAGCTGGAAGTCACGTTCTTTTGTGGGCTGAAAGCTCGCTGAAGTGTAGGAAGTGAAGTGAGGGCTCAATAAATCAGCAATGGAGTCCTCTAGGGTTTGCAACTCAGACTAGATTTATTCAATGTCTCTAACAGCAGCCTGGAGATGATAATTCTCCAGGTTGGTAGATGCGGTGCTGGAAGGGTGGCAGATGAGAATCAGTATATTTTAATGTAAGGTGATGCATGCTACGGAAAAATAATCTAAATTGTGCCTAATTATATGAACTTTAAACTGGCTGTTGCATTCGCAGTGTCTGGAAAGGGCACTTGGCACTTGGCCATTGCTGAAGTCATTGACCATTTGCTGAAGTCAGTTCTGCACTGGCTACAGCAACAGAAGCAACTAAAATTGTCAGCAAAATGAGGGGCACCATCAAAAAGGCTATGGAGAACAGAGTAGGATGTCACCTTGTATAAAACCTTTATGCATTCCCATAGTGGGCAGCTCTTGTCTCTACACTGAAAACAGAGATTATGGAGTTAGAGAACATGCAGAGAGAGGCAAGTAAAGAAGTCAGCAGCCCTGGGCTACCCAAGTTCTTGCAGAGGGCAGTCAATCAAGTCATATGGCATCTCAGCAGAGAATGGGATGAGTTTCTGTGCCATGCCTGGACAGAAGGACACAGTCCTTTTGAAGATGTGTGGTGGAGGGGTGCTGCTGCTAAAGGCCTAAATACAAAACCTCCACTGTGCCTGGAGGTGTAAATACACTCTCAGTTTCTAAACTGCTGATCTGAGATCTGCTGCTCTGAAACACTGGGTTCACTATAACATGAGGAATGACGAAACAACTGCATTTTAACAAGACATTCTTCATATGCAAAGTTAAATGGGGAAGTCAGGCTGTTCCATCAAAATATACTACTTTGCTATGTAAAGTGATAAGTATATAGAACCTCTTCTGTGCCAGGAAAAAAGATGGTCTTTGCATCTATCACAGTAACCCTTTGTGTGAAGAGGATCCCAGACACCTGAGTCTGTTGTTTATTACCCAAATAGGAAGGCAATTATAATATCTCTGCTATAGAGGAGATCACTTGCATTTGCCACTGCACTTCCAAGAAAAACAGTTCTCATGTCTTTTTAAAGTTCCTACTGGCTTTCTTGCAAATATTCACTTTGTGTTTCAGGAGCAGCATTACCAAGAATAAGTGAAAAAAAATGCAATATTTAGAATTAACACTAAATTCATCAAAGCATGGCATATTATTAACCTTTCTAAATGCACAATAACAAAAAAAAAATCAAGAGTCTGACATTTAACACCTTTTATTTTTGAAGTTTGCCATAAGCCAAATGCATATTTTTCATCTAGTTAAAAAACAAGGCTCACTTAATCAGATCCACAACTTCATTGTTATCTTCCATCTGGCAAACAATCCTAGTTACATAAATCTACCCTTTTTTTCTGCCAAAAAAATTTCTCAACACCATCTTTGTCATGGAGAAGTTTGGTCAGCTATCACTGCTTCTGGCAAATAATACACTAACTGCGAATAATAAGAAAGAAAAGTAGGTTGTATTTTAATCATTGCAACCATTTTATCTACAGCAGAGAAAGTAGACAAATCTTGTCCTACCTCAGCTCATGCGCCTTCTGGTGTGTTCAGTATTTCCTTCTTCTGCTTGCTGTTGCTCAGAGACTTCAGGATTTTTAATGGAAAGGAAACCCACAAAAACTTGATGCAAAAACCAAGTACTACTACTGCAGAAGCCAAAGAAAAACCATGAACAGGGTAAAGGGAAGTAAATCCTGGTTAAAAGTTCTTACATATTCTTAAAAGAGAAATGTTCTCAGCTCAGGGACTGGTGCTAGCAGTCACACGGCAATCTTTTGTTACTTTCACCCAATGAAAGAGACTCTACAGCTACGTGGCATGCTGAGAAGCATTCTGAATTTCTGTGTTCGGGCCCACACTTCTATATATGTGCTTTCATTCGTCAGAGTTGCTCAAAATATTAAGAGGAGATGCCCATATAATCTTTGCATGAATCATTAAAGATATTCTTGAAATTAGGGAGAGGGTATTTGTTTTGATTACTTCCCAGAAAACACACAAATAACAAAATCGTAAACAGGCTACTGGGATTTGGTGCATAATCTCATTCAACTCATAATTCAAGTCTGAGTTAACAAGCTGAGGGACTAATTTTCCTTGAATTTTTATAGGAACAGATATAGCTCTGTTAAGCCATGAGCAAATGGCTGCAGTGAATGCCTTACTCCCTTCTTAAGTTTCACCACTTCTTAGTGGAGCAATGCTGACTGCACAGATGGGTGTTCAGAGCCCACTGCTGTTGTGAAATAGGTTTCTATACACACTACAGGTGTAAAAGCTTGATTATTTCTGTTCTGTGCTGTCAGCACGTGCAGGTGGACCAGACACGTTCAAGTGCCTCCTGCTTGCTGTGCTGTATTTCGTATTGGCAGCAGGTCAGGAGTCCACACATGGCTGCTTAGCACAGCAGATGGAGAGTCTCCAAAAAACCCAACTTTCTTGTCACCCACACTTGTAGATATCTACACCCCAAAGTGCTTTGGATAAAGATTTTAATCTCTCCTCTATATTACCCCTTGTACATGTAAACTTGAGAACATCCAAAATAGTGCTTTGGGTGTGCTCCCATGTGGGGTCATGGTGGCAACGTGCAGGCTGCAAAGACTGGTGTCACCAGGGCTCACAAATCCCTAGACCCACAAGCAGCTCTGTGGGTCCTCTTTTTTAGCATGGAGCTGATAAAGGACATAGAAAACCACCTTAGCTAAGAACTAGTCTAACTCTTTTGGTCTCCAAGGTGAGCACAAAAAGTGCGTTTTGACACTCACCTGTGTTTGAATTGACAGAGCAAAGCCAACTTAAAAAGCTTCACAGTAGAGATCCACATCACTTGAATTTTCAAGGCACAGCGTGACAACGAATTAGGACCCTCTTGAAACCACTGTTTGCCAACTCTTGTGGCATCTAAGCCCATGGATAAGTGTCCTCTTCCAGCTGTGGTTGTGCTGGCTGCTTTGGTTACTGTCACAGCTGTTTCCCTCTCTGCCAAGGTCTGCCTGCAGAGTGGCTCGTAGGTTCTCCCTAACCCCACCCAGTTGTTGAGGCAGGTACTGTAGACACCTGACTCAGGACTTATCTTCTCACCCAGCTCACATGGACTAAAGCAGGGTGGAAAAGATTCTGTGAGCTGCTCTGTGGACAGAGTCCTTTGGGAAAGAGCCATGACATGCATCAGGAACTGCGGCTGCTTCAGCCAGTGAGGTCACTGCCAAGAGACAGCTCTGGTCTCAGTCTTCATTTGGGCAATGCCCCAGTAACTCAGACTGCATCTTATCTGCAGCTGGCAGAGACTAATTTAGGCATTGCAGTAGCAGTCTGATGACATCCCCATCACAAGGTGTGTGGCAATAATCACTTTGGGACTGATGGGCAGCCTGTTCTCAGATACAGGATCAGAGGCTGAAACATGCAGAAAAGTTAAGACACTGATCACATTTTATTTTCCTGAGATATTTTGAGAACATCTTTTTCACCATGAGATATGAATATCTTCATTGCCTGGGTAATTTCCCACATTCACCTTCTTAAACGCCCTGCTTTCTGGAGAGTACTGCTTCCTCTCTTTTATAAAGTAATTCTGTGTTTTGCTTTTAGCCTGGCTTTGAACAAATGAGGTTGGCTGCCAACTCACCCTGCTCCTGATGAGCTAGATCCGGAGTGACTGCTTGGAATTTTTTAGAAACATTCACTGTATGACTCAGCTTCCGAGGGGAGTTTATTACATTTCTTACTAATAAAAACTCCAGTAATTCTGGAGAAGACATCTCAGAATATCATGAAGAACCAAAGACTTTCATCACAAGATGCTGCGTGCTTATCATGTATTCAACAGCAGTTAAGAGCCTAGACTATTTCTGAATTTTGAGTCCCTAAAATGCATAGAGGTTTGAGGACACAGCAGAGTGCAAACGACCCCTCTGGGCTGCAGCTAGTCTCCATCCTGCCTCTGTTTCTGTTCCATTTTGCACTTCTGGCTCCACAACAGCCCAATTTCAAGACAGAAACGCAAGAGGGGGTTGTTCATACTATTCCTTCCCCTTTCTCATAAAACCCCATGCCCTCCAGCCCTGCACAGGGGTACTGGCCACAGAGGAGGGCTCCAAATGTGTGAAGAAGCCAGATTTTGGGTCTGAAATAAGTACTCCAGGCTAAGTAAAAGCAAAAATTCTGACTCTCCTTCAGCTTTTCCAAGTTTTCTATAGGCTAGTTCAAGCGTCCTTTTGGGCTGAGCACTACCTGCTAGGGGTGCCAGTCAAGCGGCCTGTGTACCACACTCCCTGTATAGGACACCTTGGACATCCCAAATATACGTCACGCCATCATGTGCTCCATAAGCCAGGCCTCCACCTCCAGCAGTACTGTGCCACCCTAAAGTCAGGTGATGTGCTGTCTCAGAGTGGTCCATCCCTACCCCCTTTTCTGGTGCATCCCTCCAAGCACTGCAGTCTCACTGGGCAGTTTCATCTGCTCCACACCTCAACAGAGGGGCCAAGAGCACCTGAAACCCACACGGGTCTTGCTGGATGCACACAGCTCAACAGAGTCCTGAAAGTTCATCAGCTCACAGAGCATGGACACTCTTGCACAGCAGCTCCAGCACCTTGGCTTCCCACAGACACAAGGACTGTGCATGGGAGACATGGAAATCCCCAGCACCAGGAGAGCTGGGGTGAGATACCAGGTCTCCCAGGCAACCCAGGTGAAGCAGCCTGCATATTTATCCAGTTGCTCAATGTTTTGCTGTCTGGAGGCACAAACTTCTAGTGGCAAAGTTTCACTTCTTTTCATGCCAAAAAATTTTTGATAAAAATGGATCTGTCAAACAGACAGAAGGGATTACCTCCATTGAAGATTTTAGCACTGCATGACTTCAACACGGCAGTTTAGCCTACTAACACACATCTATTTCCAGAGACCAAAATTACAAGCCGACATTCATTTTCTGTGCAATCCAGAAAAAAACAGCATCCAATGTTAGTCGCTCATCTGTTGTCAGCCATAAGGCTGGATGGATGGGAAGACGAAAGTGACAGCTGCATGAAGAAGGGGGAAGAAGCATGGGCAATTTTAAAAGGAATTATACAGGAAGGAAAAGCACAGACGGTTTTCAAGCTGTTTCTTTTGCAACATTAGTAATGGCATCTTTTTTAATTGCCTGTGGTCCTTTCTTATTTGTTTGCAGTTCCTCGTTAAAATACTGTTGAGAGTGGAGGAGCATTAATACATAGCTGGAATGGAAAAAGACATCTAATGCTGTCTTTAAGTAAAATAAACTGTTCTTTTTTAACTATGAAGCACTAAAACTGGTAATATTTTTGCCAGCTTCTTCAAAGGTGGCTGTGGGCCTCGGGAAAAATTGATTGTCTCCAAAAGCTGTGGAGATGATGGCAGCTGGGAGCATTAATGCTCTTCCCAGAGAATAATCGATCCAGTCTTTGATTCTGAAAAGACTGAACTGGAGTAGTCAACACCAAACAAAACACCAAACACCTTCTATGGTCTTCATCTAAAACCCATTGACATCACTGGAAAGAATAGTGTCTTTTAGGATTAAAACCTAAATAAGACAGACTCGGAAACCATGACTGGAAAAAAAACCAACTCTTCTTCTTTTTCCTTCAGCTAGCTAAAAGCATTTCAGATCTAACATGTGCAAACTTGTCAGTATGTCAGGTATATTCTGTCTTCTCCATGTAATGTACCTTTCAAAACCTTTCTGCAGCCATTTCTCTACCTACCAATCACCACGGTGCCAAAGTTGCTTTCTGCTTGTGTTATTTCTGGTTTGTGTGTTAGACATTACAGGATTGTACACTGGTGGGATAATGAAAGTGCAGAATTTGAAGGATTTGGCAATGAATCTAGTTACCTCTATCTTAAGATTTGGTCTTCCAAAGACTTGTTGATTGTATTTGGCACATGTATGCATGCATGCACACAGTGCTGTGTTTTGGTCTGTGTTTACCACATACTAAATGTTCTGTGAAACCTGAGAATTCTGCTGAACTCTCCTTCCACACAAATATAGAAACTCAAAGCAAGATAAGCTTCCTTTTTCTCTCTCTAATGACTCTTTCACGATATCCCTGACCCAAGAGCTGGATAAAATTCAATGACAACATTCTAACATCAGAATGCCCAGATGTAGGTGCTCTGCTTCTTATATCCAGTGGCCAAACACCCCTGTAAGATACAACCTGCGAGTCCTTCCACATAACCCATGACCACCAAGCCCACTTTCATGTCAATATACTCATCAATGATAGTTAGCAAAAACTTTACGAGAGACTACAATGTGCCTCTCTGCACAATGTGGGACATAAGTCTCTTGTCATCTGAGGCTGATGGGTTCCATCTGCCAGAGGTCCCTCTCCCTGGAGCATGTGGGAAGTTCTTCCTGCAGGCACTGACTGCTGCTGACACGAAAAGTAAGTTTAAATTTTTGTCCTTGGTCTGGATTTTAACGATGTTTCTTCAGATAAAACTCAGATGGGATTAGATCTCAGTAGACACATTTTCTCTTCTACTGACTTTGGGAAATGGTTTATTGTGTGCTGTTTGATGTTTTTTAAGCTGTATTTTATAATGGCATATAAAAGTATCTATAGATGTGATTTTGAAAGAGATCATAACATGACCTTTTGTCCCATTTTTTTTCCTCAGAATTTCAGGAAAATATCCATGTGTCTGTGATGAGCCATAAATACATTGAAAAAAACCGAGGTCTATTCACAAATGGAATTTCTATCCTTGAAAATTGCTAGAATGACGTATTTCTTTTGTAATTAGTTTGCAACTAGTGTCCCCCCAGATAAGAGTGAGAATTCATTTAAGCTCATCTTTGTCCCAGGCTACATGTTTTTGTGATATGATTTCATGAAATCCTCTTGATAGTCATATACTGAAAACAAAACTGTCTAAGAAAGGCTGGCTATGGTGGTGACACGAGTGGGAGAGGGAAGGGTAAATTCTGAGGTGGCAGGGTTCTCCACCATTACAGGATGGGGATTGTTCAGTGCTAAGGGAAATCCACCACCCACACATCCCAACCTGCTGCTCTCTGGGAAGTTGCCATGCTGAGCTGATTAATGCAATCGTTTCCCTTTACCTTAGACATTTAAATCATGGTGGACAACAAGCTGCCCATGAGCCAAAAGTGTGCTGAAGGCCAAGAAGGCCTACAGAATCCTGGGATGCATTAGGAAGAGCATTGCCAGCAGGTCAAGGGAGGTGATTGTGCCCCTCTACTCAGCCCTGCTGAGGCCACATCTGGAGTGCTGTGTCCAGTTCTGGGCTCCTCAGCACAAGAGAGACAGGGAGCTCCTGGAGCAGGTCCAGCGTAGGGCGATAAAGATGATGAAGGGCCCAGAGCATCTCTCCTGTGAGAAAAGGCTGAGGGAGCAGGGCCTGCTCAGCCTGGAGAAGAGACAGCTGAGAGGGGACCTCATCAATGTGTAGAAGTGTCTGAAGGGATGATGCCAAGAGGATGGAGCCAGGATCTTCTCAGTGGTGCCAAGCAATGGGACAAGAGACAACAGGCAGAAACTGAAGCACAGGAAGTTCTACCCGAATATGATGAAGAACTTACTGTGTAAGTGACCATGCACTGAAACAGATTGTCCAGAGATGTTGTGGAGTCTCCTCTATTGAAGATAATCAAGAACCATCTGGATGCAATCCTGTGCAGTGTGCTCTAGGACAACTCTGCTTGAGCAGGGAGGTTGGACCAGATGATCCTCTGTGGACCCTTCCAACCTGACCCATTCTGTGTGTTTCTGTGAACTCTGGGTTTCTTTGCAGAAGACAAGAGAAGCCTGGGGTGAGCTCTCCTGCTTCATGTGCTCAGGCACCAAGCCCAGGGGCACTTCAGTGTCACTGAAATTGTCTGGATAGATTAAACCCTCCAACATTATCTTATAAGAGCTAGTTAGTTAGGCATTACGGCAAGGATGTGTAGAAAATCACTCCAGCCACATGCACCCCCTTCAGGACTTTTCACTTATTTATTTATATATTTATATACTTTTAGCAAACAAAGACATTAATGCTCATTGGTTCTAAGTTACATAGTGAACCCTTTCCTAAGTTTACCCCATCCCCAATTTATCCCTAACCCATTTTTCACTCCATGGCTTCCCTATACAATTTCCTTTCCCTA
>NW_008238132.1:6605032-6619886 GCF_000691975.1 Corvus brachyrhynchos | reverse complement strand
GATCCTGGGAGAGGGGCCCTGGGGGGGAGGCACAGGGTTTCCCTGCCCCTGGTCAGCCTCGTTCCCATTGGTTGTTTTGTGTTCCCCTGCGCAGGCAAGGACCCTCGGGTCCCGTGATTGAGCAGTTCCTCGGCAGAGCCCCGGCCATGAGGCTGGAGAAATAAACATCTCCGAAAATATCCACCAAGAATCTGTCCTTATATTTCTTTTCTATGGGCCTCGTTGTCTGCTACATGTGTTACAGAATCCCCACTGTAACAACATAGTTTTCTTTATTAATTAGTATTCTATCCTCTATTGATTATTGATCTCTCACTCCTCAAGGTAATGAGTCCACATTTTTTTCATCCCTCTTATCTTTTTTTAAGACAGAATCTCCAACTCTCCCAGCTGTAATCTCCTCTGTATCTTCTGGTTACTCCAACATGTCCTTGAAGAGCCATAAATTTAAGATCCCAGATACCAATCTTTAACTCTCTCAGGCTTTGTTTATTGAAGCTTACCAGGGCAAGTTTAGCAAACTTCAGTTTTGGTGATTTAATAATCAAAATAACAATAAGAGTCTGTGAAAAAGAAACTTAACTTGGGCTGGCTACAAGTGGGCACTGCTTATGAATAATTAAAACAACTAATTTAAAATGAGTTAGATCATTTCCAATATCAGCACCACTCTTTGTGGTTGGTTGTCATCAGCTGACCTTGTTCACCAGCTCAAGCAGTGTTTGGGACCAGTCTGGGCAGCTCCGAGCAGCCTGACATGGGCTGGCTACACAACAGGGTAATAGTCAGTCCATCTTGCATAGGATTTTATGGTGATGATTAAAGTACCTCATGTTTTGCTTTCAGAGTCCTCAGTGCAAGGTGGAGAAGCTGGGCAGAGTCTGTCTGGTCTTCTGCTGGAAGTAGAAATAAAGATACTCATTTAGTTTTGTTTGGCAGAGATAGCTACTTTGTTGCTGTTGCTACAAGACCAAAGCTGTTGTCTATTCTCTGGAAATACAGAGCATGCCACCAGAGAAGAATTAGCGCAATGGTTTTAGTTTTATGCAACTTTCTCAACACCCAGTGACTGATCATTTAGATGAGAATAAACAAAATGAAGTAAGCTGTTTGTTCAGCATGTTCCAACACCCGTCCATCTGCTTGCTTTTGTACTCACAGTCCCTCAGCCACAACTTTTCTTATCAGCCACTTTCAAAAAATATGACTCATTTTTCACATAATAGACTGGGTGGAAAGTAGAGAAGTTTTTATATGTAATAAAGCTTTCTCTCGCCCAGGATCTCCTGCATTAACTCATATTTTATTTCTCATTAAAGAGAATGACACAATGAAAATGTACTCCTTCTAGCCCTAGTTAGCTGCAGCAGGACTCACTGCCTGTGCCACAATTAGCTCGTCGTGACTCTTCTCGGAACCAGGTACATGAAGCTTTGGTATAGCTAATTCTAGGACAAGGAGGAGCCACAAGGGGACCAAGTGTTAGTACAGTTTATGCAGTCTCTCTACTCAGGCTTCTTGTTAGCTCAGCTAACACACTTCCATGGCTGCAAAGCAGAAGCCACTCTAAAGTGGGGACATTGGCCAAAACATCTGCCCACTCAGCTCCATCAGGTTTTGAATATGTGTTGCAACACCATAAAAGCCATATCCCCAGGCAGATGAAATGGTTCCATGGGAAAGGTCTGTGTAGTCTGCCCTGCTGGTGACATCTTCAGTTACCATCCCTTTTCCATGGTGTCATGCTGTACTCTGCTGGCAACAAGGCTGATCCTGGTTTCCCAGGTGAAAGCTGTGTTTGCCTAGAACACTTATCCTCACTCTTGCTTTCCACATGCTAGTCTGGTTTTAACAACATCTTGCCTGGCTGAGAGACAAGAGGCAAAACACACAGCAGGCTGTCAGTAGATTTCCAGTTCAGATGAAATCCCTTGGGTTTTGTCACACAGATCTTGTGCTTTCTCCCAGTGAGACCCTCATATGCATCAGACAACCACTGCTGCTGCAGGAATCTCTCACAAGCTCAACTGATTTCCCTATGATCAGAACATCTCTTGCCAAGCAGAAAGGGGAGATACGCAGTAAACCCAGAGGTCCCCTCCTAAATCTGCTGGGACCTCTGACCCACTCGTGGGATGTATGTGGCACCCTGCTGGGCTAAGGAAAGCTCTTATCAGTGTAAACTATGTCTCGGACTGACAAACTGTTGTTTTGCATTTCTCGGTGTTGAGCAATGCAATTTTTCTTTTTTGCTCCAATCACTAGCACCCATGCACAGGACAAGAGTGGGACTGAGGCTCATCACATCTGCTTGAGATGCTCAAACTTTCCTGGGTTATTCTGTGACACTAAAGTTACTACAGAAAGTCAAAGGCTTATGTAAAGAGGAAACAAGATGAAGTTAATATGCTTTAAAATCAAGGCAGCAGCTTACCTTTTGTATCTGATAATGACTTGATAGAACTACACGATGCAGACTCTAAAAAACATCGCTGAGGAAAGCTCCAAAGAACAAGACCTTTATTATGTCTTTTGCACTTCATTTGCTCCATTCTGCATTTTAATTTCCTAAGTATCTCCTAAGTGTATTCAGTAGAATAGTAAGTATAATTCCTATGAGCTAGCTAAATTACTTCTAGCAAATTTGTATCAGCACTTATATTGTATTAGCGTCATTATATTATAATTTAAACCTTTCATTCCACCACTAATCAAAGACAATTTTTGCAAATAAACCGAATCTTCTAATTTGCCTACAGTATCATGTCTTACTTTCTTTTTTAATAATTAAGCATGGTCACTATAGCCTCTGTAGGTAATAGAGTAGTTTCCATGTATCAGAAACATTGCCTTTTGTCAAGCAAAATTCCTAGGTCTAATATCCTCTGCTTGCATCTCTGCAAAGCAGCATTAGGTACAGTATCCACCCAATATAACACTGGAAAATTCTGCTTCCCTTTGACAGGCAATACGGAAAACATCTGCTGGTGTAAGCAAATTGGCTGAGGAAACTGCATGCTCCCACTTTAGGGATGTTTTCTGTTCATTTTTCATCTCTCTAGTGCATAGATCCATCACTTGTATTGCTGACACATATTAGAACGGGAATTGTAAGACTAAAGTGCTGGAATTATCCAAAAGATGAAAGCACAATTTTGCTATGTCAAGCGTTTGCAAATGGGTGATAGAGGCTCTTTTCTTTGAAATGGCAAACTGTAGTAAACCTAACACGGTTTTAAATATTTTTAAATGAAATCTTCCTTTGCTTCAGCACAAGAAATCTTAGCCACAGCTAGGATTCACATTTATAAAGATACCATCCAAACTATGTTTGGCTCTTTCTTGAGATACAATACACAATATACAATGTCTGCAGGCCATAGCTGTAGAAACATAAATATATTGCTTCTCTTTATGCAACTGTTCAATGGAAGGAAAAAAAGAAATCAAACTAGTGATGAAGAGCTGGTCCATATGTATTAAGTCACTGCTGGGTGACCATCAGGCCATGCTTGTGTTCACCAGCAAGAGTGGAGACTGCAGCTAGAAAGCCGTGACTGCCTTTGGTAGTGCACAACAGCAGCCTTATTTAAACCATGCAGAATGATAAGCTATACAATAAGAATTAGTCTTGTATCTCAGCCATTTCTGTGTGCTGCCAGCCGACTGTTAAAAAAAAAAAAGAAATCTTTATCCTGAAGACCAGGTTTTGGAAGATCAAACCTAGAGTTGTACACACACATTCTTCACATCATTGCAAGAGAAATTCAGATGTGAAGAAAGGCCACACAAAATCAGTCAAGATGCTCACTTTACCTGGCACCCTGAATGTGACAGGGACAAATCACAGATGCCTGCGGAGCAGTTCAATAAAAAACAAGTATGTCGTGATGTTTCCCTAGAACAGTCTTTCAGCTGTCTACGATTCTTGCTTAAAGATTTGCTGCAGGAGAACAGCCTAGATTTAGTAACCCTTGATGGGTTTTCCTCCAGTAAATGTCAGCCTTTGGCAACCCAACATCTTGCACAGAAGAATTCCTTTGAACAAGTACATACCATGGAAAATAAGTGCTGCAGAATTAGACCACGTACATTAGATAGATACATATATATATATATATATACACATTAGAACTACCTGCATGAAATCACATTCTTTCATCTTGATTGAACCTGCTGGCTGTCACCTTTCTTTGAGACTCCTTGCTTCTTCCACTGAAACAGGACAGGAAAAAACCATTCCTTTCTACATATGAAGAAAACATTGGCTGGTTCAGAATGAGGATATACCTAGAGCAGCATCCAGTCTTCCGTGCGCATGACAGAGAAGGACAGGAACAAAGCAAACTTACATACTACTTCCCCTTAATATTCTCCCACCTTGCAATTATTTTTAGCATGGACAATTTTTTTTGTTTATTCTGAATTATTTTTGGGCCCCTTGAGCTGGTACAGAAAATCATGGTGCATTTGAAAGAAAGCGTGCATCTTTCAGTCATTAACAGAGGTGAAAGATTTTCTTGTATTTTCAAACTTTCTGTCAGTACAGTCAATTTGTAATCACCCCTTCCAGGCTGTAGACCTTTGACACAACTCCATGTCATGTCTGGCAGGCTGGAGGGTCCCAGCCTACACATGCATTCCATGTATAGAAGCCAGGTTGCTCACCTTGGTCATTTTTAACTGTAAACCTTTTTATTAACTTTTTGGAGTTAATAACCTCTGAACCGGGGCACTTGATGCTGCACAGGATGTTAAAAACTCTAGATTTACCCAGTGGTGCAGTAACTTGGGGTTTTTGTCTGCTCCTGAACTCCAAGGTCTCCTTACAACGAACTTTTGTGTTTGTGAGGCAGCCATGAGCTCAGAGCCCCCTATCTTAGGGCTAAAAGTAAAACTGCCAAGCATGGATGCTTCTGATGTGCATCACTTTGCATCTGTCTTTACTAAATTTCATGTGTCATTTAATTGCTCCGTTATTCATACTCACATGGTGCTTTTGCAGTTCTTCAAAGTCAATCCTCATCTTTACTATTCTGCAGAATAGCGAAGAATGCTGCATATCATCGTCAAATTTTTTCTCCTCATCTTTTACCTTCTTTTCTAGATTATTTTATTATGTGGAACAGTTAAGGCCCAGGAAAGACTTCTGGAACACACTAGTAGCAACCCCCTTTTTGCCCTAAAAAATTACTATTTTCTTCTACCTTTCCTCCTGATTGTTAACACAAGGGCCTTCCCTTCTATGCACTAGCTGCTTAGCTGCTTGAAAGGCTTGCATTTAGATTCTTCAGTATTCTTTAGACATCATCAGATATGCTGAATCCAGGCCTCCTTTATTCTCATAACTTTTCATTCAGAGGAACTCAATATATTTTTTGCAACACAATTTATCAGTCTAAAATTTCTTCCTCAATAGAAAAAAGTTCTTCCTCACACTGTCTGGTTTATGCATCTATTCACTAATTCTCTATGTTTTTTTAAGAGCATTACTAGTAATTTTCCCAGTACACATGCCAGGTTTCCAAATTAGTAGCTTAATTTTTTCACATTAACTCTCTTCCATTCCTTTGGTAGTAAGACAGCTCTAAGTGCCATGTTATATATTACAGTGAGAAATGCAGCACTTTGTGCCTGGAGCTTCTTGGGTGCACTTTGGATAAAAACATCAAGTAATGGGGACTCATTAATGTTAATACTGTCTGCTTCTTCCAAGACACTAAAATTAAAATTGAGACATGTCCACTGATACATTCTCTGCAAGAAGGGCTATCCAGACTCTTTTTCAGTGGATAGATCCAAAAAGTATGAATACTTTTTTTTTTCTGTCTGGGGCTTTTTCTTGCCAGTAGCTCACTGGGAAGTGAGCTACTGAAACAAACCTCTGACAGGCTTTCTGCTCCTGACATGGGTTTAGGATTTATTAATTGATTTTAGTAAATAATTCCCTGGATTATTTGAATTTGGAAGGGGGGATGTTCAGGACGAAGTTTCTTGGCTTGCCTTGCTACACTTTCGCACTTAATTACAGCAAACAGATATTCCCTTTCACCCTATTTGGGCACAACTTCAGCTGCTCAGAGGAAGTCTTCTTGTCTGTAACAGGATTCCTTTCAATGGCTTCTATGTGTGCTGCCTTCCTTCTGTGCTTTCTCAAATCTTTTTTGATTAGCAGAAAGTATTTGCTTTCTTCCTCCACTATGGTACTCTTACCTGGTACTAAAGTTGTATGCAGAGATTTAAAATAAACACTTTTTTAATAGGTGTCCTCTCCTTTATATAGCTCCCCTTTGCAAAATTTCAAAGCTGTAAGGCAGTTGTTCATTCTTTGAGCATTCTTGCTTCTTTTGATCCTGAAAGTGCTGTAAGTTCATGTACATCAGGGTCATGACCACCAAATGGCTCTTCCACAATAAGTCACTATATGCTAATATTGTTCCTCCATGAAGTCCCAGGTAGTCTACTCCAGCTGAGGCAGAGCAATTGGACTAGATCATATCCAGAGGTGCCTGCAACTGTTCTGTGATATTATTAAGTGATTTTATTTAATAACAATAATATACCAGAAAATAATGTATATGGTGTTGTGATTTAACCATGATGTGGTTGGCTGAGATAAGAACAGTGTAACAATTGAAATAAAATTAAATATAATACTACTGCTAATACCAATTGCAATGGAAAGGGAGATAACAAAAAACGAGAAATTAATAAAACTGTACATAATACATTTACTTAACCACCCATGGACCAATGCCTAGCCAGTCCCTGTGCAGCCATCAGCCCCTATTAACTATCTCCCCCCAGCTGGAATTGCATCTCTGCCTCTTCTTCGCCTTGCACAATGTGCCAGGAGCCTTTTAGACAGTACAGCCAGGGATATCCTGATACTCAGCATCCTGCAGAACATAGGTCACAAGTACCAACATCTCTCCAATATTTCCTAGAAGCTGGTTCAGATGCACTTTAAGGTTCACTTGGCAAGCAAGCCACTGCTATGAGTTCAGTTATTTATATGGGTGATGATCAAACTGGCCACTGCTACAGCTTTTCCTCCCTTCCGTGTGTATCTCTGCCTCCAGAGCAGCTTAATTCTGATATATAAGACTTGGGGGAGGGAAGGGAGTGATGGCAGCTACTTCATTCTGGTTAGTAAGGGAAATACAGCAATATCAGGGCACCCCTGGGAAAAGATTCATCTTCTTGTGGTTTCCACTGTAAGGTAGAAATATTTCAGTATTAAGTTACTCCTGAAAGAGTTATTTAGGGACTTAATAAAGGACTCAATTCCTCAAATTAAAGACCAGGGGATTAATTCTGACCTGAAAAGTATATGTCTGATGCAGGAGAATCTGTTTTTATAGAAGCCAGTAGGCCAGCTAGTAGGCCACACTTGGGCCATACTAAAAATGAAATGCCTTCCTAAGTGACATTAAAACTCCATGGCAAAAAAGGGGAAGGTTTTAAGACTGAAGATTTAACTGAAACACTGCAGGGGGGCTCCTTGAAGCACAGGAAGAGCTAAAAGGAATCAAGGGATTTTTTTTCATTTTAATAGCACAAGATGACTAACTCAGACATGTTTAGTAGTTGTCAGACTGTGACTGGAAGGGCTCAGAAGGTGGGCAGAGATCTCTCCCAGTGGCATCACTAATCAAAAGATAAAGACAGGCTGAAGAGCAAAGCACAATGATCAACACTAAGACCTGACAGAGACAAGGAATTGTCTTGTAGGAGTTATGGCTTGTTCATAGCAATGATGCCTGCTTGTACTTGGAAAAGTATTAACACAATGCAGACAGCAATAGAATGAGGTGGATTGTTGCTAACACAGCTATGAAAGAATATTGAGATTGCAAATGCTTGTTTCTCTCCCAGGAACTGGGCTGGTAAAGCTGGGTTTGGTGGAACCTTGAGTATTATCATTCAAAATAGTGCTGGGAGAGAATGAGGCCTTTGGTGCCCAGATTAATTCATTAGGAGCATGAGTCAGGTCCTTTGAAGGCTGTCTTGGGTTTGAGCATCCAATTGCTGCATGGGTAAAATTCAGCCCCACAGGAGGACAAGACCCAAGGTATGTAAATTGCTGAGGGTGACCTCTTAAATCAAGAAACAAAGGAAAGAATAGTTTTGTTGACAGATTTCATCCACTTGTAGGAAGGATATCAAAGAAAGTCTGCAACAGATAGACAGGGCTGGGTACACCAGGGGAATACAGTGAGCAAAGAATTATCCTCAGCTTCTGAGGCAGGGGAAGATGGTCAGCAGGGTCATCAGTGTACTGTATCCACTGAAAGCTGTCCCTGGGATCTCCTCAAACAGAGGTGAGGAGGTTCTGGCAGCAATTACCAATAAGTCTGTGTATTTAAGATTTGAGATGAATGGTAAACACTAGTAGCATTTGCAGTGGAAAAAATGCTAACCTTAGTTGTTATTTCTGGAAAAACCCCCATTGGGAAATCTCATAAATGGATTTTTCTAGGAAGAGCAAGAGTCTATGAAACAGCTATTTTAAGACATGCAGGCTACAATTAGAAGAATGAAACGATACATGCCCAGAGATATTCTCAGATGTCAGAAATGTTCCCAGATGGTCTACACTGCTAAATGGTTAAAACAATCTGCTACTGGGAGTGCCAGCCTGGGGTCTTCCAATTTCCATGTATGTTTTGGAAATTACCAGGGTCATTACAATAGCTCATTTTGAAAACAGAGAGTCATAAAGACTGAAGCAGTCAAAGTTTTGCAATGTGCATGTAGGCAGTTCTGCTCAGTGTGAGAGGACAGTTCAGCACACTTATTAGTATAGCCAGAACCATGGCAATTGTGATAGGTCTGGGAAGTGAGCTGAAAAATAGGAATGACTAAAACCTATCAGAGCAGACTCATCTTCTCTGGTAACTCAAAGATTCAGGACAAGAGCTGAGGCACGATCTGGTAGGGAAACAACAAATTTCTGAGTAAATAAAAAATGAGTTTATAAGAAAACAGACAGATCTGAATTGAGGGAGAGGCTCCTTGGCTGCAAAAACTATTTAGGGTGGCTCCCAAAGCAGGGAAAAGACATTTAAAAATACACTAATTATTGCCTGCCATGCAATGGCACTAACACTAATTGCAATGAACTGAGCATTCCTACTTTTAATATAAATATCTTGTCCATGAAGTAGATTACAAGGAGATTTTACAAAACCACTGCCACTTGGCAGGCATGCATATTGACTCAGCAGTTATGGGACTTGAAACATATCCCTTTAAAAGCAAAAGAGAGAAAAACCTAAGTGGAGATGTCCAGGAGAAGAGAGACTTTGCCAAAGGAGTTGCTTTTTTGGGAGACATTACTAAATTGTACCTCAAATCCACGATGATGAATGAATTAGCCATTGAGCCCCAATTCCCCTTTCCCTCAGTGCAACAAACATGCAGAGAACACTGTCAAGGCTATGAACTTTTGTTGATTTGACTGCAGCAGAGAAAACAATATCAGAATACTGATAGACAATATTCCAGTTAATATGAAAGGTGCCTGTTGGTACTTTGTTTCTGGTGATGCGCAAACACTCGTCTATTGGCACAGGGTGCTGCTTGCAGTCTAGTTGAAGAATTATTTGCCTGAGCCAAGGTAACCTATGGAGCTGGGGTGAGCAAAGCCTTGCAGAAGTACAAGCAAAATGTGCACAAAGGAAAATGAAGACTAGTCTTACAACCCACCCATCTGTGGCATTTCTGTCCGAAAGACCAGGTATTCTATAAATGTAAGCTTCATTTTGACTCCAGAGCAAGTCTTGAACTGACATTTTGATGTCTCATCTTTGTGACTGTACCTCTGACAGGCGGTGCAGTGATATTTCACTAAGCAGGGTATGTGCACAAACTCAAGTTTACTAGATGCAGATGGCTTCTTATATAATCTATTGTAAAGCTCCTAAAATAAGCTCAAGGAACAGCCTGAGTTATTTTACAGTGCATCTGACTGAGGAGCTGGACTACCTATACTAAACCAAATCTTTGTCTACTGAAAATTACTTGGATATTTTTTTGGTTTAAGACTGGTTGTTCTTGGCAACTTATTAGCAAAAGCAACAAAAAGCCTTCAGATAATGGCCTAAGGACTTTGATCTAATCAGTCAGCAAACTAAAACTACAGATGTCTAGTGCATGCATGGACGAATAGGAAAGGGTCTTTTTTTAAGGCAAAATTACTTACCTATGCAGTAAGAAAGGTTCTTTGAAGTGAATGCATTCATTTCTGATACACATTAAAATCATGGCTTCATCAGTGAGAAAATCACGACAGTGAATAAAAGGTAAGATTATTAATTTTGAAAAAGTTTGGGCTGTTGTCTCATTAGGATTGTATGCCAGAAGAAAGTAATGTTCGAGAGACTTTGTAGATCTTGCCTTTCCAGCCTACCTGTGGAAGGAACGTCTACTAAGCAGCCGTCTTCATAAAGGTATAGAAAATAAATCTGGAAAATACCAAGGAACAGCTAAAATATATCTATTTAGGGAAATATCTAGAGGACACTTCACTTAGAATGCTTCCCTCCCACACTCTGGTACATTGGTAACTGCACTGCCTACCTGAAGTGTCCAGGAAAATGAAGATTGCAAAATACTGAAATGTTCATTAAGGCACAGAGACTCAGATTCTCAAATGCAGCATTTTCTTTTCAATTGTATATGCTTTTTGTTACTAACTATGGGTAAATTATATGGCACCTAAAATAGTCCCTCCAGTACTGTTCTATTGCAAGGAATGGTTGTACTGTGCCCAGCACGTCAGCTCCCAAGCCAAGGCTTGAGGACAATGTCACAAAGTGCACCAAGTTCATTTTGTGCTTGCTCTCTTTCCTTGCCAGGTGCTAATGAAGAGTGATGGGCTTTGCTGGGTTTACTGTGAGTGAGAGATGATGCGCCAAGAACGATCTGAGAGGTGACAAATGCCTGACTGTCAGAAGGGACACAGTGTTCAAAGATGCCAGGGGTGCTGCAGCCCCTGAACTGAACAGCCCAGCAGAGCTGGAGTGCTCCAAAGAAATTAGACTGTTGCAGTTTAATTTTAAAGGGCCAAATTTCAGATGGTGGCCTCCTCAATGCAGTGCTCCTCGCATTTCAGGTCTCCAGTTCAATAATATCTTTGTGTAGACAGAGGAAAAAAAAATCTGAAAAACAAGCCTGAGCAAAGAACTGAAAGCAGAGTTGTGGTTTCAGAAGGATATTTTAATGTATCTGCAGTTTTCTAAACCACCAAAACAAGCATACGCAGACACTGCATTAAGAAGTACTTCAACACCCTCTACAGGAACCAGAAATGAAAAAGAATATAATTTATACTTGTAGTTAATTCTGACAAAATTTAACAAAAAGACTAAAATTATTTTAGATTACTCAGCTAATCTTGGAATTCTCATTTTTCTGACCAGGTCAATAAGTGTGTTATATCCTAGAACCTATTACATGTCTTGTTTATGACTCAGAAAAGATGTTGGCTTGAAGGATACAAACCTTCCTCACCTTGTCACTTGTCACTTTCTTCTTTCTTGGTTTTAGGAATGGGTTGTTACCATCATGAACTTTCTGAAGAACTTTATAATGTTAATGTTTGAAAGTAAATTTAGCCCAAGCTGTCCATGCCATATCTAGAAGCCAAATGTACCTCTTGGCCAGCATCTACTGACAACATTGTAGATAGTTTCTGTGTAAAATTCTATGCCCTAACTTATTTTGGAAGTGCTGGGAGGGATTTACTCCATTCCTATTAGTTCCTGTTGTGCCTCAGCATATGAAAACCTTGTTTTCACCAAGGTGGCTTCCTCCTGTCGCTGAACAAGGGAGAACAAGAGAAGGTACCCATGAGATAACACAGACAAACAGACAAACCACCAGCACACTGAGGGCTTCTTCCGGCATGAGGTAAAGGCCTGAAGGCCTTCTTCCACAGAAGGAGCTTACAAGCCTCAGACAAAAGCAGCACAACTCAGGAGCACCCATGGACATGACAGACCACATGCCTAGGCCATGGGAGAGGCGGAACAACTGTTGTTGGGGATTTATACTTGGGTGTGATGAAGGAGTGGGATGGGATTTGGGAGCTCTAATG
Organism: Corvus brachyrhynchos; assembly: GCF_000691975.1. Taxonomy (NCBI): domain Eukaryota; kingdom Metazoa; phylum Chordata; class Aves; order Passeriformes; family Corvidae; genus Corvus; species Corvus brachyrhynchos. Next base: position 6,607,783 of record NW_008238132.1, on the reverse strand, counting down.
CAACAAGTCAGGATGCAAGGCACACACAGTCAAGGAATATACATTTTATTTCTACTTCCCCTGACAGGCTTAACACATTTGTTCTCCTTCCTCACTCACAGACACCGCAGGCAAAGCCAGGGCTCTCATGGGCAGTCTCCTGAGAAAGCCCTGCAGCAGCCACAGAAGCCTGCGTCTGCAGTCTGGTACACTGGGTGCCCACGGGGAGCTTTGATGGCCACAGCTCCACAGATCTCACTGTATCCCTAGTCCATGGCACAGTGAGGTTCCCCAAAGAAGTGTGGCTTCCCTGTGTGCCCAAGTGGAACTCGTGGGAGATGTCAGACACATGTACACTCAACTCACATTCCAGGGGAAATCACCAGGGCAAAATCAGGGTTTCAATTCTGTTGTCTGGGTTTTCTATCGCCATCTATTCTTTAAATCTGGCCATGTGCTGCAATGCTCTGTGCCCTAAAGGCCTGTCTATCTGTGCTGTCTCTGTCAAAATGCTGGGTGGGTGATGAGATACGTTCAAGCCAGGACAGGCTGTGGCTGCAAACAGCAGCTACTCAAGCATAAAATCTCTTCAGGCACATACCTGTTGTGAGGTAAATTTGAGTCCCTTGGCAGTGGGGCAGCACTGAGGCAGGAGATGCCATTGAGGGGTGGTGGAAGGTCTGAGCAAGGCCAGATGTGCCAGCTGTATTCTACTGGGAAAGTCTGTCCTTGACAGCAGAAGAGAGGAGCTCAGCTATTCTGGTGTGTGACAGCACTTGGACAGCACGGAAAGATGCAGGAATGATGCAGGAATGATGCAGGATTTGGTCTGGGGTACTGCTGACAGGGTAGTACCTGTGTAAATATAGGTGGAATGCCAGCACATGCAGACACAGTGCCCACAAGCTTAAATATCTCACATAAAATTGGATAGTTTGTTAGCCACAAGCATCTTTCCCCTTCTTGTAGCTAACTTTTATTAGCTTCTTCTAACAGATTTGATGTAATTTAAGACATGGGATGGCAAAGCCTCTATTAGCCAGAGCTGTTCACAGTGAAGCTTCAGTTCATCTTTGAAAAAGTCAGACTTCTCACTTGTGTGTTTGGAAAAAGGAGCAATTGTGTTATTGAAATACTAAAAATACCTAAAAACTGACTTGGAATTACTTCTCAAAGAGGTGTCAATCTGCGTGCTAAGTGAATTGGTCTGAATAGGGAGAGTTGGTGTGAATAGGGAGAGCAGAATTTCAGGCATGCTGGTTCTTGCAGTCTCTTAATGGATGCTTATTTGTTGTATAATTTTGCCATTTGCTATTTGATTAAGGGGTTTTTAACTTTTCCAGTAATCTGCTGAATTATGTGTGATCTGTGGGTGTGAGCATTCTTTGATCTCCATTTATATCTACAGAGTTAGCAAAGTCCCTGCCAGTTCTTGTTGAAGGAAGAAAGCAAGTTCTTACATGTAGAGTGGTTCATATGACACTTTGCAATCGTCTGGATTAAAACAGTGCTTTTTTTTACTGAAGTGGCTTTAGGATTAAAACTCCTCAGTGAAGCCTTTTTCAGTCCGAACTCAAAACTTGCTTTTATATACACTTGTATTCTCTCTCTCTCTTTAATGTATGCTGAAAGAGAGACCAGGGAGTCTTGTTCTTTCATACAGTTGAAGCATGTGGGCTATTTTTAGGGACACCACAGTGTCACTGCAGGATGGCAGAGGGCTGACATCTTTGTGCTTATGTTGCACAAAGAATGTTCAGAGAGGTGCACATGCAGTTCTGTTTGCAGGATCTGCAGCTGATGGCTGACATCCACTCTAATGCTGAAAGTTTGTTTTTGGAAGAAATAAAAACACACCGCAGGAGAGAGAAGGGAGAAAATGAAAACTGTCTGAGTGACCAGTTAGACCAGGAAGAGCAGTGATGGAGACCCAGATGAACATCCTCCTCTGGTTGCCCCTTATGTGCAAGCATTGCATGTAAATTACTGGATAACATCCATTGAGTATTTAAATTATTTCTATCTACTTTACTAAAAACTATGTTTTGGCTTTCTCTGATTCAAATCAAAAATCTACAAAATGAGAGATAAGGAAAAAGGGAAAATAAGGTGGCAGACTCATGTCAGTGGTAATTGTCATCTGTGAAAATACATTATAACCACGTCTGGGTTTGTAGGTACGAAAACAACGAAAAGAGCATGAAAAACAACAAAAGCATGAGCCCAACAAGGGAAAGGCCCCTCTTCAGAAGCTCTGAAATCTGCTGCCACAACAGCTGTGGGGAGAGGTTGCAGAGCTGGGAGTAAAATGCAGGCTGCAGGGCTGCAAATAGCAGGCCCTCAGTACGACCAAGGCAGAGGTATTAAGGTATTGAAGGTGCAGAGCAACACCCATCCTAGAAGCTGGGCAGAAAAGCAGGTCCAGGGCACAGACACCTGCCACAGCAAGGCCACCTCTTCCCTGTGCCACCCAGGCAGCTGCTGGCTGCTGAAACAAATCTCAACATCAAAGCAATGAGTCACAGACAGATGTTTTCAGTTCAAGATTGCCAATGGGGAATGAAATCCTGAAGGAAATCAAAATGATAAAAACTGTGATTAACCTTCAGGTATGCTGCAAAATCTTCCTTCTTCTTTCAACATTCCTACTAGAAAAGCCAAGAAATCCCAGTTCCACTGAGGGCATCTGGCGTTTTGGATGACACATGCTGTAGAAAACCTTGTGACAGGCATGGATTTTGATTAGCAGAGCAACATAATAAAAAAAATCTG
>NW_008238132.1:6581822-6604975 GCF_000691975.1 Corvus brachyrhynchos | reverse complement strand
GCAGGATGGGTAGACAAAAAAATGTTGGTCCAAAATTTAGAAAGCAACATCACCCTTATAACAAAAACCATTACTTTAAGGAATAGTTCTTTTAACCTAACAGCTCCTTTTCTTGGGTCTTTGTGTGATTTATCTGAAAGTAAAAGGCATCAGCTTTTCTTGAAACAACTCAGTGTGGAAAATTGCATTTTTTTTGTAACCAGAGACATGTATCCTGCAGGAAGAACCAATTTACATTAGGTGGTAAAGCGTTTAAAACTACAGCAGCACAGAGAAGACAAACTGAACTGCACCAGCTACATGTGAAAGGATACCACAAACCCCCTGATGTCGGCCTTACACATGAACTGCAATGCCTCAGTATACACAGGCTTCATTCTGCTCTTCGAGAATGTTGGTTCCTATGGGGCCTCTCCCCTGAGGGCCCAGGAGCACGGAAAAATTGGAATAATATCATTAATCTTCTTTCCTATTTCACGTTAACTGGCATGTTCCATTTAACAATAATAAGGCATAAAACAGGTGTAAAATATATACTAAAAACATGAACACCTGTAGAAAATATTCCATACCATAAAGTCAAGACTGTGTGAAAAATAATAGCCACTGGCAAAAGTTAGCAGAACAGGATGCAAACCTGAGTCTTGGAAAACACCTATTTTAGTCCTTTACCTAAGCAGTCATTAAAATAAAAACATAAAAATAAGATAACGGAGAGGAAGGAGACATATCAGTAATGAGACACTAGCGCCATCTAGAAGAGGAATAAAACACACACCGAAAAAAAAGTGAAGTAGAGCATAAAAAGCAGCTCAGCCTGGTTTACAGAGTGTAAAAGGCATTTTGCATACACAGTATTTTTATGAATTACAAGAACACATTTTGGTGAAAACTGTTCTCTGCTTTTCCAACCCTCAGTGATTCTAAAAATACTTAAAAGTGCCTTAATCCTGTTTTTACACATATTTTTCATATGACTTAGACCCTAGATGTTTCTGCCCCATGGAGCAGGAATTTTCAGGGGAGACTTAGGCAGCTCCTACTCCCACTTTTCCTGTCACTGGGAGGGCCACAGCAAGGCTGACAGAAGCACTGTGAATTGCAGAGGTCTGTGTGTCTGTGGCTTGCTGCTGGGGAGGCTTAGGGAGGAGCGACGGGAGGAATTATAGCTTTTTTCCTTCTTTGCCACAGCAGACAATTTAGGACAGATGAGGAACCATTTCCAGATGGGAGAGCAAAGGTGGGAAATTGGTTTAGGTGGCATGTTGAAAAGTAACTCTTCATTCTGTCCTTCTTGCAGTCTGGTATTCACAAACATTTTGGACATTCCTGAACCTTATGACACAACAGTCACCACTCAGATATATAATGGATAGGTGGAGTGTCTCCCCTCTTCTCATGAGGGAGATGCTGCATGACATTACTGCAACAAGGAGATACAGCAGATGCAGCTTGTCCTATCTGCTAATAGAGCAATAGAGGAGAGAGATGGTGACCAGATGAGCCATAGCACAGCTCAAACTAGCCTGATCACCAGGAACCAGAGGATCAGCTATCCGAGATATCCCACTTGCTGGGAATTCCCATCTGCAACTGCCATGTCTTGAAAGCATCTACTTCAGCTGTGTTTCTACATGTTTCTCTAATTTTGCAATCCTCTCTTCCTCTTCATGTGCTGTTGTGCTAAAGACAGAAGAACTGACTGCTCTTCTTAGCTCCACTTTCAATAAACAAAATGTTCTGTCCTTTCACTTATAAAGGACAAATAAAAGACTTTAATGGATGCCCTCTTTCAGGTTTAAATTCCATCTGACATCTGCTTGTGTTCAAATGACTTTCGGTTTGCTTCTGGGTTTTTTGTGTGCTTGAGTCAACAAATTTCATAACTGTGGTAGAAAGTCTCTAGAGTGTTTCCACAAGACTAGACAGGCCATAATTTCTGAGTTCAAAACCTGCCTGCACATCCATGTTGCTCAGAGAGTGTGTTCAATCCATAAATTAGCTAAAAAAAGGGAGAAAGAAAATATAGAAGTATTATAATCTGTGGTTCCAGTACAGAACATTTAGGCAAGACGGTACTAAACAAGGATAGCTTTAAATGCCTATTTACCAGAAAGTTTGTGTGTGATTTATGTGCCTCATGCATTCATTCACTCAGTAAAACCCAGGGCAGAAGCCTTTAACGAGGGTCATTTTACAGGGTCATGGATGTTCACAGAGTTAGCTACTAGAAACACCAGGGACAGTTTCACCAGCAGTGTGGGAGTAGCTGAGTGAAAGTGAGTATAATGCATCTACCTCTTGGCTGCCAAATTACCAGCTGGACGAGGCTGTGGGTTTGAGCTGCACGCTGCTGACCATGTCAGCTGGTCACTGCTGCAGCGCAGACAGGGCAGCTCGAGAGGCCAAGGTGGCTGAGACCCTGCTTGAGGTGTTGTAAGGGAGGTATCGACCATCTGTCTTTGAAACAGCAGCTCTCATGAGATGTGTGTAAGGTTGCTGAGAGCTTTCAAGGTCCCAATGCAGCCATAATGACATAGATATAAATTAACTGATGATTGACCTGTTGGAAACAGCTACAAAATATCCAGAAAATTAGATGATTTGGGCCTTAAAGGCAGTGGCTGAGGAATGCTTTTAGAATGCCCTCCAAACTCACTGCTCTACATCTGCTCTTTCTCTTCTTCTGGCCTGAAAAGCAGCTTATGAGCATAAAAAATATAATAAGCTAATATAAAATTATTCTTTGTGATTTTAATGTATTGTAACAATTATTAACTCTACCTCCTGATTTCTGTTCAACTAAGCTTCTAATTTCAGTGTTAAACCCTTACAAATGAGTCATTCCTAGCTAAAGTAAGTGTTTTGTTGGCACTATGTCCGAACTCAATCTAATCACATGGAATTCTGTATGTTTAATTCCAAGAGCACTGAGATTAAATTAAAATATAAAAGTGGACTCCAGACTTCCTGGTCTCTGAATTTTCAAAACATACCGACTTGGTTCAAGATGTTGATGTGGAAAACCTGAAACGTAGGAAAGTTGGCAGTTGTGTTGGATTCTACCTCTGAACTTTGAAGGCTGGCACACTCTTTTCCCCGGTGGTAAGCGTAAAGTAATAGCAGTTATGACATGACACAAAGTCCATAGGGCCAATATTTTAATGAGGTCAGGATTTTCTTTGGATGAGAAACCAACAACCAAAGCCAAAATGTGACAAGAAAAACCACTGCAAGTGGGAGATAATTTATCTGAACCAGAGTCTCAACTCAGTGCTGGAGCTGGCTTACTCACTGCTGGACATTCTGTATTTCAGATGTAGCTTCAAACAGGAGCCAAGACGGTTGCTTAATGCCAAGACATTTTTAAAGAAGATTCCTGTAAAGAGCTATTCCTGGGAGACCCTTCCACTGTACTGAGGTAGCTGAGGAAGTTTCCTGATGTGGCTCAGGGGAAAAAAAGGCCCAGACTGAGGTAGCTGGAGAAGTGAAGAGGGCCAAGAGGAAGGCAGATCTGGAGCAGGAAGACCTGAACTAACAGAAATTGTAAGACAACTGATGAATGAGGTAAGGGAAGGAGAAGAAAGCCATGCAGTTCAGCCAATGGAAAGATGCCATGGAGAAGGAAACTGCCCTTTCCAGGAGATACCATCCTGAAAGGTGCTTGGCAGATCATTTACTCCAGACTACTCATGGCGGCTCACAAGTGCACTTTTCTGGGCTTGCCCTGAATCCTGTGAGGTGATCTGGATGTGTATTGGCACAGAGCTACAGCCAAAGGTAATGAGAACTCCCTCTTAATTTACATATAATGCACATTACACAGAAGCCAAAATTAACAGGGCTTTTTTATTGTTACTCAGGATATCAGCTCTCAACAGACAAATGGGAGTTGTGTTATTCCCTCATTTTAGAGGACCCTGAAAAATAGTTATAATTTGCAAAGCATTGAGATACTGAAGCAATATGTATCATGGCAAATGACAAATGGGAAATTAGCCATTGTTTGGAGAAAAGGAACAGAACAATTTCTGTAAACAAGGCTTATGGAACAGCTTTTTCTCACCTAAATAAATGCTCATTTAAAGTGCATGATAAAGCATTTATTCACCTTATGCTCCCTGCTGCAGAAAGCTGAGAAAGAAATGCTTTGAGAAAGTAACTTGAAATCTACACTGAACTGAAAAACTCTGAGGAAGCACTAATGTCTCACCACTGACTCCAGAGGGAGCTTTGGACAACTGTCCTCTAATTCCAGTGCCAGTGCCAGGCTAAAGCAGGACAAAACAATCTGTTGAGAAGCAGCTCTCGAATAATCAGCACTCTTCCTCTTCGTGCAGATCAAGGCAGAAATTCTTTAAAGGAAAAGTAAAAGCTAAAGTCCATATTATAACATGTCTGTAGAAAGGGGAAAAACCAAGGTTGCCTGTGCTTTTTTTTCCCTGGCACTTCCTAACTTTTTAGAGGTTGGATCCAAAGCATTCATGTTCTTTTAGCACAGCTTGGTGTGCCAGATGTGCAGATAGCTCTCATGTTTTCAGGCTGTCTCTGTTGCTAGCTCTAAATACATCAGTCTCAACTTATTGGCCAAAATGGTAACCAAAGACCAGTCATAATACTTGGCCTTTTTTCTTTTTGTTACCTTTCAATTTTCAGTTTTCAGACGGATACAGGATTTCGTTAAACTTCAGAATTGCTCTGTGAATGTCTAAGCTAGGTTTTAGATCATATAATCTCTTATTTTAAATACAATATGCCGAGGTATATTATAATACACAGTATTATAAAAACATACTGGAGTAAAAAGGTTGTTTAGAGGAAATAACAATATCCCAGTGATGACTGGATTCTGGTTTTCCTTTAGTTTTTGTGAGAGGAAGAAATGTGCCTTTGACAGACCCCTGTTCTATACCTGTGTTAAAGGCAACGGAGATACTCCCTTTGTGAGGCTGAAAAAGAGGTTACAAACAAGTCCCCTAATCCAAGTACAGCTGTTTCCAGAGATGATGTAGAGTTCATTCCTAAAAAGCGGTGTTGAGCAGCTTCAAAGGGAGCTTTCCCAGGAGCCACAGAAAATTTCAGCCTGCAGCAGCACCACCAGCAAAATGCCTTTGGCCAGAACTGCTGCTGAGGTGCCTCTTCTCATCTTCCCCTTTTCCTGCAGCTCTGGGTGGAGAAGACACATCACAGTGTATCTGGAACATACACAGTTGTGTATGGAAACATTATTTATAGAGCATAACTATATAAATATCACTGTCTTTGGGTTGAATTGCATACAGAATCATTCTTCCTGTAGTTCTCCCTACTAAGGGAATTAGCTGCTGCAATGATTTACACACTTGAGTATGAATATTTGAATTAAACCTTTGGTTACTAATGTTACATTAGGAAAACAGCCATGTTATAGCAAGCTATTTTGGTGAAGTTTCACTGGAATAAAAGATATTTTAGGAAAGATGATTTTGTTTTCATTTCCAACATCTCCCATCAGATATAAGCAAACAGAGTGATGAGTTACAGCTATTGACAGTGCCCAGAGACTGGTACAGCAAATAGCCCTGTGCTTCACAAAGCAAGCACAGCTGAATGGTGTCATGCAATCTACCTGTCCTGCTCTTTTTTGCACTCTTCCAAGAACACAATGGGAATTATCAAATTACAGACAATCTAGAATAAAATCTAGAACCAATTATAGACTTGAAGCTTTAGTAAAATTAAGGCTGACCTCTTTCTTTATTTATTTTCTGAATCTACATCCATCTATGGTCTGTCAGAATTTTTCTCCACGGTCTAATTACTGGCTAATTTGTCGCTAGGAGTCAAACTTCAAAACCATTCTGCTTCAACTCAGTCATTTCTCCCTCTGCAGTAGCTCCAAGTGTGGGCACTGCTCTTTTGTTTTCAGTTATTTCAGGTTGAATATGTTATTATATCCATGATCTGATTCAATTCGTACAGCACTGGCTGGGGTCACATGAAATGTTCAATGTGTATTTTAATTCTGAGTGGCAATTCCAAACTAAACACTGTCCTACTGTGAATTCCAAGCAAGTGGGAAGATACTATTACAGTAATATGAAAAATTTAAATTTGCTCATAAGGTGGAACTGTTTCTGAAATAGAATTCCTATTAGTGCCAAATTGTACACAAGTTACAATCTGTGTCGTTTTACTTATCTCACATGCTTTCTTTACAGTGAAAGGAAATGAGCAGGCATGTCTAAGGCAGTGCATCTGACCTAGTTCAGACATATAAAAGGGCCCCAACACCACTGTCCCTCTCTAGTGACTCACAACCAGCTCAGACACAGGCATTGACACAACACTGTCCAATTTGTTCAGAAGCATCCTACACAAAGGGTCTAGCTTAAAAAGTCAGTAGATCAAAAGCTTATACCTACATGAAAATAAGAGCTTGATTGTGCTTACACAACCTGCTGAGAGCAAAGGTAGAGTGCGGGTGCAGAGCCCAAGGAACAGGAATTGGTTGCTGTCAGCAGAACTGCTCCTGACTGCAAAGACATGAGGAGCTCTCTCTTTTCTCCTATGTGCCACAGTTGCTTAGATCCCATGAGTTGTGCCTTTCTATCCCTCCCTGCCTGTTTGTTCAGAAACACAGGTGCTGGGCCAAGCATCTTGGGCATAAATGCCATCAAACCCAATGTCTGTAATTATTTTTCACTGGCATGCGGCCTGTGGGACCAGAGATGATGAAATAGCATGTATTTGATGTACTTTGCTATGAGCAAATGCATATATATAATGTGATCGCCCTAAGAGAGAACAGGCTTACAACAAAATTGAAAGCAACAACTTCTTGATTCTTTAGTTCACTTCCAACACATCTAAAATTAGTCTGCAGATTGTCTTAATTTGCAGTAATCAGCCAATGGCAGCTGTATATTACAGGGTAGGACATAATTCTGCCACTCCTTGAAATAAAACTGCCAGCACAAAAAGGAGTTGAATTAGGAAGTTTTCTCCACAATCTTCCCTCTATTTTAAACAGGCTAATCCACACTAACTCTTTCTCCAAATTTTGCTTTAGACTTTCTTTTCTGATCCAGATGTAAATTTTGAGGTCAGAAACCCATTAATCACACGGTCTCCCTCGGTTCACTGCAAGTCTGGGTGTCCATCAGTCCAAACACAATGATCTGCCTTACAATTTGTTGTTCAAAACATGAAAATCTGTGATGGCTGAAGTAACTACAATCTATGAAACTGTCAGATAAAAATAGCTTATTTCCATTTTTGGGAAAAAATGCCAAGTTTTTAAGTTTAAAAATACTGTAAAAATACTGTATATATAAAAGAACTGTAGGAAAAGGGTACTTAGGCTTCAAAATCCAGCAGCACTTTACTGGAAGATTGTGTTGATGCCATCAAACCCAGTCACCATCCCTGGAGGTATTTAAAAGATGTGTAGGTGTGGCACATAGGCAAATGGTTTAGTGATGGACTTGGCAGTGCTGGGTTAATGGCTGGACTCAAATGTTCTCAGATGTCTTTTCCAAACTAAATAATTCTATAATTCTTTGATTCTGTGCTACTCAGCAAATTACCCATACTAGATTATGAATTTTTAAGAAATAAATTTCAGGGTCTATATGTGATAAGGAGTAAAAAACATATTAATTTTGAATATTATTTTTCTCTTTCAATTGCCTCAAGATGTAACAAAGTGGGAATTTCAAAATATCTAATTTTCGCAGCCAAAATGGGGTGAAGACTCTTCTGTGGTAGAAGGTTAAAAACTTTACAGGGTTAAGGGCTTTACCCAGTTAGTACAAAATCATGAGTGCAAGATGCATCATGACCTCCTCCTTACAAAGTGCTAAGTCCCTCTTACAGTGAGATCCCAGTTTGAGTTAGAGCCCAAGCCCCAGAGTGGAGGTGCCAGTCTGCCCATTTTAGAGGCTGGGGTTAGCTCACCCCAGGCTTTGCCAAGGAGCAGGTCCCATGACCAGGCTCACATGGATCCTTCCACAAGCTGGACATCCGGCCAGGGGGTCATGAGAAGAGTTCCAGGATTGAGCTTCATCATCCAGTATGTGAGCTTTCAGAGAGGTTTTTTTCATCAGACAGCAACAGGTTTCTGCACAGGGCAGACCAAGCCCGGGACTTATTTCTGTCACATGCAAATAATGAAACTGAAACAAATGCATTTGTGCAAAAGGAGTTTCATTTCAGATAACTGGCATTTTGTGTTGACAGTCACTTAGGTGAAAAGTTCTTGGCCATGTCTAATCTACACAGAAAACTTAACTGAATGTTCTCTGCTTTTGGTTTGTGTCTCATTCTGTCTCTTGCACACATGCACTTGTAAAACATCAAGCTCAGAGGCCACAATTCCATTTGAGGCTTCTACAAGTGAGTAAATGTAACACTAATTGTGGTGTATCCACAGTGTGTGTCCTTATCTGGCACAGAAATAGCAGCCCTGCTTCTGAGTTCAAGGAGTTCAGGTTAAAACTTTGAGATCACAGACCACTTTTCCTGGAATTTTACATATTTTTCTTAAAAACACCCTGAAAAGCTTATTCTGAGGCAGTGAACCAAGGTCAAATGGACTCTGTTTTCAGTCTCTTTGCATATTTGCACAAGTTTAGAGAGCTCTTATCAGTTCATTTAAACAGGGTAAAGTAAAGAAGAATAAAGGGACAAAAAAAAGGCAGAGAATCAGAGAACTTACTTCATGAATGACACAAGTAATAGGTAAATCAGACTTCTTGATTTGGGTCCCCTCTTTTTATAGGCACTTAAGTGCTCATCCTGGAATAGCCCAAATTTCCCCCAAGTCCCCTTGGAGTCCTCCAAGGACCACAAAAGTAATTACATACTGGGGCCAAAGCCGTGTCATAACCTAGGTCCACTTGTTTGACCATCAGCAGAGTCCTTTGTCCAGCTCTTCCCTCTTCCTAGCTATCAGTCTTCACAGACTTGGTAAAGAATGTAATTATTCTGGAAACCTCTCTCCCTCTGATTCTTTTGGTTGAAACAGGACAAGAAACGTAAAAGTCATTTGCTGAGGGAATGGAAGGGGGAGAGGTCAACAAATGAAGTGATCATATGGACCTTAATTTTTTTAGAAAAGCTGATTTAAAACTCCAGGAAAAAATTAGACAGAGAGGAACACCCACAAAATAAGAAGAGAAAGAAATAGTACTAGGATTATTATTAGCATGACCAAAAAAGAGAGAGCTAGTCAGTGACAATAATAGATATCAATAATTATACCTTCAGGTTTAAGAATTTTCAGAAAGCAATTTGCATTTTAAGTAACCCGGTACATATTGAAACTAATAATATCCAATGTCTTTTTTATTTTTGATGTCAATGTTCCAAAGAGATATCAAGATTTTTAAAAATTATGTTGTTTAATATCTTAATTGCAATTTAAATGCCCAGAGAAGCTATCAATTTAAAATTAGACCTGTGGGTTTGAAGATTATGTTCAGCTTTTCCTGATCAAGTGAGAGAACAAATACTTTTAATTCTTCATGCAGATCAGAGTAAAAATGTGTGAATGGAAGTTATTTGTTCTGGTGAAAATCAACTGAAAGCATCAGATATCATTTGTAGTTCACTACAGTGTTGCACACACCATCAAATAGACAATCTCAAGTTCTAATTATCAAAAACTTTTCCAAAATCTCTGTACATTTCAGCAGGTTATCATGTTGTTGCCTTGTAAACAGCCATGTTCCCATGAAGCCTAGTAGCCAGTGATGGACTTCCAGTCAAATAAGGACTTCTGTGCCAGTCACCATCCCAAATTCCAACTATATTAGCAGAGAGAAAAAGCCATTGCCAGGATTTAATTCACCTTGTCCTACAAGATGCCCCAGCCAAACAATTTTTAGTTATTTTTACCAGAGCCCTCAGAGTGGCACCAGGCTGGAATTACCCTCACTGGCTTCACCTGGCCTTTCCACCTTCAGCTGCAGCACATCAGCCCCAAGAGGGTTTTTAAGCTCCACTCTGAAGGCTTGGGGAGAGAGGTGCGAGAGGTTTGTGTTTGCTTCTCGTTCTTTGCTGGCTTGTTGTTTGGATTTCCTGGACTAGCTTGGCTGCTGATCACTAGATGGGTTTTGTTGCTGTCATCATTTTGATGCTGCTTGCCTGGATTGGGAGTCCCACCTGTTAGAACCCTCAGGAATTCTTCAAGGACTGAAAGATAAACTGTGATAAATTGGGAAAGAAGAAGCTGAAAAACTAAATACCAAGACAGCAAGGAGTAGATAAAAAAGGACTGTGCTGCACTAGATTAAAACCAATCATATTATCAGAAAAGTGTGTGTGGAGCTTGTGGGTAAAATACAGAAACCAATCAAGCAATGTGAAATCTCATGCACAGCAGTTGCAAAATGTATAAGTAGATAAAATGTATAAGTACTGTGTTATGTAGAAGTGGTAAAAAGTATAAGTAAGTAAGAAAATGTATAAGCACTGTATTATGTATAATTAGTATAAGATAAGCAAGTGAAATGTATAGGTAAGCAAAGTGTATAGGTAAGGTATTATGTCAAAGTTGTGAGATGTGTGAACACAGGGGGTATCTTAACCAATAAGAAACTTCTGCACAATCATATTGATTTGTTCATCACAAGGCATGAGTTCCTGCAGTAAATCATCCCTCAAAATGGGGATTGTTCTTCACTGATTAGGAAGGATTAATGGGTGATTGTATAGGCCTACCCTGTGGATATCTAAAGGTAGGAAGGATGCTCCTACCCATGATATCTGCTTGTGTGGGGACTGGATCTGGCCCCGCTGAGGAATATAAACATTGCCCTCAGCTCATGTAACTGTGAACTCCAGTCCCTCCTTAAGAGATCCTGGCATTTCACAGCATGAAGGAAGGAATACTTTAGATTCATTAAAAAGGGAAGTCATCTACACCTCTGTGAGGCCTCTTGCTTTCAGAGAATTGAGCCAGATTCCTCTTGATATCCTACACTATAAAAAGACTCACTTTTAGCCTGGCATTCCTCACATATATTTGCTTATGTATTTTTTGCCTGTCTCTGAAACATTTTCCCATAGAGTAAGCATGTGTGTGCTGGGAAGACTAATGTATGATTTGAACAGCACATTTTGCTTCATATATTAATTCCTAATTACCTTGCTTCATAGAACTCTATCCTATCAAGATTCCTGTTGCTCAAGCAGAGCAATGAACAAACTGAAGCTTCAAATATAATTTAAAGCTTCCTTAATTTAGGTTGTGATACTGAAGTTAAGCTGCATCCCTAATTTAGAACTTACAAAAGCAAACCAATATTAGTTTTTTGCTTCACTGTAACTGATTTTTCTCAGTTAAATTTCAGGTTTGATTAGCCATTTGGATTGAAAGAAACAGGCAGAAGAAGTTAAAGCTTTCTAGAAGATTGGGTAGAGGATAGAAGAGAACCAGTTTAGATAGGATTGTAACCTTAGCCCTTCTTTAGAAAGAAATTCCACTAAGGGGGAACAAAAGCCAAAGAAAGAGATTCTGAAGAACAATTCCCTGTATATGAAGCCCCTGAAGGGGACAAAAATATACTAAGGAAATACTTTTGGCAAACTGGAGCTAGGAGAAACTTCTCTTGAAATTTTGGATGGCATTCCCTAAATGAAGCTTGAACCCAATGAATAAATATCTACTTTGCTTCTTTCTCTGTCCACTGAACCATGCTAATCTGTACCCTTATCCCTGCTGCATGTTCTGTCACTTGTCAGGCAATATGCTTAGAAGTCTCCAGCCTTGCTTCAGTCCCCTGGCAGCAAGTCAACCAGTCAGCTGGCAAAGCTGGATAATTACTGCTTGGCCCTAAAGAGCTTAAAGTTTGTTTGCATGGACCTGTGTCCTGGCAACACCAAAGCACTGAACCAGAGGGCGAATATTCCTTCCCCTGAACAATTTCTGTAAGGGAAGGTGCACAGGGGACTTTTAACCAGACATGAAATGGTGGTTACCAGGAAGGACTGCCAGGGATTTGAGATATGTGGACTATCTTCTATGGCTGACTTGCTGTCATTATAATGTAAAAGAGACCGCTGGGCTTCATTCTTCCTTCCTTTATGCTTTTATAGAGAACTGTACGTGACTCCACTGGCCTAAAGGTTTTTTTGGAATTGCCTTTGCAAAAGTATTCAGAAGACTTGAAAAGTAGGCTGTGGTAGAGACAAGACAACCATAGGCATCAGGTTACACATTCGAAGTAAAGCTGATGTTTTCTTTGTTTATTCAGTGCAATTTGCTCGTGATAACTTCTGGCTTTTGAGTTTCTCCTGATTGTTACTGTTGTTTTTCATGGCTGAAGCAGCTTGACTGGCTCCATCTGGAAGAATAACACAGGTCAGGATGATAAGGAATGTAATTATGACGGAGTCACATTCAGCGCTGTTCCTCTTCTGCGCTATCTGCTCCATGGTGTCTGTGCACAGTGTGTAGGATGCTACACTGGAGCACCACCAGCAGCTGCAGAATGGCCACCCTACAGGTCACAGTCATGCATGAAGTAAGGTGATCCTACGACCACAGAATGGAAGCCCCGAAGGACTCCCTTGCTCACTAAATCATCTTGAAAATGTTGGGAATCAGGTTATATAATCCTGTTCATGGTCTGAAAGCAAAGCATTAAAATAATCTTCAATATTCAACCTAAGTACCCTTATTCTTCAGTTCTGCCGCTTGTACCCACATAATTCCAGTAGTACTCATGCAATTGCATTTGTATTGCAACCTGATAAGCACTGGGGTGATTCAAAGCTGTGTTAAACATGATGGGTGCAGGGAGAGAAGTAGCAAGACACTCTGGAGTCCAGTGTCAGCATCATCAAAATGATGAGGGGAGCTATATCCTACCTCATTATTCAGCACTGCTCTGCAAAAGCGAACTTGAACTACCTTGGGGCTGGATTTGCTGCTTGCTCCCAAAAAGCCTGTGGAAGTGTTCTGAGGCAGCCTAAACTGTATGTCCAGAGGAAACCATACCTCTTTGTCACAAGGTTCTCAAGGTATCTGTCAGCCCTACAGACCAACCCTGCTGTGCCTGACCTCTCCAAAGCATCTTGGATCACATGGCTGAGCAACAAACCACTCCATGGTCTTTCCTGGAGGAACGCTGGCTCTGCTGTCAGCCAGGTTAGTTGAGACACATAAGAAGCCTTAAATTTGGATGAGAGAAGTGTAGATGTTCAGGGAGAGGCTTAAGAAATGCTTTAAGTTTTGGTTTTGCAGGAGAAACTTAAAGAGATCTTTAAGTGGGTTTTTTAAGACTTTGAGAGGCTGTGGTTTGGTGTGCTGCCCTGAACCTTGAGCATTAGGTACCAGAAATACATTGTGCCTAAGCTTCTTAATCCAAATTTATTCTTCAAGTATGTTCTACCTATGTCCCCAAAAATGTTTGAGAGGCCACAACTCTGAGGTGATCAGAACTTATATTCTGGCAATAAATGGCACTCAGCATATCACAGATCTGATTAATGACTTAGAGACGCCTTTTACTTGAAATTTTTATGTGGTTGTAGTAATACTTAATATGTGATATTCCAGAGCAAACTTCTCTTACAGCAACAATACCAATCACAGCTTGCAATGTTACTGTGTTTCTCCATTAACAGCATATTCCTTTTTCCTAATTCAGGTACAGGCTTTTTTTGGACAGGTGTGTGAGGGGCAGTTGTTGCATTTTTATGGACAAGCAGTTCCAAAACAAACAAAAAATCTTTTGAAAATGTGCTAAAGGCAAGTCTATTCTCTACTTACTGATGTGCTCCCTTAAATCTGTCTAGCAAAATAGATGGCATCTTAATACTTTTTGGTTTACTTAGCAAATCCCGCAATGCTGATGTAATTGTGTTTTATTCTTGGCTAGTTAAACAATCATGGCAGAAACATGAAACTGTAGCGCTTCCATTAATGATGCATGGGAAGGAGTGACAAGCACTTCTCTGAGGAGAACCTCAGAGGACTTAAGTACTGAAGCTGGGACCTGGATGGAATGTCGGTTCCTGATTCCACATTGTTATGAGACCTGCCAAAAAGCCATTCCCCAGCCTCAGACATGAGTGTCCTGGGGAAGTGAGCCCTGCTGGATACTGGCCCTGTTGAAAGGCCTAGGTTCTCATTTGGCTTTGCATCCTGACCAGCATTCACAGGGATAAGAAAAGACTTGTGTGCTGGGCACAGTTCCAGATGGTCATTTCGGGGATTCTTTGGGTTTGCTTGGTCCATCTTATCTCAAAAGGGAAGTAGCACTGGACATAAAAGATGAACGATATCTGGCTCCCTGACACCAGGAAAGAGGTCTCCAGCCTGTACTGCCCTACACTGCTCACAGTCAGGCCTCCTTCTCTCAGGTGCAATCACACAGCTCAGGTCTGGAATCTGCACTGGCCCAGATGTCACTTGAGAGAAAGCCATTGGATGCACAGGTGTACAGATCTGGAAATGGCATGTGGACTCAGGTCAGGACATACAGTCAAGTCTTTGAGAAATTAGGCCTTTGTGCACTTTGAGAAGTTACTGAAGTTCAAAAACCATTCTTCTCCTTGCCTGGGGAAAGAGAAGGCTCCTCAGGGAGGGAACTGGTCTCATTAGAGAGTTTCTCTAGCTGAATACACAAAGTTCCAGCATCTCCTGGCTAGTGGTCATTGTCCAAGAGAGCCTTTCTCCTCACATTCTTTCCATCTGCTACAAGGATCGTGCCCAGAAGAGCCTGGTGGCAGTGGTTAGAGCAAGCAGCTAAAGTGGGGCACAGCTCTGCTGCTTATCTCCTCTCTTCCAAATGAGATCTTTACACTTTTACACTTGATCCTGCTGCAGCTCATCCATCCAGACCATGGGACTTATGGGAAAGAGCAAATCAACATGTGATCCAGCTGCATCCTGATGTTCCTGGAGGGAACTGTTTCTATCTGATGGGGTTAAGTAACTTCAGGGCTAACATAAACCATGATGTTGTACCCAGTTACCTGGCAGCTGGAGTCCTACCATCTGGTTGCACATGCTAGATTTTATACACATATTTTAAAAATGTAATTTAGTTTTGTTTGGTTGGTTTTTTAATCTGCTTCCATTAAATTATTCAGTGGGCTGTGGGCTAAAAGGTTGTTCTGTCATTAAAGTGTGTCCTTCACATGAATAGAATACCTTTAATGATGGTAGACCTGATTTACAGATAAGCAAGGTGTGGGCATGGAGTGGTGACACAAGTCTGCCCTTTGAAAATGGAGCCAGTGGAATGCATATCTAAGAGGTGAACTTCTGAAAGTGATCCATGCAGGAGTTTTTAAGGATTTCAGTGCTAAGCTGATTGGATCCATTATCCAAATGCTAACTTTTTTACAAATTTTATGTAGAACCAACATCTACATAAAAAAGCAGTGCACCAAATGTTGATAACTCTTCTCTGAAGTTAGGAAAAAAAAAGGAAAGACTGAACAGGCTGTACTTAAGGCATTGAACTCTTCCCTGGGAGGCCTTGTTACCTTCCTGGCTGCACCTGAAACCCTTTGTGACTTTGATCAATGTATTTTGTAGTTTAGTCTCTGTATTGGATTTGAAAAGGAAGAGAGAGGAAATAGCTCACAGCAAGGATGTTTAACATTGTAGGATCTTAATGTTTTAGATAACAAGAAATACCAATCCACTGATGCAAGGTAAGTTACTTAGGGTGATTAGACTTCTTCCAGAGGATTCCAATTCAGACATTTCTTGAATAGTCAGGACCAGTTGGGACCCTTGTGTCTTTATCTCAAAACAATGAAAGAGAGAACACCACTGACCACAGGTATAGTTGTGGTGAACACAAAACCATGTGACCTCCAGTACTGAAAGAAGTGGAATTGACCATCATTCGTATTCCTTGAACATTGGCTTGGAAGAGTTGTATGCCCCAGTATTGCTGGGCATACCCTACACCCCAGCCTTGACCCCAAGACTTGTTTATACCATACAGCAGTGCTTATGCATGATGCCCAGACCCAGAGGAAGTAGCAAAGAAGAGTGACATCTGAAGTGGTAATTCTGTTTTGGTGCTTAATTACAGGTCTGGGCTAAGCGCTCTTCTGAAGAATGCAATTTATATATCAAAAGTGCTTCCTGGACTTCTGCAGCTATTGTTTTTAACAAGTGGGTTTTATATTATAGTCAGGTGGTCAGAACCCTGCTTTGGCCATTTAATTACCAGGCCAGAGGCAAGATTCAATTGAAGCCATTTTACCCCATCTGTGAGATTTTCAAGAAGACTACAATAAAGGAAAGGTAGGGGGTTGAGGAAAGAGAAGGGAAGGAATACTGTTGAACATGTGGTGTATAAATGTGCAGCAGTAATAAAAGAGAAAAACCATGGCCCTTAAAGACAAACAAGTTAAGTGGAACAAAAAAAAATGTAACTCATTTCCCATGCAAATCAAGAATTTGAGATTAACTATTCTGTTCCATTGCTAAACTGTAAAGCACAGTTTGTATCTATGACTTCAATAAATTAATTTTACTTAGATTAAAGGTTTTTGATATTAGAATTAGGACAAAATTATCATTTTGGCAAGGCTTCTTTATTGTTCCAACTTCTCTCCGAAAAGCAAAAGCTCCCCTGAATGCCAGTTTCCATCACGTTTTTTAGAACACTCTTCATTTCTCCATTGGAAGAGAAACTGACAGGGTGACTGATGAATTGTCACACACCATGACTTGCACTTAGAGAAATACACGAAAAAGCTGTGAAGTGCAGTGTGAGCTATTTCCTAGGCTACAAAAAAGAACTTTGAAACCTTGTGGTGATCCAAAGACTCCTGTCACTGGGAAAGATGAACAGTTTCAGGAATGTTTCAAATGAAGCTGAGAGATCAAATTGTCCGTGTCCAGTTTATAGCTCCAGCTTTTTTCACTGAGCAACTTGTTTATCTTCCTTTCCCCATGTATTTTGAGAACTAATGGTTACACATCACTTTGGGGAAAACAAAATATGATCACTTCCTCAAGCAGACCCAGATCTGTTGCTTGATTCATCTTCATTTCAAATTTTCAGTTTATTTTTTGATGCTGCTGTTTAATAAACATAACCATCTATTTCCCTTGTGTGGTGCTCTGTAAATCATCTTTACAGCTGCTATGTCACAATTAGTGTAGCATTTTAAGTGTATCAAGACCTATATATGGAGTACATACTCTATAATGAGTGTATGGTATAATACTGCAATGCTGCTAATGGCAATAAAATACATTTTTACAGAATCTATAGTACGCTTTCTTTTTAAAGCTATTTATTTCTGTATGCTTTAGTATAGTAGTATATAAGACACCTTCAATGTTAGATTCAGTGACTGGCTGCCCGGCTGGTCGTACATGGAATTTCTTAGACTAGTCAAAAATCTTCAGTCCCTCTGACCTTAAAAGAGAATAATACTTACACCAACAAACAGCAACAATGCTTCCATTAAAAACAAAACACAAAAAAAATACTCCAATCCCAGAAAGCATTGAGCATTTCCTCACAGGAAGTAAAAAGTGCATATCAGTGTTATCTCAAAAGCTAGACACATAATTAAACATCCTCTGCATGAGGACACAGAATGGGAAAAGTGCCATAAAGGGTCAGGCCTTCTATCGAAATCTGTTCCCTGGCAGTGAGTTAGAAAAGAACAGGGTAGGTAAATATGAAACTTCCTTTAAGTATTATCCTAGGCTTAGAACATTCAGAGCTCTGAGATTTCTCAGCAGGAGACTCTTGTGAGGAATCTCAGTTGATTGCTCTCCCTTCACTTGTTCATGCAGTTTTAGCACTTCCAGAATCTTAAAATGGAAAGTTTTGAAAGTTGAATTGCAGGAGGAAAATTACTTTTTTTTTACTCTTAGGATTAATGCTGTAAATTGAAAAGGAAAAAGAACAGTCTTCTGACAATTAATTTTATAAGTTCAAATTTTGATAGCAATCATAAATAATATAACATTGCTCTTGGCTTTTGATAAAATGGGATGCTTCTATCATCTGTACCATTCTTTTCAACATATATCCAAAAAGCAATTGCTTGATTTTATTTATCTTTTCAACAGCCCATAGAGTGACTTGCAAATTACTTCCAATGAAAAAAAAATGCAGACTGTTTTTAAATTGTTTGCATCAAGAAATATAAATCCCACAAAACCTGAGACATAAGTCATTACCTCTTACAAGGTTACTGTATATGTTCCTTGCCAGAAAGATATCTGAGAGCAATGCTAAAGAATTTGCTTAAAATTAGCAATCACCTTGTCTTTCAATAACACAGTTACACAACTAAAGGCAATTTAGTGAAAAATGTTGCACCTCATCAAATACATGCTGCCATAAATTTTACATTTTTAGTACAGCAAACTGCTTTATTCATGAGGGTCAAAGGTAATGGCTACTAAGATGCCTGCTCCACAGAAAGCAGATGATGATAATGGATGTGATACACTATCCATAAATAGCATTCACTTTGCCTTACTTTTTATTTATTGCTAGAGTCCAATAATAGAAAATCAATCTACTTTAGCCTCACTATTACTGGATCCAGTGCAACCACTTTTGTTTCCTTTTGGAATTCTAAATCAAGGTTGTGAGTTCATTTTCCTGTTCCACAAACACTTCATGTTTTCACAGTCATCCTCAGTGAGTGAGATATATGATTACATCAATGTCACCTTCTTCCAGATGCCTGAATAGATTGTGCAGTCAGCACTGGGTTGCACGACTGGGCTCAACTACTTGTAAGAATACTTTATTCACTCTCTTCCAGTCTAATTAAAGGCAAGCAAACAAACAAACAAACCCCCAAAAGATACCACCTTTCAGATTGTTTCCTTGGATATTTTTCCAAGAATACATTCAGGATGTGCATGCAAAATATACCTATCCACAACACACCAATATTTTTTTTTCCTTTTTTTCAAATTCAGCCCCATGCATGTAGGCTTTTCCCAAAGACTTGACCTCCAGATTCTTCTTTCCTCTGACTTTTCTAACAGAAATAAAGCTTAAGACAATGTGTTATTTAGACTCCCTAAACTCATCATGCCTGACCACTTGACCTCTGATCACCCAGACTGCTGGTTAGCTGACTTCCCAGCAGACTTGGCCTGTGCCAACTAGGGCAGTTCAAGGGTAGTGCATGCTAAACACCATTTCCAGTGGGCTCTATGGATAACCCTGCTCCAAGTCTGCTCTCTACAGACTCCCTCAGTGCTATCTCAGCAGGTGTTGCACCCTCAAATACTACATGCTTTCATTCAAGTGACCTAATTTAGCTTTTTTTAAAAAAAATCTGTGGGAAAGAAAACTGTGGAGCTGAAACTTTTAAACAAAAGGTAATAAACAGCCACTTTCAAATACAATGGACTGAATAAAAAACCCCACAGACATAAGTAAGATATGTTTGAAGGCCACAGGAAGACAAACAGCACAGGGGAGCTCCAGGGCCATTTGAGATGGTATTGATTGGCCAATCTGATCTTAAGGGGAATACAGCCCTAAATAATATGGTCATGAGCTAGGCTATGCCTCCAGGCAGGGAGAGAGGCTGTGTCCTGGCCATCTGCTGTTTAGTAGAGGCATAGCTAAAAACGCCTCCAATCTTTGTGTGATTGAGAACCAGACTGAGCTGTATGCACGTGATACTCTTACCACTTATAAAGTAAGTAGGTAGCTACAAAAATGCCAAAAGTGGTTCTGCTGACTGAAAAGGTATTTTCATAGAGTACAGTTCTTGAATGAAGTCTCCTTTTAATATTAGTTTGCAAGGACAATACTTTAAATCTCCTTAGAAAGTGACAAATTTCTTCTGGCTGGTATTCTTCAGGTCAATTCAAGTCCAAGTCTGTATTAAACAACAAGATCCTCCATGAAGTCCCACCTTCTCATCTAAAGTTATTTTGGAAGCTTACTGAAATCACTGAGCTCACAGCAGACAATGCTCTATTTGGAATATTGAGGAACCCCCACCCTTCTGGGAATTCCCAGTTCCCAGAATGCTGCACGCCTACTGCTCCTTCATTTATTGCTCCAGACGAAGTTGAAATGAAGGGAAATGGACAATATAAAATCTTGCATGACATTATAATTAAATGTGTGACTTGTCAAAACCTTTGTTTAACAGGATGAGCTCACTTAGCCAGATCCCATATGTGTGTTAATTATAGCAAGAAAGCAAACAAAATGTCAATAGTTAAAACAAATCCTACCAACAGGAAATGGTTATCAAGCTGTGATAAAATGTTTATCAGGAAATGTTTTTACACTATCCAAAACATTTCCTGTCTGTAACATTTTTTGTGGGAAAAAGAATATCTATGGTGCTAGAAATAGCATCTTTGCAAGGAATTAAATGACAGAGCTTATAGAAAATGGCAATAGTCACAGATCTAGCTTCTGTCCTGTTTTCTCCTGTGTACATAGTATGATGTAACTCGGAAAGAAAACTGTTTTCAGAAGTTACATGGACATCACTAAAGTTTGTATTTCACAGACTAAAAAATAATTTAAAGCAAATTTTTCATAGGTAGAATCTAAGCAATGTAATCATGGAGGTAGTGGAACCTTAATTCTTTGCTCACTGAGACTAATAGTGAAACAGTATTTCTGTTAAAATATCTGGAAAAGATCAAAAAAGATTAATTAGGCTGAAAACCACTACTATTGAAGGCATAAAAAGAATGATACTCAAGGTGAAGAGGACCCAGAGATTATCTGTTGAAATGCTTACCTAAAATAAAAAGAACGAAGATTTACATTTCCATAATCATGATTTTTCAAAACTCGAAAAATCCTGATTTGTTGCAAACATAATGGGTAGTATCACAAAATCACAACAGAGATGGCATCTGAATATCAACAAAGACTTGTCAGCATCAACCTATCAGACATTACTGAATATAGAAGCAAAATAGATGGTTCTTCCTAGACTTGTTGTTCTATCAGCCATGTGATATCTAACCTGTAGTCTGTTATTCCATTCTTAAAATATTTCATCCCTGCAAAAAAGAACAGTGAACCTTAATGGCTTTTTAAAGGGAACTGAGCCACTAAGACTGCTCGAGTATTTTGAATTATTAGGTTATTGTGAAATAATCTTTTTATTAATCAACATTTATATGAAAGACACTTTGTTTTGATTAAAAACTGCTATTTGTTCCTATTTTAACTACAGGTTCTATACCTTTTATTGCAATTTTTTTTTTTTTCATTTCCTGTACACGGAAACTATAATGGAGGTAACGATATAATCCTAAAAGTGGAAAGTACTTCAACAGATCATCTGATAAATTTTCATTACATGAATTAGGATCAACAAAAGTTACTTTATTTTTGGTCTACAATTTCAAATCATGGAAACTACAACCTCACTGGACAATCTATTCCCAACTTCCTTATTATCACTGTGAGAGCAGTTTTCCCTCTTGCCAAAGCTGAATCTCCTTTACTTCAGTTCTGTTCCTGATCATGCAGTGATCAAAAATTCTCCTTGCTCTTTGCAGTAGCATTTTCTCACAACTTGGCAATGTTTCTTTTCTGTCTTAAGATACTATTTTTGGATGCCCCAGTATGAGGTTTACCTGTTTTGCAATGATGTGATGCTACTGTATAAACTAAAATTAGACAGCCTTGCCGTGCACCATCAGTCCTTCCCGGCTTCATGTCCAACAAAAATGGAATGAATATCATCCTAGTCATTAACTGAAATACTGGAAGGACCTACAAACTGCTTGTAAAATGAGACAGGCAAATACTAGAATCACACAATCATAGAATAGTTTTGTTTTGGAAGGGACCTTTAAAGGTCATCTAGTCCAACCCCCCTGCAATGAGCATTCCTTTCCATTCCAATTCCTTTCCATTCATTGCTTCTGAGTTCTAAATTTGGCATTGCATTTAGGAAAGGAGAAAAACAACCCAGGGACAGTTCAAATGAAAGGAAGAAAATGAGACAGGAGTTCAACAAATGGCATGTAAGAAAAGGCAGAAATAACTGGATCAGGTTTTCACTTGAAGGCATAAAAAATGGAGGCCACTTTCCATTTTCACTGTCAGAAATTTGTGCACCATTTCTGGTTTGAACTCCTGAGGCTTTAATTTCTCTCCACAGCTTCTTATAATGGCTTTTTTTCTTTCCATTAAATTAAAACGCCATTTGGTACCTAATATTTTCTCATTGTAAGGAACCTATAAACTGCAATTACCTTTAAACTGTTTTCAATAAGCTAAACAAATAATCCCTCTGTCTCTTATTTTCAAATCATTGATCATCTTTATTCACCATATCCCATTTTCAACGTCCCTATCAAAATGCATAGTAGCATTATATGCAGCATCCTAATAGCTGGTCTAAAAAATACTAATTACTGGATGCAAATTTCCTTTTAATTACTGTTGATTCCAGTCTTGGCACATTCATGAATTAAATTAGCCTTTTTCACTTCTACATTCTCTGGCATTTAGCTGTTGTTCACTGAATTCAATCCTTAAGCTAAATGTTCCAGAATGCACTTTCTCTGCTCAGAGATCTACATCTATTGCTTCTAGATTTAAGGGCTTCACTGTATCAAACTGCATTTTGTTTCAGAGGATCGAATACACCACGTGTTCCACTGCTTCTAAGTGCGACCTTCAGCCTGATGCAGTACATAGCACTTCCGTGAGCCAAATCGAGCATAACTTCTAGAAAAACATTGTTTTAAAATATGCATATTGTTTTAAAATACGCACTGAAGAATCAATACACAGCTCACAGCCCAAGATGAAACTTGTTCTAGGGGACAATTACTCTTTGCTTTACTTCCAGTCTGAAAATTAATAGCTTCAGCTTCCACTGGGTTTTGCTACCACTGTCTGCTTGGCTGAAATAATCACGTATATGATTATTCTTATACACTCATCTGAGATCCAGCAAGGTCAGGCTGAACGGGGCTCTGAGCCGCTTAGTCTAGAGGAAGATAGCCCAGCCTATGGTGGGGGGGGAGGGAACGGGATGATCTTTAAGGTTCCTGCCAAGCCAAACCATTCTGTGATTCTTTGATTCCGTGCATTGGGGAGCATGAATTTTCCCAAAGCAGCCATGTCATCACAAAGGGCCAGGCCCTGGGAGTGCTCCTGCCTCTCCCGCAGCTCTCCCCGGCAGCCAGAACTCGCCCTCTCCCCGGC
>NW_008238132.1:6544849-6581567 GCF_000691975.1 Corvus brachyrhynchos | reverse complement strand
GCCCCCCCTTCCTTTTGCTTCCCTTCCCTGGGCGGCCGTCAGTGGGGAGCGGGGCTGGGGCAGGGCGCGGCCGCCCGTGCTGCGTGGGCTGGGCCGGGCTGGGGCTGCTCTCCCCGGGGCCTCGTTTCTCAGGCACCCGGTCTGTAAATGGCCGATAACGGGGACGGCGGTGTGTCTGTCTGTCTGTGTCTGTGTGTCTGTCTGTGTGTGCTCCACTTCCGTCAGTTCTCATCTGTGTGGTGGCGGTGCGCGCTGCCCGCAGGTGCGCAGAGGTGTGATGGTGGTGGCGGCACTACGGACGAGCTGAGCTTGGCGACCGCTTACGGTTTTAAGGAAAACAAGGGATACTTTGGAAACCAAGCACCGTTTATTTATTGTGTGGGAGATGGGAGGATTTCGTGGCGTTTCCTTGTGCAGGTGAAATTCTAATATCGGGCACAGTCAGCAAAGAGGTTTTACTCAGGTTATGAATGGGGTAAGGTCTGTAGGAAGTGATGCTTGTGCACCATCAGAAGCCATTTGGGCCGATGAATCGATGCGCCTTTCAGTACATGAAGGGAACTTGCAGGAAAGATAGGGCAAGACTATTTACAAGAGAATGTAGTGACAGGACAAGGGGGAACGGGTTCAAATTGAAAGGGAGTACATCAGATGTTAGGAAAAAATCTTCACTGTGATTGGGAAGGTACTGGAACAGGTTGCCCAGAGATACTATGGATGTCCCATCCCTGGAGGTGTTCAAGGCCATGTTGGATGGAGCTCTGAGAAACCTGGTCTAGTGGAAGGTGTCGCTGCTCATGGTAGGGGTTGGAATGAGATGATCTTTAAGGTCCCTTCCAACCCAAATCATTTTATGATTCCATGTTGGAGGATGTGAAAGCAAACACAGGGTAAAGGAAACATTTAGAAACAATCATCCTGCTCAGTGTTGATAGAAGAGATAATACTGTCCTGGTATAGGAAATAAATGTGACAGAATTATGCAGGATGTGAATGATGTGACAGACTGTAAAATAGCAGAAAGAGATTCTGTGGATAAAGAGTCACTTCTTTGAAAGAAGAAAATTATAAGAGCTTTTGATGATGTCTGCTGTAGACCATGGGAGTTGGATTTGTATAAGAATATTGCTTACTGAGAGAAGCTGTTCAGGAATTATGTCACAGATGGATTTCTTTCTTAGACTGTAGAATCACAGAATGATTTGGGTTTGAAGGGACCTTAAAGATCATCTGGTTCCAACCTCCCTGCCATGGGCAGGAATGACATTCACTAGACCAGGTTGCGCCTGGCCCCATACCGTGGCTTTGAACACTGCCAGGGACGAGGCACCCACAACTTTTCTTGGCAAACTCTTTGTGCCCTCACCACCATCTGAGTAAAGAATTGCTTCCTAGGATCTAATCTGATTCTGTCCTCTTGCAGTTTAAAGCTATTCCCCCTTGTCATATCAATATCTGCCTGTGTAAAAAGTGACTCTCCCTCTTTCTTATAAGCCCCCTTTAAGTACTAAAAGGCCACAATGAGGTCTTCCTGGAACCTCTTCTTCTCCAGGCTGAACAACCAACAGATATAGATGGTGGCATCATTTAGACATGCAGTAATCCAGATGATCTTACATGCAACTGCTGTAAACTTGCCAAATAAGCACTGAATTGTCTTAGACTTGCTCTCAATTAAGCAGTGTGAAAATTCTGGGAAAAGGTGGTTCGTTAGTCAGCTTGGGGTCTTGGATCACAGTTTTAATTAGATTAAATAAATAGAAATAAAATAGGTGACTAGAGAGGTTTGAAATTCTTAGTTTTAGAAGGGCAAACTTGGAAAAATTAAGAGGATTAATTAGCGGTGTTGGTTGTACAGGAGTCCTGAGGGCCCTAGAAATAAAGAAGGTAGACAGCTGTATTATGCCATAGGTAGAATTCATTTGGAATTTACATCCAAAAAAATTTTAAGAAAGGTCTATTGAAAACAACTTCTAACCATGAAAAAGGATTTTAGAAATAAAGACTAGGAAAAGGATAGTTAAGCAAAGTGAAAATGAAGAGGTAAATTGTCAATTTCACAGTAAGAATTGGCAAAAGTAATTCTGAGTTAGTTATAGACAATTGTTTTTTTAAGCTTCTTTAATCATGTAAGTGAAAACAGTAATAGAAATAAGACCTCTGGGTGATAAAGTTGAGGTAAAATGGCCTTGGCATCATGATGCGTATCATGTTGCAGTTTGGAGGAGGCTACTGCAGTGGGTAGACTTAATGTTAGATGCTCAAACTTTTACCTTGAAAGAATGAGATTTTATCTCTTAATTATTTTTTAAGGATTGGGAAACCTCTGTGTGTTATGTCTGATCCAATGCTCTTGCCACTTAATGTTCAGCAGTTCCACTTTCCACTATCAGAAGACTGGAACAGTACATTTGGGTATTTAACAGCCATTTACTGGTAGAGGAAGTGGGGTAACTTTTCTTTCACATACACATTCTATTTACCATTTTGTCTCTCTTACATAACATGCACTATCCTTGTACGCAGACAGCATTAAGAGTTTTAAAGATCAGAGTTCTTAGCTCCAGGTATATAATACCTGTGGTGTGTGTATGTGTATAATCTATAGTATTTTTAGATATGCATTTATGTAGATGTGTGTTTGATGTATATACCTAGTTAAATTCTGACTTTGTCAGGCTCCCACATGCAGGTACAATGCCACCTGACATCTGAAGCTGGTACATGTTTTATCCTGAGCAACTGACCTGTTGGTGCTTCTTAAGTTCTTAAAGCTTCAATATTTCCTGTACTACAATTTCTTAAATTTATAAAAAATAGCTGAGTTTTTTGTGTATTTATTGCATTATTTTGAATTGTTTTGTTCTGTTGCATAGTCAGTATTTTTAAGAAAGTTTTTTTTTCTTAAACTGAATCTTCGGATTAATTTTGTTTCCCTAAAGCTGGTTCCGTGGCCTCTCATGTTGGAAGGTCAAAATGAAGATAAGTTTTCAATTCTACCAAATCAGTTGTATGGTAAATGAAGTTTTATGTAGAATATAAAGTAGGCAAGAGCCAACAATTGCATCAGTTGTATTTTGTTTGTGTGTCTGTATGGATTACAGGAAATGAAGTGTATGTAGAGCTTGGCTAACAATTCAGCAAAGAGAAGGAACTTCTCAAGTTAATTTTCTGAAGATCTTGGATTAACCACATCAAAATTGTGAACAGATGCTTTTCTATAGCATCTCAGGTTAGATTTAGGATACATTAGATTACATTAGGTTAGATTTTGATGCAGGAATGACATCTTGTTCCCAGGAGACTGTCTGACAAAATGTTTGATTATTTTATTGATGATCTCAAGGTCTGGAGATAATGCTCATTTTATTTTTTTCCTTTTACTGGAGAAGTAAACCACTAATTATGTGAAAATGACTCCAGCACTGAAAGTAGTTCTTGCATTGTTTCCATGATCTGAAACACTTGTTTGCCTCCAAAAGGTACTTTTGCAAGTGTAGAAAGAAGTGTAAATACTTTTAAGTGAAAATGTGTTTAGATTGACATTTTCTTAGCAGGCTTTTTTAGCTGCTGACTTTGACATTTCAATAAGTCTACTGGAGGCTTAATTTTTTTATAAACATTACTATTTTCTTGTCTTTGTATTTCTGCCTTTCATTTGTTTGTTGTATAGCTTCTCTTTCTTAGTAGTTGCCAGACACTTTCTTCAAATCTTTTTTTTTAAGTCAAGTAGATGGATAGCCAAAGCTGTGGGGTTATTTTTTCAGATTGACTATAGGGTTTGTAGCATGAGAAAAGAATTTGGGATTATTTTTTTATTTCTGCTTTAAGTATTTTCCTTCTGGTGTATGATGATGACTTTTTCCAGTTGCTTCCACTCTTTTTTCTGGCTGGTCAACAATCCACTATTCTATATCAATGATATTCATTTCTAAGGGGGAAAAAGTAACTGATGTAGGAATAAGAAAAATTAAGAAACTTAATATGAGCACTTGTCTTACCACCACTTAGGATATGCATTCTGCATATGAACCTCTGGAAATGTCAGTCGGGTCATGCTGGAGGTCCATCCCTGGAGCTGGATGTCCACCTGGAACAGGTGGAACTGGATGTCATGCCAGAAGAGAGGTGGTATCTGACAAGATGCTTTTGACTGAAGTTTTGCCTCTGGAGATGGAGCCAATAAAGAGTTTCTTGGATCTAGCCTCTAAACCGTGTGTTGATTTGCTTCTGTAATGCGTAGGCATGCAGTGGAACTTGTGTCAGGAGCAAAGAATTCAGAGTCTGGTGTCATAAAGCACGAAGGGGAAGATCATGCTTTAGTTGGAGTTAGAAGTTTTTTGAACAACCACTCACTGTTTCTGAAGGTCTGCAATTTCTTGGTAGTGGAAAATGACACATCAGTGGAAGAATGAATGACAAGCTGAGTTCTGTCAATTTATTGTCACCACTGGGTGTAGTACTGACATCTCACTGTACATGAAGAAGGAAGATAATTTTGAAAAGAGTCTTCCTAGAAAGGAATGTGACCTGTTCAATAGGAGTACATGTTGGCAGTATTGCTGATCTGATCTCTCCTGCAAAATTGCTTGGACAAGTCAGCATCATGTCATGACTATTCTGGTAGGAAACTGCTGAGAAATCAGGAATATCAGAGGAGATTAGGTTCCTTTTCTAAAAGTGTCATCAAGTCCCTTTTCTCTGTGACTGTTTCTTCCTAATCTTTCCTAAGCTTGTGGTTAGAGTCCTTGGGGAAGAAGCTGCAGACAGACCTTTGATTCAGCAGATGAGATTCATAAATGCCCAAGTTAAGTGGGAGGAAGTATTAAGTGGAGTTCTGAAAATTTTTGTTTGCTTGCCAAGTTCCTAGAGAGAGAATCCACAAGAATGTTTACATTCAGATGAGTCAGTGAACCTGTTTAAATATTTAGGGTTAAATGGTCTTGGCCTGCTAATAGAGCTTGGCT
Source organism: Corvus brachyrhynchos (assembly GCF_000691975.1). Classification (NCBI taxonomy): domain Eukaryota; kingdom Metazoa; phylum Chordata; class Aves; order Passeriformes; family Corvidae; genus Corvus; species Corvus brachyrhynchos. The sequence continues at coordinate 6,576,600 of NW_008238132.1, read as the reverse complement.
ATTAGGATTAGTATTTATGTTCCTTAACTCAATCTTATCAGAAACGTGTGTGCCTTACCCAAAGACCTATTGTGGCTGGACCAAAATAAGTGTCAAGCCTTTCAGCTTCCAAAACCAAAACTCAGACTGCCAGAGTATGCTGTCCAGATTCTTAATTGTACTTGGATTCCAGATAAGAGATTTGTGGAAGTTCGGTATAAATATTTTTTGTATCAAAAGGCTGTGCCCGTCCTCAAGAAATGGATGTTTACAATAGTGTTATCTCCTTTAGAGTTGCACTGGGGAAGTTTTTGGGGAAACACAGCTAGTGAAAATTATAAAAAGTTTTCATGCATGAGAAATATTTCTTGCTTGTCTTTTCACTTTCTAAAGTGAGTATTGCATTTTTTTTTAAATGTAGTGGCTAGCTATTTCTAAGTAAGGGGTTTTAGCAGTTATGCACGTATTATAAGATTTAGTAGATGAACAAACCCAGTAAGTCATCTAAAATAACTAGGATGTGTTTTTCTCCTGTACCTGATTTACTCAAATATACAGGTTTTTGTCTTTCCATTTTTTGATGAAAATACTGGTTTTTTCTTTGCTTGACTGTATTCACAATGGTTATTTTTCTGGAGGAAAATTCTTGCAAGTAGGCCAATATGAATCATTGCTAGTATTTTAAAGGTATATGGATAAGAATGGTTCTTAAACAGGCCTAATTTTTTTTCCGTCTATTTTTGGGATCCCCAGGTGGATATATACTCTTAAATCAATTACAGGTTTTTAAAAAGAACAGCTTTGCAGATACAACTATGTGGCACTCAGTATGTACTTTTATTAGAAGACATGAATTTGAATAAAAGAATAAACTGGCATAATTTGAGTCACCCCATGTGCTCCTATGGGGTTGCTCAGAAATAAGGTGTCCTTGTTTGCAGTGTAAATTGAAAATGCATTTGCAGGGTAATTTTCTTGTCGTTTTAGATAAGATAAAGCATGTTCTAACTTTTGAGTTGTGAGGGCATGTAACTGATCTTTGTTCTTGAAAAGCTGGAACAAAATTGTGCAGAATCTGAAAAGTGGTGAAGTGGAGCACCTTCTATTAGGTAACTGAGGTGGTTAGATCCTAATGTATCTTTATACTAACAAATCAACTGCTTTTAAAGTCAAACTATGCATTTGTCTGAACAGATGCAATTGAAGAGAAGTACTAGAACCTGAAGAATCATGGGTATCAGTTTTGTATCAAGTGGCTTGAGGAAGGAAATACGGAATTCTACATTTGTTTAACCTAGAAAATTCATAGTTAGTAATTATTCCCTTGGGGGCCTGAGTGTAGGCTAAGGATGCCCAAGAAGTGGGTAACATATGTCAGCATTGCTAGGGAATGCTGGAAATGGATGCTGCAAAATATTGGATAGCCTCGATAATCAGTTTCACAGTAGGACTACTGGCATACTTGAAATTAAATGCTTCCGACCAGTTCAGTAGTACAGGCAAAGGCCTTGATTAGGCATATTGTTTCTACTTCAAAGAGAGATAATGTGCACAAAATTAACTGGTTGCATTCTTGATGTTTGAACAAGTATGTTGAAGAAAACAAGAAACTGCTTAACCACAAGAGTTCAGCAAGTTGCCGCATTTCCATGAAGGTGTGAAGCTTGATAAATGGCTGTGTGTGCTTATTCAGGGCTCTGCTCAGCTGCCCAGGCAGAACTGTCTGGTGCCATTTAGTTCTTAGCTGCTGCTCAAGCTTGGCATGGATACATGGATATCCCATGGGTCCTGTATCATATCCGCCAGCGCCGTTCAGTGTCGGGGATCCCAAGGTCATCTCAAATAGCAGCAGGTGCTGACGTGGAGGCAACTGAGTCAGCCCTTGAGTCTTTTCCAGTTGAAGGGAAATATAACTTAGCTTCTAGTTATTTCAGTTTGCTGTGTGTTTGAGCCTTGAGCTCAAAGTCAATGTGGACTTTCACAGGAGCTGAATTCATCATTTAAAGTCTCAAACTAGGTGTATAAAATACACTCTGTGTGTGTAGATTTGTGGGTTTTGTTGAAGCTTAAGCTTAACAGTTGTGCATATTCAGTGGTCGAGCTGCAGTAGTTGTTCAGGTTTTCATTTGTTTCAGGAAAATAATTTTTGTTTGTTTATTCAGTAAATTACATTGTATTTGTTGAATCATTAACATTTATAATACTTAAGTCATACTAATTTGAGGTATTTTGTGTCATTGGATTAGGTCTTATGGCGTGAAGTCTCACATAGGAGACATTTAGCAGTAAGGTAGTTTCATGCAGCTACATTTGATACTTATTTTAGTGTGGTATTACTCTGAAAATTAACTCAGTGAAACAGTAACTTGTTTGTTGGATGTTATTCTGCCTGTTGGATGTTATTCTGCCTGTAGTCAGAATTTTACAGACATGTAATTTTATGTAAGAAGTAAACAGATTTTTAGCTATGTCTGAACCAATGTACCTCAAAGAAAATGATGTGTACAACTTCCATAATTGTTCGGTGAAAGTGGCTTGTACAGCTTCAGAGCTGCTTCTCATTTTTGTAGTTTTATTGAAAACAGAGTTGCATGGCTTTATGTTAGGCAATAATTTTAGGATAGTAGAGTTGTGCATATTTGTGAAGAAACATCTGGTCTGAAAATCTGTTTCTATTGATAATGTACGTTGTAGAAATTATACAGGTAATTTACAGAGCTGACAATATTTTCTGAAGTAGAATGAATTTTTTAGGAGGTCTCAGTAAACCTGAAAAGACACAAATGTTTTTCTAACATTGGTTTCAGAATGGAACTGGAATAAGAGCATTTGAAAGCTTAAGCCAGAAATTGAATTCTCTGAGGTGTGCTTTTTCTTTGCTGAAAGAAATGTCTTAAAGCATTCTGTCAGCAACGTTTTCAATTTATTTTTACTGCAATAAAAAGGCATTGGAGTATGGTGCTCATAAAACATCTTTTTTTCCAATCACAATCTGATTGATTTTCCTACTTGTTTTAAAAGAAATGTTTTGTCCAATGATTAGTATTTTAGGTAAGAATACAGAAGAGCAGGGTCTGCCTAACTGATCATTGTACAATTGTATATAAAAGCAAAACTGAGTGAGCTTTGTATTTCTTGTTTTCTCACCCTAAAGAAGAAGATAGTTCTGGCTTAATATTAAGTGTGTATAGTTTCAGAAAGTATTGTTGCAGCAAAATGATATGATGATTTTAACCACAGTTCTCTCTCTGCAGGGGGACACAAATACAAATCCATATGGAGGATGAACCTCCTCCTCAAGGAGTCAGTGCCAAGGTCAGAGTGTTGATTTGCATTGAGAATTCTGTACTGCTCTGCTCAAAAGGTTCCATTTAGCAGTAGCTTAGTACATGCAAGTAGTTTTCAAGGTGGACAGAAAACAAAAGCTATAGGTAGAAGCAATGATACTAGCAGAAAAAATCTCGCTTAAGTCATCCACAAAATATAAGAAGAACAATATATTCATACAGCATCTGAGATTCATGTCTAAGTCTGCCTTTCGTGACTTTGTGCAATATAATGAGGGAACTGGTCACTTATGGGATATAAATATTGGTAGGCTAAGAGTTCAAGCTGGTTTTCATATTTTTGAAATAAAATATAGTGTAGAAGTGTATGAAGGGAGAAAGTCTTGAAAGGTGAAAGAATATCTCTTACTGAGTTGAGTGTAAGTAATAATTCCAGAGACAGAATTTAGATTATGGATACTTTTTTGTCTGATAAAGTTTTGGTTCTTTCTGTTTTTTAAAAAAAGATCAGTATCATAAGTATTTCCTCGAGTGCTTTTTATAAGAGTAGTTGGGGATTTTTTCTTTCAGTGTATTATTTTAGTGTTAAGAAATGCTACAGTTCAGGGGTTTTTTTAACCTGTTAATTATGAGGGCAGGACATGAATGCTTTGTAGAGTGAGGTTACAGGAAAAACAACTTTTCTATTTAAGAGGAATGGGTTCTGACCCACTGAGCACTTGGAATTTAGAGCCCACATTGTAAAGAAACCAATATGTTATTCCAATAAAGGAATCTGTAAAATTTAAGGACATCCTGACTGTCTTTTTGAATCTCAGACTTCTTCAGTCATGAGCAGAAGTGGGATGCAGTTTTGTTGATGCAGTTGGAAGAGTAGTCTGTGATGCTTTCAGTATTTATCCATATCTTAAGAGGGCCTAAAATTCTCTGTAGAATAAATGGTAGCCTCTTGACATAGAAAAATTACTCTGCAAACAGCAGATGAACAAAGACTGATTCCATATGGATTCTGGTCCTTCGTCCCTTATGACCCTGCTATGTGTCACAGAGAACAGCATTTGCTAGGATTAGCTTGGACCTACTTGCTCACTGACTTATTTCATAACATAATGTCTGTTTGTCCAGCTGCCTGCTGCTAAGCCTATTGTGTCAGCAGAATCTTACTTCCCTTTCACTTGCCAATTTGGCTGAAGTTGGTCAGTTATTTGCTGTGAGGAGATGGGGAAAGGACTGGTGTGATCAAAACCACAACTTTTTTTCCTGTGAAGATGGCCAATCCTTCTTTCCCCTCCTCAGAAGTATATAATAAAGAAATGTGTGATTAACTGCTATTTGTCTAAAGAATTTAATTTAGGATTAATTTAGGGTTTCAGTTTTGGATTTCTAATATTATGTTTGTGTATATTTTTTCATAGTAAGTGATACTAATTGAAAAATTCTTAAGGCTGATATAACATGCTTCTGACTCCAAACTAGAATTTATTCACATCTTTGTATGAGTTGGAGGTAGAAAAAATACATACATGAGAACAAATATGCATATTTCTCAAAGGTAAGTGTATTCTTGGGCAGACTTCTTTTATGGTTTCTTATTTTAACAACAATTGTAGCACCAGGGGAAAAGACACAGGTTTCAAATTTTGAATATAGACTTTATATTGGAATCCTGTACATTGAATTCTGTAAGATAGCACTTAAGTTGTATGAATGTAGTCAACCGTTTAACTTCTTACATGGTACTTTTCTCCATTAATATAGATCCTTTCTTTCTAGATCATGATATATTTTGTTTGTTTATTTAATGTCTTCCTTTCAAGTATTGTAGAATTAAAATACTGGTTTGTGGCTGAAAAAGGAGGTGGTGGTATTTATCTAATTTTTTACTATGCAAAGGCATACATTTCTCTCTGTGCAAGTATTTGATAGCATTTTTTATAATACCAGGCCTTGGAGGCAACACTGTTGTCAGCCCTGAAGATGCTGGATGTTGGGAAATGGCCGATCTTTTCTCTCTGTTCCCCAGAAGAGCTCAAGTTAATTCGCCAAGCCTGTGTATTTGGCAGTGCTGGTAATGAAGTGTTGTATGCAACTGAGAATGATGAGGTAATTGTCCAAGAGTGTGTATGAACATGACATGTTTAATCAGTTATGTATCAAGTTATTCTGAAGGCCAGCAGTAGGATAGTACACCTAGAGAAAGTACCTAGAGAAAGTTGCATGCAAAAATGTCTGATTGTTTCATTTGCTACTGAAACATTTTCAATTTAAATTAAAGGCTTCCTACCACTGTCACAGAACAGAGAAGATGGAGTTAGACATTTGTTGCAAGTGCATAGTGACAGGATGAGAAGCTGTGGACACAAACTGCAAGATGGGAAGTTCTGATTCAATACTAGGAAAAAATTGCCGTAAGAGGGGTTAAATCCTGAAGGAGTTGCAAGATTTGTTTTCCTTGGAGCTGTTCTAGAATCTTTTGGACATGGCCTTGAGTCAACTATCTGTTTAGATCTTTGCTGAGCATGAGAGTGGACTAGTTGACCTTTGGAGGACGTTTTCCATTGCAACCTAAATTATGAGTCTGTGATTCTTTTATGACAGGTTTTTGTGCTTGGCATGAACTGCAGTGGCTGTTTGGGAACAGGAGACATGCAGAGCACTATAGAACCAAGGAGGTTAGATTCCCTGTGTGGCAAAAAGATAGCCTGCCTGAGTTATGGAAGTGGCCCTCATGTTGTTCTTGCTACAGAAGGTAAAGTATGATCTGAATATTGTTTTTTCAGAGAGTCCACTTAAATTCATCCAGCAGGTGTGAAAAGTCTGGGCTGATAATGTGTGAGAGAGAGTTGAGATAAGTATTCTGGACTGTTAAGTCCAGTGTATTTTCATTGGCAAATATGACATGTCAGCTTTTTATTTTTAGAAGTTTTTCAAACCCTACTTTGATCTTGTTACTACTTCAGTTACTACTATTCAGTTGCGTTCCATCATTTTCTCCAGTCTTCACGGCAGACCATTCTACTTGCCTTTTTAATGTATGCATCTGTATTCCTCTGAGCTCTGTTGCTGGCAGATCTCACTGACACACTCATACTCCTTACCCTGATGATGAAGTACTGCCAAAGAGCAGATCCAGAACTGATCCTTGATGATTTTTCTTCGTAACTCCATTTGCATTAATAGCCTTTTTTAACTTGCCTTTTAGAGGGCTGTGATACGTTACACAATTCTTGTGTTAATTATTGTCATTTCCACTTTGCTGTATATTTCTGTGCCGGATGTTTCATGTGTTTACTGAAATTTGTATTCACATGTTGGTGAACTGAAGAAAAGGTTGATTGCTGTTGACAAGATAAAGTAATTCGACTTAACCAGTTCTTACAGAAAAGTATTGGTTTAGTGTAGCATTTTTTGCCTTTATAGTTCTTAGGGAATATGCATATTGTCAGGGAATGAAAGCTTATTATTTGAATTTTCCAAAATGGGAAGCAGTGCCAGGGCATAGACAAAAATTCTAATCAATTGTCAGTAACAAAGAAATTTAAATGGGGACTCTGAGCGTCATTTCATCCTTTTCTCTTCTGTATTGCACCATCCCTTTTCTTGCAGAAATACGTTTTCCTTTACTATGATTATGGTGATACTATCCTTTTGGATTTGTGGTCAACACTGTGAGAAGGTAGCATTGTTACACCCATGGGCTGAAGAGCCCCAAAGGACATATATCTATTTAGACACTTAAGTATGCATATTGTTATTGAATTTGACTTTTTAGTTTGTAATTTTATGTTGTGTACCCATTGGAGAAACAGAGATTTTTCAGCCAGCTCTTTACATTTTTCTTGTAGAAGGAGAAGTGTATACATGGGGTCATAATGCTTATAGTCAGCTGGGCAATGGTACAACAAATCATGGTTTCATTCCCTGTCAAGTCTCTACTAACCTGGTGAACAAGAAAGTCATTGAAGTTGCATGTGGCTCTCACCATTCTATGGTGTTAACATCTGACGGAGAGGTGAGTGTAGTGAGAATAAATATCTGTTTTCTCTTAGTGGAATTCACATATGTGAGAAACAGGAGAACACTCTGCACCTGTAGCATTAGACCTTGCTTCTTGCAATCCTCACAGTGCTGATGCAACACAAATGTTCCAAAAATATTGGAACTTGTTAGGGTGTAGCTGCTTTGAAGTGCATGCAGAACATTGATTTTGTGCCGCATCTGCTTGTAATAACAAATTATGCAGCCAGTTCCTTCCTATGCTGTACTCTGCTTTAAATGCTTAATGGCATTAAAGCTGATGTTAACGTAAATCACATTCACTGTAAGGAATTCTACCTGCCAAAGTAGAAAGTTTCCTGGAATTTGCCTCGAGGTGCCATTTGTGCCACTTAGCTATTCTACTTTGGATTCTGGAAGAGTAGCAATGGATTCTTCCAGCATTAACTGCAGCCATCATCTTTCCTCTTGCCTTTGTGTGGAGGAACATAAAAGAATGGAATATATAAATACTTAGATTGGCATGTTTTTGTTAGAAACAGTTCAGTTGTAAACCTATGTGTCTTCCTCGGTCTGCAAAACAATGCATCCACTTGCACATACAAAATGAAATTTTTTCTGCATACAGCTTTTTTCTCTCTTGAATATGTACTTTGAACTCTACATTATAAAGCCATCCTTGATGACAATTCTTTTGCAACAGGTATACACATGGGGTTATAATAACTCGGGCCAGGTTGGATCTGGTTCAACAGCAAATCAACCAATTCCTCGAAGAGTTACCAGCTGTCTGCAGAATAAAATAGTAGTTAATATAGCTTGTGGACAGATGTGCTCTATGGCTGTGGTGGAAAATGGAGAGGTAAGAAATTTTAAGTGAATATTTGAACTGAATTTTATTTCGTATAATAACTTGGCATGTAGATAATTTCAAGCCTGGTAGTAATGAGCTATTATTCTGAAAGAAGGTTTACCTTTCCAGATTCCCTCAGGGGTAGCTGCTTATACTGCTCATAAAAACCTTTGTTTTTATACCACTGCTGTCTTTAGCATTCATAGACAAATAAATTATTGTCTATACTAGAATCTTAAGTGTTGTGTGTGAGAGTAATCAGTGAATGTGAGAATAATCACTGAATGATATTTTAATTTTCAGTGCTCATATACACACATCTTAAGAGAAAACAAAGAAAATAGAAGTATATTGCATATATTTGTTGTACGGGAGTACCTCTTGAATCTCTCTCATACTTTTTTATCCTCTTTGCAAAGACACAAGGAGGTTGTAGAGTTCTTGATTTTGTTCATATATTGGGCAGCATACATCCTTGCTAGCTCCATTTCTCCAAACACTTGAGTGTAGAACTGGGTAGCTATTGACTGTTTGCAGTAGAACATACGTCACTGAAATTACCAGAGCTCAGTATTGTCCCTTTTTCTTATGTCTGGCATAAAGCTGCCTACTCAAACTGTTGTGCATAGCTTCCAGTTTATACTTGTTCTAGTGTGTTTTCTGTTAGAAGATTTTGGAATGAGAAATTAGCTCTTTGAAGAAGGGAAGTATTATGCTGGATTTGCTCTGTGCTGGCAGGCAGCCATATGAATCACTGAATTTCTGTTCTTCATATTAAAATATTGTAGTCCTACATAATCTAACTCTTAAAGAGCATGAGTATGGAAGTTTAGAATTCTAGATGAGCATGTAACTGGCATTTTAAAGAGAAACGTGTATATATGTGTTTATATAGGTAGGTATATGTGATCGTCTGTGTGTATCTACATATAAAGTACTAAAATATGGGGTGAGAAAGATTGAAGAAAATTACTATTATTTAAACTTTGAAGCAGTTGTATTGCTTTCAAAAGAAGTGAATAGTAGCAACCAGTTAAAAGTCCCTGTCTCTGTTTTAAGGTCTATGTCTGGGGGTACAATGGGAATGGCCAGCTGGGGCTGGGCAGCAGCGGCAACCAGCCCACGCCGTGCCGGATCGCAGCCCTGCAGGGCATTCGTGTGCAGCGGGTACGTGTGTGCTGCTCCACCTCAAACCCTCTAGGAACCTCTGCAAGTGTCCTATAGGCAGCATATGCTGCCTTTGAAGGAGGTAGCCCTTTGTTTCAAGTGACGTCAGAATGAAAAACACGTGTCCTAAAATGGACCTCCGCCAACAGGGGAGAAACTGTGACCCTGTGGAGTTCAGTGGGAATTTTGCCTTTGACTTCCATGAGGTCAGGATTTTACTTAAAGAGGACTAGACCATTAGAAATGTTTGTTTTGGTTTTTTTCTTCCTTGTGAAAATTAATTAAAAAAAAAATTCCTGTTATTTTAGTAGATAACAGTCTTTCCAGGATGTTCCATTCTTCATTAACCCCGCCTTCTTTTCTGGAAAAATGCCGCAGTTTAGCATTTTGTCTGTCTTGCAGACTGAATTTCCCTTTCAGAACTGCACTCCAGCCACACTGACTTACTGGTGTTTGGAGTCTGAACAAATTACCTCCCACTGCATTTGGCTAACATTTGGTATGATTCCATGGTTAGTCTTGACCTTTGGAGGTTATTGCACTTTACCAAATAGTGGGGCTGCCACCAGTGTAACTAGCAAACTGATAACTTCTTTTGGCTAATAAGAAGTATGCAAATGGACTGCAGGACTGATACTGGAAGTCTTTCATTGATTTATGCAAAAAAGAGGATACTGTCAGGAAAATGATACAATCTGTTAGAAAACATTGGTTTTGCAACCCAGTGAAAATTTGCAAGAGTGTTTTGAACTTTGGATCATATTTATTGCATTTACTCAGGGAAGCTGGGGATTTTTAAAGTCTTTTAAAAGAAACTCATTTAATTACATCATTTTACATTCAGTGCCTAGGATGTAAACAGTAGCTTTGCTGGTAGCAACTGGTGTTGGATAGTAATATAATAAAGTGAGTATTATGTTCCCCTGTATTTATTCTTCTATTTAGAGAGTGCTCCAGCAAGTTTGGCTTAGATTCTATTTCCATCCACTTCATTTACTTGATATTGATTAATACCATGCTGTAGATCTTTCTCTTGAAGTAAATAACTTAAAGGTTTATTTAATTTAAATTACATCACATGCTTCATGGATGTCAGTGGGGTATATGTAGTTATGGTAGATCTGCTTTGCAGGTCATATAAAGATAGGTGAGCTAGTTTTGAACAATGTAAATTGGTTTTTGATAGCCATCTATCTCTACTAAGTTACACTAACTCCTGCAGAGCAAGACTGTTGCTGGTAGTGTTGCCACTGTGTATCTGTCTGTATGTGAGGCATGTGCTGCATATGTAAAGTGGACTTTTGAACAATCTGATGTGAGGTACCTGGGGAGGCAGCTCAGCAGGACCAAGAGGGTTTCCCGCTAGAGGTTATGAGTTGACACAGTTGTGTGCTGCCATCAAAATGGAGAGTTTTGTCTCTTCCCTCTCTTTCCTGGCAGATTGCTCTTGTTGCTTACCTTGTGTGGTCCTTAGACCCTACTGTGAGAGTTTTCTTCCAGTGATGTAAGTTTAGAGAATGGCCTGGGTTGGAAGGGACCCTAAAAATCATCCAGTTCCACCCCCTGTCATGGGCAGGGACACCTTCCACTGGACTGAGTTGCTCAGGGCCTCGACCAGCCTGTCCTTGAACACTTCCAGAGATGGGGAGTTATGTCAGCAGAGGGTTCTCTGAGCACTAGAGCTGGCACAGGGAGGGGGCAGTTCTGTGTGGCTGTCAGTCAGGGATGAGAGGAGCAGACAGGGAGACCCCACCTGTTTTTCCAGTGGTAAGCTCTTCATATTGGAGCGGTTGTCCCTGGAGCAAGGCCAATGCAAGGCAGGCAATCTTCACTTTTCTGCATGTTGTTCACATTTGTCATAAGGCTTTCCTTCTTTCTCAGTTTCCAGCTATTCTTTTTGCTCTGCTCTTGAGATTATCTGCCAGGGTTTCTCATTGGTATATTTTTTCCTCAAAGTCACCTCATCTGATTTCCTTCCATTTGTAATCAACTCACCTGTATTTATAGTTTTTACACTGGTATAGAATCAATGGCATTGACGTATAGCATAAGATGCATCTATCTGTATTAACTTACAATTACATAAAAATGAGATTTTCTTCTTTTTATTATTCCTTATAGGTTGCCTGTGGCTATGCACATACATTAGTGCTAACAGATGAAGGTCAGATATATGCCTGGGGAGCCAATTCATACGGCCAGTTAGGTACTGGGAATAAAAGTAACCAGTCTTACCCTACAACAGTTATTGTGGATAAGGACAGGTAATACTTACAGTCTTGCAATCAGACATTGGTTGACATGCTCTGAGAAGAACTACATAAAATTATGGTATTTTTAATCTATTTTTTGGGGAGAAGGAGCCTATAATTTTTTGCAATGGTTCATCTGCTAAATGTGAACAGAATTTTCACTGAAAGTGCTTGAATCTGCCCCATAACCATCCCTGTGAAAAAGAAACTGGATATTCTGAGCCTGAATATGCTATTTTCTGCTTCGGCTCACACTGTACTTTACAGGCCTTAATTGCAGTTTCCCTTCAGTGGTGTAGTTTCATTGTTTGTTTGAAGTCAACAATAAAAGCTTTATTGTCTGTGAATATAAATTGTATTTTAATGTGCTACTTTTGACGAGAAGCATACTCAGAAGTAGTGAAGGGTGGACATCAGCAATTTGTGTTTTTTCTGCTATTAAATCTGGCTCATAACCCAGGAGAAAGAGAAAGGGAGGAGTTCTTTCTTAGCATTGTTGCCTAAAAATTAAGCTTAGATTTTTGCAAGTTTAATATTTTCCTCTGGGTCCTCGAGGGGTTAGTGGGGCAGTTATTTCTATTGCTATTGTAAAGCCATGTATGTATATGATCAGAGGTCTTGATTTTGGCCTCCTGTTGTGAATAAGAAGGAAAGTGAGATGTCCCTCTTAACCCTCTGTCTGAGCACGTCATTGTGAGGAAGTGGCATCGCTGCTCTGGTGATGAGACATGGCCTGATCTTGAACATTGCTATTTCTTTGTGTCTATTTGTGGTTTTGCTTAAAACATTGATTTTGTTTTTTCCAGACACTTAGGCCTCAGTTAAAATGTTACAATAATGATTTTAATACAAGTTTTAATGTTGCATGCTGCCTTTCCCTTTTGTTGGTCAGAATATGAATTCTTGGTGCCAGTGAAAATCTTGCCTCAATAAAGCCTGCAAGATTTGTGCATACAGCTTTAAACAAGTTGTTACCCTGCCATTATCCCCAGGCAGCTGGAAAACAAGTAAACAAGCAGTAGTTCAGACTGCAAAACAGTGGATTGTGTAATGCTGTACACAGTGGGAGTTTTGAAGTCCTAAATCAACCTTAGAATTAGAGACATAGCCTAGCTAAAAGACACTTAGAAGCAACTTTAAGTGCTGTTTGGTTCTAATATTTAATTTTAAAAATGAAAGTCCTTTACATGTAAGTAATAATAATTATATGAGTAAGATGAAGATGAAGTATGTTTAACTTTTTGGTTTATAACTGTTACCAATAAGTAAAAAGGCTTTCATTAATTTTCAATTATAAGCCAAAAGGCAATTTTTTTTTAATGTCTCCTCATTTCCTTCTTCGTCTTCTCCAAGTATTTGTTCTCTACGGCTCAATGCAGCCACTCACCTCACTGTCCAGCACCACCAAGGACACTCAGAGACTTGAAACTCATCATAGCTTTGCTTGAGATGGCTGAGGGGTCAGCAGTGTGCTGCAGTAGATACAGGGCTCTACTGCCACCGTGGCTGCTTGCTCCCAAGATGCTTTTCCACAGAGAAAGTTTGAGTGCATTCTCTTTGAAGAAACATTGCCAGCCCTTTTTAATTTTGCTATGTATGACCAGAAAGCATCCTTACTTACATGTGTGCTTACAAGCATGTCTTGCACCAGCAGAAGACAGGAGGCCATGAGATTATTCACTGCATTTTGCTCTTAATGGGAGTGACCTGCTTTTATTCTTTTGTTTGCTTGTGAATTCAGAGTTATAGAGATCGCAGCCTGCCACTCTGCGCACACGTCGGCTGCCAAGACGCAGAGTGGCCAGGTGTACATGTGGGGCCAGTGCCGGGGCCAGTCCGTGACCTTCCCCCACCTCACCCACTTTGCCTGCACTGACGATGTGTTCGCCTGCTTCGCCACCCCCGCCGTCATGTGGCGCCTGCTCTCCGTAGGTGAGCTGAAATACTTCTTTTTCTGACATCTTCTAAGTAGAATCATTACTTCATAAAACAGTTGTGTGTGTTTGAAGCCTAAACTTAGTTTCTCTCAAAAATTTACACGGGGAAGTGTAGTCCTAGTGACATGTTACATATATGTAAGTGTAATATGGAATTGTAAAAAATTGCTAAAGCCTGATGGCAGTGCTAAGTAATTGTCCATTTTATTGATGTCGGTTATTTCTATGGGGAAATGCCTTAGGTTTGGGATGGGGCTTTTTTTGTATAACCTCTGTATGTGACTGTCCAGTGGCTCTGGGTAGAAAAGCTGAGTTTTAATTTGGAGATTTGAGGAAGCCATGCAGAACCTTAGGAACTCTGAAGCTTTCTTTGATGGTCTTAAGTAGACTGCTAAGAATTGAGGGACCCAAATTCCCGTGTTCTGAATTGGCCACAAGCACTCAATCTCATCACAAGTGATCATGACCTGGTCTTCTGAAGAGACAAGTTGCTGGATCTCAGATATTTGGTTAGCATTAAGATCTGTCTTGCTGGCCTTGACTAGAAAGAGTTAAGTATACAGCATTGGCTACCAGAGAGCTCATTCTTCAGCTACAATTTAATCCCATAATGGTTTCTAATAAAGTTGCTGGGGTGTTGCTGGGTTTTTTTGTTTGGTTTGTTGGGGTATTTTTGTTGTTGTTTTTGTTGGTTTGGTTTGTTGTGGTTTTTGTTTGTTTGTTTGTTGTTGTTCTCGGGGGGTTTGTGGGGCTTTTTGGGGTTTTTTTGACCATGACTTCTTGGTCCCTTTGGAAATACCACTACTGCAGCAACGCTGTACCAAAGCATAAGGTGAAGCCTTACAGGAGGAAAAAGTTACTTTTCTTTTTAAACAAAACAAGTTTCAGATGCACTTTAAAAGCCACATTCTGATATGTGCCAAGTGGTCTGTTCAGCATCCCGGCACTATTCAGGGGCTCTGAGCAGGGTTCCTTTTGATGACACAGGGTATAGGATGCTGGCTATCAGGCCCTTATCATGTCTCCTGGGTTGTTTTTAGTTAGATGACTGTGCTGGTTTCAGATGTGCCTTTTTGCACACTCCAGGAGCTGAGTGTGACTGTCCTCTTCATCCTGTCCCACCTTGGCTAGTTGTCAGGACTGACTCACTATTGTTTGTTACCTGATGTACGCGTGGTGAGAATCCTCAGACAGCTGTGTCCTGGGATCTTACATCTGCTGACCTCGGTGCCATGGACATCTGCCATGCTTACAGCCCTCTGTGTTTTATTCTGGTGCTTCCACACCCAGGCATTCCCATTCTCTCCATGTTTGTGGCAGTTCGGACATTTCTAATACAATTCTTAGCACAGGCTGCTAAGGAGTTTTCTTGGCTTTGTGCCTTGTCAGTGTGAACTGCCTCTTCATTCCCTTCCTCTGGTTCCCCCTTCACTGCTGTAACAGTGAAATAAAAGCATGTGGTTTCCCTCTAAGCTGAACCCCACTATATTCAGTTCTCCTCTCATGGCTGTAGAAGTCATCTGGAGATGTATCTTGGACATCTGGATTGCCAGTTAACTTTGAAGAAGAGTTTCAGCTTTGCATTAGTTGCTAAAATGCTTACTTGTTTGGATAGCAGAGGTCTGAATAAATAAACCACATATTGTACAAAATAAAAACAAACAAAGTATTTTACAGTATCATTGTTTCAGAAATATTTCATTTTTCTTACCACTATATTGGATTTTTCTCCCCCATCCATTTTACCTGTACCAACCCAAATTGGGTATACCTGACATTCTCTAAATGAAATGCAAAATGATTGTGCTAAACAAAGTGTAACAGTATCAAAGTGTGTGTGTGGGTTAAGCTTTTTCTAGAGCTTGTGGAGAAGGTCTTTCCATTTCCAGCTGAATACTATTTTAATTTCTAGCTTGCTAGGTTACAGGACCTAGCATTTATGTAATTTTCTGTAGAGAACAACTAATTACTGACCCACAAGATCTGTATAAACCTATAATGAGTATTTATATGGTAAGAAGACAAAATGTTGTGATGGTTAAGAATGAGATTTGGGGGTGGAAGGGGTTGTTGATTTTTTTAGTAGTATTAAAGAAGATGGTTCTCTGAGTGTGATGAAGATTTGGATCAGTTCAGGAGGTAAAATTTTGTATGCAAATGATGAATGACTTCTCAAAGCTGTCTGGTAACTTTATAATGCAAATGTTATGTACACAGTGGGATATACAGATATATGACACAAACAGGAATATGCAGACATTGACACACTATGCTTCTAACACCATTAAGTCTAGGGAAAGCTATCCTTTTAGAATAGACTTGTAAGTGTTGGTATTTACTTTTAGGGATATTGCACTGGGCAGTTTCACTGCAACCAGCAAGTTGTTTCTGTAATAGATTTATTTTTGCTGTAATATAATGTCTCCTCATGAGAGCATTTCAGAAAATTTTATTATGATTTTTAATTGATCTTTTGAGGCTCTTATAGTAACTAACAGTTTTAATTTGAGATAATTTACTTATTAATGGTTGACAGTATCTTCTATCAGATGCAGCAGTAAACTTCTGAGACCTTTTTTTTTTTTTCTGGCCTGATATAGATGAGTTAGAGGAGTGGAATTTACAGGTTTTTTAATAGAGATATTTTCTTGGAGCAGGAAACTAAAAAGAACTGAAGAAAGCTGTCCTTTCTTTGCTTTTCTGGCTCACACAGAATGCACAGGCTGCTGGGGGGTTTTACTAGCCTTAAGGAGATGTATTTATTAAGAGTGTTAATTGCTGACAGATACCCAGAATGTTGTAGTGGGAGATACTTGTATTGCTTACTACTTTATAGTAAGTCCCCTATTTATTCTAGAGCCTGATGACCATCTGACAGTAGCCCAGTCACTAAAGAAGGAATTTGACAACCCTGAAACTGCAGACCTGAAGTTCCTAGTGGATGGAAAATACATTCATGTTCATAAAGTTCTTCTCAAAATTAGGTAAGGAACAAACTGTATAAATTGTATAAACTAAACTGTGTAGTGTAGTCCACTGTGCTGAGTCATCACTGAAGAAAATTCTTGACTTATTCTTACAAATTCCCTTTTCCCTGAGTCAGGGATTCATCTGCTGTTCTTTGCTGTTACTCTCTGTCACTCCTTGTAATTATCAAACATGTT
Organism: Corvus brachyrhynchos; assembly: GCF_000691975.1. Taxonomy (NCBI): domain Eukaryota; kingdom Metazoa; phylum Chordata; class Aves; order Passeriformes; family Corvidae; genus Corvus; species Corvus brachyrhynchos. Next base: position 6,559,965 of record NW_008238132.1, on the reverse strand, counting down.
GCTCTACTACCTGTCTTTCCATCACTTCCCTCCATCTGACATCTATCCTCCTTTGTGCTGCCTAAATGGCCTTGACCATGATTTCCAATAACCTTGGTTATTGCTGCTGAGGAAAAGGCTCACTTACTTCTGCTGTCTTCCCAGTAGTTAGAATCAGTTTTTTTCCTTCTTTATATGTTTGGCTTCCTCCACCAGAATGATTTGAGGGGGTTCTGTTTATTCTTGGCTTTCTTTCCTTCCACAGGACCCTTCAGTTGTTTCAGCAACTTCTGTAGGTGCTCTCCAGATTATCTTTTTTCTCCTTTTATGACAGATTTCTTGTTCTACTTGTTTTAAACCTTCTTATCAGTGAGTTTGACTTTTAAGCTGGCTTCTCTTTCTGTTTTTACAACTTTTTGCAAGTTAAAACCACTTTACAGTGAGATTTGACATAAGCAGTTCTACAGAATGATCTCATTATTATTAACATGCAGAGAGATTAATTTGTTACTGCTGATGTGGTTTCTACTGGGATATTTTAGAGACACTGCTTTAGATCTCTTCTGCCTTGCCAACTGCTTCTGCTTCGTCCTCCTCATTGTTACAGTATTTTTTTCTCTTTGCTATTTTTTTCTCAAAATGCTTGGCTATCTCACTCAGTTTATCACCACTCTCATCTTCCTACTTTTGCTCCTGAGTCCTAGTAGTGATTTCTTGTATATTACTGTGTAAAATTGAAATTCCCTGTTAAGTCTTGCCTGTTTTTTTTTTGTTGGAGTTTTTTCTGCTCTCCTCTTACTGCATCGATTACCTGTATTACTTTTGTCTTCCCTTTACTGGCTTCATTGCTTGTACATTACACTCATGCCTATAGTCCACCCTCTTCATTTGGAACGCCATGTGTTCTCTATCAGATACCACCAAACCAAAATCAAATCTTGTGTATGCCCAAAATGTTCCTGAGGTTCTTTTTCCTGATAATCAGACTGTATGTGGCTTTCTGTTACTTCTTTTTTCTTGCTCTCTTTCTCAGATTATGTGGCATTCTCTGAAGGAAATATGTCTAATTCTAAAATAGATTTAAATATATGGTGTTACCAAAATACTATGAAGGAATAATAAAGCATCAGGCACAGTCTGTAAAATTAATATTTTGTTTGAGTGTCATGATGCAACTGGATCAGGGTATTTAAAATGGTATTTTGCAGCATTCAGCCTCTTCCAGAGCACTGCCATGAAAGCAGTGCTGGTACAAGTTCCTTTTCATTATCCAGTCCTTTCTTTACTGCTTATGAGGACTGCTTTCCTTCTTGTCCTATTCCTGTTCTTGAACTGGATCCCCTTGTTGGTGGTTATTGGCTGGCGGTGGTGGCGAAATGTCCGGGAACGCCCGGCTCAGTGAGAGCAGCCCAAGGGCAGCGCTGCCTGCAGGAACAGATACATCCCAGTGTGTGGGTGGGACTCATCAGCTCTGCATTCAGCCAGCCAGAACTGGGCTGGGCTGTCCCTGATGGTAACAGGGAGAGAGACACTCCAAAGGATGAGTCACTCCAAAATGCTTTTCAGGCTGGAGGATGTGTGCTAACCAATTTTTATTTTCATTTACTTATTACTTTTTCAGGGATCAGTGTGTACCACCTTCTCTCTGACTTTTGTGTGGTGCCATTGGCGCACAGACCATTCCCAAGGTCTGATCCACGCTGGATGGATAGCATGGTCACCACTACTTAACATGAGGCTCTGGGAAGCAAAACAATGAGGTTTTTTTGGCTTCTCCCAATGCCAGAATGTGGTAACAGATATGCAGAAGCTAGATAATGACTTTTTATTTCTTTATGAATTTGACAAGGGTTTCCATTATTTTACTAAAAGCCCCAAAATACTGAGATAAAAAAAATTATTTCAATAACCAGTTAAATGTGAAGAACTTAAGTGATTAGTTAATTGTTTTTCATTTGGATTTAAGTGATACTGTCTTTAGGTTGTAGTCTTGTCTCAGAGACATTAAAAGGAAACCATCCTACTTTTTATAGAAAAGTTTGAGTAAAAGAAGAGAAAATTTAGATGTGGGAGAGTTATAAATTAGTGTAGTACAAAAAGGTACAATTAAATTGTGGTTTTTATAGGAAAAGTTATCAGAGGTGGTGATGTTCATTTATATCAACAAAAATTTTGAAAACAGTGCAAATGTTAGGATGCTTTTTAGGGAACAGTATGTTACAGTACATTGTAAATTACTGTGAACTGCAAGTTGCAGATTACAGCTGTCAAAGGCAGTGCTTTGTCCTTGTTTGTATCTGTTACAGAAGTATTCAGACTTGTAAGAAAAAGGTGATGAAAGATCTGAGTGAGAGTGTCTTCGCTTTCAATAATTTATCCTTGAATATAATGATTAATGCTAAATTGTGTATGGACTCTGACACTGGAATAAATGATATCTAAAACTATTAATGATTTCCCTCTTCATTAGGTAGTGTTGGAGAAATCAGGGTCAAATGTCGGAATTATCTAAGTTAATTGTAAACTTTATCTGCTACGAGACAGGGAATAAAATTGATTGCTAATGTACAATGTAATTAAGAAAATGGCATCAAAACCAGATGGATAATCCTTATAGATATTGTAAGTAGAAATGGATCCTGCCATAAAATATTAACAACAAATAAAATTCTGAATTATATGTATCAGGCTTATAAGCCTTATAAGGCTTAAAGAAATTAAGATGTTCAAAGCAAGAAATCATGTAGCTAGAGGTTCTGCTTGTGTATTTAGTCTGTTAGGACTGATTTATTTTTTTACCAACTTCTTGCTGCAGCTCATGTTTCAAGCTTAACTCTTTACAGTGTACAATCTTTGTTCATGTTTTGTAGGTGTGAACATTTTCGCTCCATACTCAATAATGATGATGAAATTATAGAAATGAGTGAATTTTCTTATCCTGTTTACCGAGCCTTCCTGGAATATCTGTATACAGACAACATTAGGCTCCCTCCTGAAGATGCAATAGGTATTTGTCATAAATGTAAATTACTCTAGATTATTGTTTTTGAAAAGTTCAGTCTGTGTCATTACTGGGTAAGGAAAGCAGGGCTTGTTAATTTTAGTTTCATTAGCTCTTAAATCTTGAGGTTGGCAGGTGTCAGGAAGAAAGGATGCAGTAGCAGGAAACATGCCCAAGGAGAATGAGTGGTGGGCATGCAGTGAGATCAAAGATGCAAAGTTTTCAAAAAGAGCTCGTTGTTGCTCTTATAAAGAGCTTTCTTTTATTTAGAAAGGCACTAATGCCATCCTGAAACTTTTCTTGTTTGAGTAGCTATAGCGATTTTTGTTCCTGAATGAAAAGGGAGCTCTTCCCTGCATGAATTTAAGAGGATGTAATTGATGTCCAGAATGGGAACAAGAGAACAGAACACTTGCATAGTAATACAATGGTTCCTTTTTTGATACATCTGTAGGGGACCTTAAAAAATGCACACATCAGCTAGAGAAAAAACCAGAGCAAGTCTTTGATTAATTCAGCCTAAAACAAAAGGGTAGTTGATTAATTTGAAGAGACACTTGTATATTTTGCACCACAATAGTTAAAGCTGTATGAATTTTCACAGGGCTGCTAGATTTGGCAACACTGTATAGAGAAAACAGACTGAAAAAGCTTTGCCAGCAAACGATCAAACAAGGCATTTGTGAAGAGAATGCCATTGCTCTTCTTTCTGCTGCTGTCAAGTACGAAGCTCAGGTAAGAACTTCTCTTCAGGTAAGCAGTTGTTTTCTGAGAAATTAAGCTGCCTAATGTAAACATGACTGTATTTAACTGGTAAGGCATGATTACTGTAATTTCCCTTTCTGGCTTTCCAGATATTTGTTTTCCCCTTTTTAAGCTGTAAAATAAAAATTGAAAAACCCCCAGTTACTAGTGTTTTCTTCCTGGTCTTTTGGCTTGCACCTGTGAGTCAGGGTTCTTAATCTGCTTCCTGCTTTGTTGTGTGGCATGCAAATTTCTCACTGCCATTTACATCTCTGCCTTTGGATTTTGCCCTGTCTTTCAGTCCCTGAGTTCCTCACCCACTCATTTTGTCTGCCAGTGTCTGGTACAGTCACTCTGGTACTGACTTTTACAGGCAGTGGGAAAATTTACGTATAAAGTCCTTGCATATTTACACTTGTGCTTATATAAAAAAATCCATTTTGCAGTATTGTTTTCAATGAATTGTGCTGACATACAACAAATCACCTATTGTTAATATTCTCCCCATATCCTGTCATCCCCATATCCTGTGGTCCACCCTTGATTGTGGAATGTGTCACTAGCACTCAGCCTGTTAGCAGTGCTTTTTGGGTAAACAAATACTTTCAAAGATATTTTCCTTTTCTCATCTTCTTAGTGCTGTGATGATTGTGGAAGTAACTATGTGGTGGGTTTTATTATTCAAAAAGTCTGCTTATGTATTTTAGTCATAGGGGACATTGTTATAAATACCTTTCAGGTGTGGGAGGCAAGTAGAAGGAAGAGACTGAAACAAACACTGAGTTAAAAATGTTGCAAAAGTCAGTGCTGTATGGAGACAGCAAACTATAGGAGATAATTTTGTGTAGGAGTTGCAAAGGGGAGGCTGGAAGTCGGTGAGTTCTGTCCATTGAAAGGGGATAACAAGGGATTAGTAGATACTAAGATCACCAGCTGCCAGTTACAAGGCATTTGTAACCCAGGTGTCAGAAACAGAGGGCATGAACAGCTGGGGCAAAGACGAGCTGTGCTTTCAGTGTGCTGTGCTGGTACAAGCCCAGCATAGCAGGGAAGACTCTACAGGAAGGCATGACCCAATGATTTGGTTCTCTTAACAGCAGATTTTTCATTAAAATTTTATTCTGTAGTTTCTCCTCATACAAGCTTTTCAACATTTTTGAACTCTTCAAAGCAGAAGTATTTTTAGTTGATCTGCATCTGGTGAAGTAGTTAAAGAGTAGTTAAAGATATGTTTATGTGTGTTGTGAAGTAGTAAACCTAGTCTGGACAAAGTACCAGAGTTCATAATGACTGAGACATAGTAAAAGGGATTGGCTGGATAACTAAATATGTGTTATCTTCCTTCTGTGATTCAGTATTTTACTCTTTCAAAACATGTTACAGTTTAACACAATTGTCAGATGATGAATTGGTTCACCTGCCCTGGCTGCAGCATGTGCCAAACTCGGGAGTGCATTGTTGCCCTCCTCCCTACACCCACAGCTCAGAAAGGGATGGAGTAGAATGGCTTTGGGGGAATGCAGCAAAGATTTCTTTATCAAAGACATGGGGATAGCCTCTGGCTAAGGATCTTCCAGTGTACTATATTAATATAGTAACTCCTGTTTTGAGAACCACTTGCAGTGTGTCAGGACTTCAGTAGAAAACTGTCGAAAGAAGGATTATGAAAGAGGCCTCATATTTTGGAAGTTTGAAAAGATAGAATTCAATTTTTTTTGTCAATAAATGTGAAGACTGCAAGTGAAAGATTATAGTGGTGTGTGATATGCCATTCACATTTCAAATTAAATGAAGACTGACTTGACTACTGTATGCATTGTTAAGATTTAAAATGCTTGAAAATATTTTTTCCTATCTTCAGAAAATACAAAGAGTTGCAGCTACAAGTTACTTTAAAGCATATTTCTCATATACTCTGTAGCAAATTTTAGACTAATCATCTTCTATAAAACAGAATAAAAAAGACAGTATTTCTTGAAACTGCAAAATGAGTGACCAGGATTCTCTGTAATCTATGGTCGGTCCTCTTCATACCAGCACCAGAAAAGGCAAGTGCTGTTCATTTTAGTTAGCATAAAAGTTCACACATTGACTGTAAAGCAGCTCAGGTTCTGACGGTACCATTTCAGAAGTCTGCTGGAACTTAAGCTGTCACTGTCTTTGATTGTTTATGTTTTTTATTTCCTCTGGTTTTTTGCTTCTGCTATTCTCATTCCGTTTCTACTTTCCCAGTAGTTGATGAGAGATACTTCCTATAGCATATATCTTCTTTAAGGATATTTTGTGCTTCATTTAAAGCTTTAATTAGATCTTGAAACATGGAATCTAAGGAAAAGGTTTCAAAAGGAAATGCACAGGTAGTCTTCTGAGTATCTTCCTACTATTAATCCCAGGCTACAATGTTTGTGTAGTTAACATAGAATTAAATTGGCATGGGTTACTCTTTTTGCTGTAACCCTTGAAGAGTTTATAGTTTATGGATCAATTCTGACTTCCTTGCTGCTGGCTCTGGCTCTGGCTGCAGAAGGTAATGAATTTTCCTTCAGAGCAAGTTGTTGCAGAGGACCCAACTAAAGGAGACTGACCCAGTGTATGGACAGAAGGATTGCCACTGTTGTGAGGAGTTTGAGTGGGAAAAATCTGCGGTGTGCAGTTGTGGTTGTATGGCTTGTACCCATTCTGTGCTGAATAGCTGAGTGTACTCTTACAGTGAGACCAGAACAAGACAGAACCTTTTGTGCTATCCAGGAATCCCATTAGACAGAGGGATACAATTCCTAGGTTTGCCATGAAAGACACGTGTATCCTAACATGCTGTTTGTGTTCAGCAAGCATCATCGCATTTTGCATCATATTTTGTTTTTATTTCCAGCATGACTAGGATATCTGCTATTTTTCACAGGATCGCTACTGAATGCAGTGCAGGGAGGAAAAGAAAGGAGTTATTGATGCTCTAGTAGTTCTGTGTGGGGCAAGTTGATGGTTTCACCCACTAATAACTTTTCTAATGAATGTGTAATAAGTTCTAGTAAATGTGATGGAGTTCTAGAGTTGATTTAGGTGGCTACTCCTGTTTTTTCAAGTTGGCTTTATTGAGTAGTTTGTATGAACAAATTTCATCCTGTCATTTGGGATCTCATCAAAAGGATCAGAAAAGGGTGAACAATCTGGTATATTCTCTGCTAAGTAAATGACAGATTTGAAACAAAATAATAATGTTAATGGATTTATCAATCATTCATGTTACAAATTACTCCAATTTGTTCCTAGGACTTGGAAGAATTTTGCTTCAGATTTTGCATAAACCATTTGACTGTTGTTACACAAACTCAAGGCTTTGCAGAAATGGACCATGACCTCCTGAAAAACTTCATTAGCAAAGCCAGCAGAGTGGGAGCATTCCGAAATTGAGGTCTGACTACTACCAAGCTGAAGAGCGTGTCCTCTTCCTTCCTGGAAATACTTCTCCTTTGGAGAACTTCTCCATGGTCAGAATGTGCAATGCTTTGGAAGGAAAGTCTTGGTGTCCATCAGCTTAGGGAGTGTGTGGAAGTCCACTAACATGTTGGCTTTGTAAGGACAGCTACAGTGTAGGTGTGTGGTGACTGTTGATTGCCAACAGCCAGAATTTAACACAAAAATCTAATGTAGTAACTACCCTTTCCCTCTCAAGCAAACTAAGCTTGTCATTATCTAGTCTGTCTAATTTTTAAATTTTTTTTAAACAGTCTGTGTTTGGATTTTATGGGACAGTGACCTGTTTGCTGCTAAAACTTCCATGGTGTCCTTTTGTCTCAATACTCAGTTAATATGCCATAGTGGGCTTCTTTTTGTCTGGTTATAATTCAGTGAAGATACAAACTTGTTTTTCTGGACGTGTGGTAAAACAACGTAAGTTCTTTAGGGTGAGAGGCTTTTTGATTTGTAGGAGGATATGTCTCACTTGGTGGTTGTTTGGAGTTTATTTATGAGGAGCTTCAGCAGGGTATTACACTTCTGAGTTCCCAGCACCTGTCTCATATTTTAGCCAGAATGAAAAGAATCTCCCTTTCCATTATACCAGGCATGGTCCCTGGCACCCCAATGGAAGCACTCACCAAGTTTGTCTGGATGTGAATTGTCATGCTGTGAGTTTTGCTACTAAGAAAACCACCTAGTTACAAACCCAAACAAGATTTCAAAAAAAGGAAGTTCTGCTTGAGGCTTATTTATTCCTGTCTTACTATCTCTCAGACAGATCAACTTCAGAAAAATGGAGAAAAGGGTGATTTTGAAGTGGTAACTTCAAATTAATTGAATTCATAAGAGTGAACTGACACTATATTCCAGATGGTGATAAAGGCACCTTGTCCAAATACAGCGTTTCAGATTCTCCTGTGGTCAGAGCTGCGAGGTGCCCATACCACTTTCCTTTCAGGGCTGTTCAGGAGAGAGGAGGTGCCCTCTGGATACGCCTCTCTCCCAGCACTGATCATCGGTGGCTAAGGTAGAGGAGATGCTTCATTTCTAACTGGCTGCAGCGAGGTAAGGTGAAAACCCCATCCAGTGCTGCACGGAGGGGGGTCTGCCCCATTACAGAAGGTGGGGAGGAGCTCATGGAGCATTTACTTGAATTTTCTAACAGGTAACTATGAATTCACCCTGAGAATTTCTCTTAAAGTTCTGACTGCGTGAAGTGACTTCAAGTGCCTTTTGCAGTATTTTATGGGAAAGACAAAAAGCTAGATGCCAGGCTCAGTACACTAATTATATAAGTAGTCATGCAACCTTTCTGCAGGTCCCTGCTGTGCCACAGCATCCTTCAATGACTTTTTCTAATCCTCAAATGTGGTCGCTAAGAACTTAATTCCCTTAAATTATCACATCCTCATGTCTAAGGTAGAAATAGCTGTTCCTTACTATATTGGAGGCTCATTTCTCAAACAATCCTGTTCTTTGAGGAAGAGTAGGAAGAAAAGGAGCAGAAAAGCAGTAGTGAGTAGTGCCCTCCCCCTTCACTCCAGACCCTGTGGGTGTGAGTGGAAAGGTGAAGCACACAGGCAGCAGAATTTACTTAGGAGGAGGGTGATGAGCAAATATTTTGGAAAATGCTGTGGTAAACATTTACTTGTGTTTGAGACATTTGCCTCAGACTCTCACTAGAAATATACTGGATCATCTACTGCTAATAAGCACATTCTGCCACCCCCTCAGTGATGAGTACGACTTCCTCCAGCAGCATTAAGGCTGTTCTTAGCAGCTGTGTCAGTATTTTGTATTCAAACAGAAGTGGTCAAAACCTTTCCAGTACATAATGCAGATTCATCAAAACCACAACGTTCCTGGGGGAGGAGATGAGTTTTGGTAAGTTTGTGTTGAGAAGCACTTGACACCAGCACCCAGATAGAGGTTACTGCAGACAGTAAAACAGAGTCCTGGTAGGGCACAGCTTTACCACAAACCCTGTGTGCTCTAGCCCAGCCCTGGTCATACCAAAGCATGGACACGAGGAATTCTATGTCAGCCAAGGCTGCATATCGCTGGTTAAGCCTGGGATGCCAGATTCACCTGCCAGCATTTCCTTAAGAGTAGCAGTCCATGGAATGAGGGTGTACAACCACATCCCAGCCTTGGGGCAGCAGCTGGCACCAGCCCCTGTCACGCTCCGATGGCATCACACTGGCACACATCCAGTCTCACTTGGGAAATGGAACCAGCTGGGCACCTACACCCCTGGTACTGGCTTGTCAGTGGTCACTCCAGCTTTCCTACAGCATGTGGTACAAAAGGTCTCTCCACACATTTCTGTTTTATTCAAAAGAATCAAACAAAAAACTATAAATGTGAAATGATGAGGGGTTTTTGACTCAACATCTGATAAGAAACCTTATCTGGCTCCCTGGAGGCACTACTGCATGGAATGATAGCACTGGAGAGGGACACCACTCTCCAGTATTGCCTCAAGTTCATAAAGTAGTTGAACAGTTACTGCAGCTGAGATGGCATGCTGCTTGGAACAAGGCATTTTTGGCTTAATATAACCAAGTGCCATTTTTTTCCCAATTTATTTCCTTGCTGCTCATAACTTCCAACTAACCATACACATTAAAGCCTACTTGCACTTTCAGAATAATTGACAAAGCCTGTAATTTTGAGAAAAGGCATCTCTGGACTGAGTGAGGGTGAGTCTAAAGATCCAGTGTGTCAGCATTGGCTTTTATTCTGTGTCAGCTGACCTGGATGTAATAGTGTTACATTCATAGAAACATTTATTTATTTAGTTTTTTAATTTTCGTTGCATGCATTTTCAGGTCAATGTTCAAAAAAAAGTCCTAACTGGCTTAGGTGGTTAAATGTGGGTGCATGGATGTAAATATGTGCTTGAAACCCAACCATGGGACATTTCAGAAGAAATTAGGGATGCATTTTACTGTTGTGAGATAGTCTGCAACCACCTTGTTTGTGGATCTTGCAGGTTAAATACTTAATAAAGTATTGTTCTGTTTTAGGATACCACAGGCAAAAGGTATTTATTAAAAAGTGAAAATATGGTCAAGCATAAACTGTGTCTGGGGTTTAAATAAAGAGCAATGTTCCACTTTCCAGAAAGGAGTCTGGAGAGACAAAGAAATTAGATGGGTAGGGTCATTTAAAGGTTCTCCTAAGTTACTGAAGCTAAAAGCCAGCACTGCATTGTCATCTAGTACACACCTGTAGAGTTTTGTTACAATGCTTGGTAACTATGTAAACTGCTGTTTTTATATGATCTGAACAATGTCCCTGGGCTTTCCTTGTAAAACAAAGCATTTATTTGCCCCACAGAGGCAGGATTCATTGGCTACCACCCAATGATGTAGAAAGTTTACAGCCTGAACATAAATGATTTTTTGTTTCTTTACAAACTTACCCGGTTTAATAGACCATTAATAAAAATGTCATAATATTTAAAACAGTACGAGTGGGATTTTTTCCTTTCTTTTCAGTAAAAATGAAGAAAATTTGATGCTTCTAGACTGAGTTAACTGTGTGTGGGAGAAAAGTAAACCAGATTAATATTTCACAGAGGTACTTTAAAGGTTATTTGTGTTCTTCAGGAAATCACTGTCACCAGATAACACATTTGTAAGCTGGAGAATTTGCTCAAGTGTATCAATGCCCTTATGCCTTATTAGTGACTTAATACATTGCTATTAATAAAATGGTCCTCAGAACACCAATCATCATTTCTTAAGCAAATGCACATTATGACCAGCTTGTTACATTTTAAAATATTTCAGCTTGTACTGTGCACTGGTATCACACAGCCATAATCTTCTCCAGCTGCTTCACATTTGATACAGGTGTCTTCCTGCAGCCACTCCTGTACCTGAAATTGTGCGTTTACACATTCCCTGCAGCTGTCCCAGTACCTGTGAGGCAGCTGCTGTTTAGTGCAGCCCCTCTGCACAAGCACTACCTAAGCACAAAATTCTTCACTTGCAAAGAAGGCAAAGGCAGTGAGGAAGAAATAAATTCCTATGACATATAAGAACAAACAGCATTTGGAAACAGTGGACAGCAGGAAGATCTTAAGGTATAAAACATCAAATTAAGAGGCTGGGAGTCAGCTCATCCACCTTCAGATGGCTACACAGCCAAACCAATAGATTAAAGTCCCTTAAGCACGAGTGGATAGAACAGGCCTTTCCAGGATGCAATTTACCTGACCTCATCTTACACCCAGGGCTTAGGCTTTCTACAGGAACGGCTGCTTGTTGTTAAGCACCTAAAATGGCCATCGTAGTTTGTGTCCAACTTCTGCTGTGATTCCTAATTTTCTTTTTTCCTGGAACAGTTTCAATTTTCCAGGCCATTTTTAGTACAGCAAGGTCTCACTCTAAGAAGAGTGCTGTAAAACACAGTAAGATTTCCATATCTAATAAAAAGCCATTAGTTTCAATACACATTTATTTGCATAGGTACCATATGAATATAAGAAAATTACTGACTATAAATCCTTTAAAAGCTATTTTATTTATCTTGAAAGGAGAGAAACTGATTAGTTGTATAAAATAATATGGTACATTTTATGTAAAGCCTTCAGTCTGTTTGAACAAAAAAAAAAAATACATTGTCACAGTAAAGAAATAATGAAGCTGTTTAGATACTGGACTGTATCATCCCTCTAGCCAAAGGAAGAGTCTTGACTGCTGTAACAGAGCTTACAGTCAGTGTACCCCAATGTTAACATATATCCTGTCTGTAAAACTGCAAAAAGTGAGAAAATAAACATAAGGTACTTATGGAAGTCTGGAAACTTCTGTCTTCTGTACATTTTTCAGTAGGAAAATTGAAGCCATACTGAGTCTAAAAAAACCCTCAATAGTATTTTAAAATTAATTTACAATCAGTTTGCTGCTCATGTAATTTTTAGTAGCTCTAGGGTTAGCTTTGAATTAACACAAGAATGGATCTTTAAAAAACTTCCTACTATAAGTATTCTAGGATCAGCTAAGCAATCTGTAAATAAGCTACCTGGAAGATGTTGGTTTAAAACATTTGTGTCATGAACACCATGCTTTTCTACTGTACCCGTTCCTAATTTAAGTAGCTGCAAAAGTTAAATTTAATAAAAATGGGTAATTTTAAAGCAAGACAATTTATTTGCTTATGTTTTAATCCATTGTAAATAAAACATGTGCTTTTGTTAATTGGGTATTTTACAAAACTTTGTTGTGGCAAGGAAAGTTCCAGTATCTGAATCAATAACTTACAAACACAAAAGATGAAAAAAGTATTGGATGGTTTTGTTTGGGTTTTTTTGCTAGTTGCAAAATTCACAAGTTGCTCAATTAACTGCCTTTTCAGTGAAGTAAGGCAGATTGATTTTCCCAACGTGGGTTTACCACGTTCAGGTATTTGCAGATGCTGCAGTAAGGCCAATGGGAGATGCCCTGTGCTTTTAGAGAGCAGGCTACCCTTACCTGGAACCCAGCTGGAGACACTCAGCTTCCAGCTGTTTCTCAAGCTGTTTGGCTTGGCTACAGTTAGGTGGAAATTCAAAGAAATCAAGAAAATTCTACATCATTAGAATTTTGAAATCTTGTGTGTACCAGGTATGGTTTGGGTTTGTTGTTTTGTTTGGTTTTGCTTTTTTAAAAATACTTGAGATTTCCCACGATAGGAAAGGGCACATCAATTACTCTGCATATGGGAAGAAACTTCAGCTTCTGGGAAGATTCTCTGTAGGATTCTGGGGTGAATCTCTGTGGGATTCACATTCCATGAAATTCAAACTGAGGGACAGTGTACCTGCCCCTCTGAAGTGACAGTGGGGTGAGAGCTGGGGAAGCAAAACTACAAAATGCCAAGTGTTGGTTTCAGTAGTAAGGCTGCAAAATGAGTTCACTTTGAATTCAGGTTGTACTCCTGAGGTGAGGCCCCGACTCTGCAAGGCCCCCAGCTGCTCTGCAGTTTAATTTCATGGGAATTTGATGTGCTAATTATGACCAGAGACAGAAATCTTTGCAGTAAGTGGCCCACCATTTTCAAAATTTTCAAGTGATGAAAATCTAAAAATCAAATCTAAGAAACAAAATTAGTGCATTTCAAATCATTCTAGCTAACATTTAATCTTCAGACATAAAAAAATCAATCCAACAAGACTGAACTGGCTTAAATCAGTAATGCTGCAACAGGAAATTCAGACACTTTCCAAGACTTTAAAAATCCTCAAAAAAAATATAAATTAAATTCAGTGGCTTACATTGTATGTATGCTACATCATAAGACAAAGTATCATGGAAAACATTTAACAATTTAAAAAGTACAAATGCTTTCAACTAGCAGTTTGGAATTAAAAGCAACTAAAAAAGCAACTCTATTAATGAAGGCTGTAAAACAGAAACAATCTTAAGAGGGCCAGCGGTGCAGCCCCTTGTCCTGAGGAAGAATCTCACTTTTCTTCACTGGCTGAGGTATCATTTCCATCATTGAGCTTCTGCTTTTGCATTCTTGTTCGAGTAGATGCTACAAAAAAACCCAACAAACAAAAAGAATGAGGTATTTTCCTCATAATTACTTCAGACTGATTATTGGGAAAATTTGTAATGACACAAGGAATAGAAGTACATTCTATTGTAAACGAACCAAATCGCTCATTATAGGATAAACACCTAATTTTGGATTGTTTCAGCCGTTCTTGCTCCATCTTACAGATCTTACGAAATTCATTCCACCTGTTCACTCCAGTTCTCATTGTCCCTGTCCCCTCACTGTGTCTGTTTCCATCCTCAAGGAGGGCAGATGGTTTGTGTCACACTGGGAATCTCGCCTTGTAGCCAGGCAGATGCTGTGGGCTGAGCACTGCCCACATCCCTGAGACAGCCTGCCCAGGAATGCCTTTTCCCCTCAGTGGCACACACTAACACCACTGGACATGAGACAGAACTCTCCTTCTTAACCTCTGCCATAAGTAAACACTGAAACATTTTCCCTATCTTAAAATAAAAGAGAGGTGCCTGGATCCCCACTCATACCTATTTTGATGAGCAAGGTAAGAGTTTTTAATGGGCAAATCTGCTCAGCTGCAGAGCTCAGATTCTGCCATAGAGTAAGAATGCCTGGCCAGGCCAAGTGTGCTCCTTTACATGAGTGGAAAATACAACTCAGATGTGGGGGTTGGGGCCGTTTTGCTTTTCAGGAGCTAGATTTGAGTTTCATTTTGAAACAGAAAAGTGATCCCATAAGATCTGAAAGAAATGCTGACCCACAGTAGAAGAAAAAAGCAGTCACAGACGTTTCAATATAAAAGACAGCAAAGCAACAAAACCACTATATATGGTTTTCCTGTGTACATAAATTTCCATTTTGTAATCTGCATTTTCAAGATTAAATGCAGCATGTACAAAAGCTAAGCAAGCTACCCAAATCACATTGGTGTTGAGCAGTGTTTTCATCTGGGCGGGCCCAAGGCACTCAGTGCTGTGCAGATTATGAGAAAAGTAATACTCACTCATTTCTGCAAGCTTTTGTTGGAACTTGGACTCCTGGGGTAGGTGTTTGCTGCAGACAGAAAGCATAAGGTTAAGTTAATAAGAACAACTTTTTACCCTCGTAACCTAAACTTTAAATCAAGGGGAGTGACTTCTGACATCGAAGCATGTAACTGAGGGGCTTCATGCTTCCATCTCTCTTTGATACAGCTGCTAAACCTCATGAATTAACACAAGATAGGATATCAGGAAGAAGTTAGGATGAAGACCCTGGGAATCAAATATATGCAAGATCTCTGAAAAGACCAGGACAATCTCTCACCTTCCATCTGCCTCATCTTGCCCCTCTATATCAAAGCGCAGCCTCTTCAGTGGCTTCGGGGCAGCAGCACCTACTTCTGCACTGCGCTTCAGCTGGCACTCACTGTTGCACAACATCT
>NW_008238132.1:6513341-6544796 GCF_000691975.1 Corvus brachyrhynchos | reverse complement strand
AATAAATCCTGAAACCACTCCAACTTCCAGATGATCCACAAAAAATTAGAAGTTCTAAAACACTGGAGTTTTAAGAACTCTTATCTTGTGCCAAAGCAACTACAATAAAACGCAACACATTTTAAAAATTAAGTCTGGATATTTGAAAGGAGTTAACAGAACTTCCCTATAATTACTATATTAAAGCAGACACACTCACTGGCCAGCTCTAGAGATGTGAGCAGGCTATCCCATTCCTCCAAAAGTTATATGCATTTAAGACCAGACATTGAAAACGTTAAAACTCACCCCAAATGATTCTCCAATTGACACCAAAATTCTGCCAAATGAAGAAGAAAAGTTGAAGCTACATTTTACAATAACAGAAGCATCCACTAATTTGCACAGGTTAGCACAACGCATTAACAAGGTCTCTTCCTCTCTCCCTCTCTGCATTAACAGTGCAAATCCATACTGTGCTTTACTGTGTTGAGACATTTCTCTTTGAGCCAGTGAATGCTGAATCACCAAATGAACTGAATCACACAGACAGAAATGAAATTGTGGCTTGAAAGAATCAGAGGCCCCCATAGTCTGTCCCGTAGGAGCAGGAAGACCCTTCAGTGCTGGGAACCCAGACTATCATCCTCTTATCTTTACCTTTAGGTGTTTGCTAATCAACCTAAAATACACAATAACATTTAAACTTCTGTGCACAGTGGGACTCACTTGATCCTAGCCTGAAAAGCCACTGGAAACTGGTACATTTGCTGTCATCCTCATCTGCTAAGAACTAAAACCAACAGTTTAAAATGTTCTGTTCAGCCAGCTAAATGAACATTTTGTTGCAAAAAAGTATTTTCCCTTTAAACATGCTGACAAAGCTCATCTGTGTTTTTTGGGAGTGATGCAGGGTCAAAGCCAACAACATTTAAGCAACCAGGTGAGGAAACTCCTCTTAAGTGGGAGGTAAAAAAAAAAAAAAAGAAAAAAAACAACCAACAAAAAAATTCCTTGAGCACAACAGAAAAGCATTGAATGATGAATAAAGATTCCAAATGCAGGACAAAAACTATTAACCAGAAATTGCATGATAGCCACAGACTGCTGACAAACTAGATTGTGCAGGTTTTCCAATTTTCTTCCACTAAAATCCCTCAAATACCTTAAATTTAGTCAAAGAAGTACTTGTCAACAACGTACCTAGACCTTGGAGTCATCTTTGTGGGTGACTGAAACCCATCAGAGAATTTGTATGGGCTCTTCAGAGGTGAGATGTAGATGTTATTGCCAGCAGGAACACGCCGAGGAGAGTTGGAAAACTGGTAAGGACTGCGAGGAATATGTGGGATAGGTGACAGAGTGGGAGGCTATAAAAATAATAAAATTATCATAAGGATTTATTGCCTGTATATTTCTAGTCTGTTGAATAAGGAACAGAGCTAATGGCTTACCCTGCTGGAAGCATACTGCAAAATGTTTGTTTTCAGCTTCTGCATAAACACTAAGTTGTAAAAGACTATGATGGAGTCATACTGTTCTTCACGGATAAGAACACGTTTGAAAGTCTGCGTAGGGTGAGAAAATCATACACAGATTTAAAAAAACAAAAAAACCCCGGAACGATAATTTTACATTTGACAGACTCATAAAGTCACTCAAAGTCTGTGTTAGATTAAGAGCTAGGATAGCACATGGGTTGTATGCAAGCCATTGTAACTTCTCTGAACTGTTGGGGACTTTTCCAAACATGTATGAGCACCAGTACAAGCACCTACTTCATTAACTGGCACAGCCCCTTGGTGGGAACACAGTTCTAACATTTTCCAAATTTAAGAACAATTTGCTTTCACACACACGTGTCAAAAAGTCTAGACTACTGTGCGTGCCTTGGAAGGCTAAAAAACTCATTACTGACCTGACGGGGATAAAATAGTTCTCTAGGCTTGGAGACAATAGCTGGAGTTTAGCCAAGATCCACAAATACACTGTGAGAAATTCTGCTACTGAAAGGATGCTACAGTTCCATTAACCGGTGAGGGTTTTTCTATTGATTTCATTACTGTGCTGTGCAAAAATTTCAGTACATTAAAACTCCTGTGAAGAAAGGAACTTCTTCATGTTAGAATTAAGCCTGCAACTTTAATACATACACAGCTGTTTGATATATAGCCATACATCTCTACTAGGTATCAAACCATGTTTCTATTGAAAGCTTCACTAGAAAGTCATCTGCTTCTCTTCCCTTAATGCTCCATGGAAGTTAGACAAGTCATAAAGGAACTTGGGTTGGTTTTGAAAGTCCTATTAGCTCTAGACAGAAAATTTTTATCTAGACTCCAAACAGAATCATAAACCTTTTTTTAGTATCTTTCAAAAGATGGAAAGAAATTTGTTTTCTGAGGAGAGTTACCAAACTATTTATGCAAGATGTTTAAAAGAGATACTTAGTATTAGTCAGTTTTCTCCTCCATAAAATGGAGATGCAGTGCAGCAGAAGTTTTCTTTTGTATGTCCAAGTGTAGTTTGTTTTATTTTGATTTCAGAGGAAAATAATTAGTTTGTAAGATTTTTATGGAGGAGTAACATTTAAGAACTTCCATACCTCTTGATTTGTGTTGCAAAGCTCCTTGTATGCTGAAACTATTATTTTAAATCGAAGATCTACATTCTTCACTTTGCATATGCCATACATGGAACACATCATGATCTATTAAAGAAACAAGACAAGACAACTGAAAATGCAGAAAATTAATTCAGCTTCTTCATTTCAAGTTAAGAAATAAGCTTTCTATTACGGATTGTGCTCTATAAACTAGCAGCCAACTCAACTTCATAAGAACTTCCAGAACATAAGTCAGCTACTGCTACCTCCATTTCTATGTGACAAACAACTAACTGGAGCTGACAGTATCTTCTCAATACCACATGCTGCAGTTTTAGGGTAGAATAACAAAATATTTATCAGCCACACATGTTGTTTTCCCAAGAAAATCACTATATTTTAATGTAAATTATTAGAAATTGTGGTCTCTCATCATTATTTTGAAGATAGCTGAAAATGGTATTTGAAGGTGCCGTATTAAATAATTGCCAGTGCTTAAAAAACTGAGATGACAGATTTCAGTCTAAATTAAGTCCTCCTTTCAGTGATCAATAGATTAATAGAAACTCAGAGTACAATTTCTAATGGCTGAAGAACATACAAGGAACATTTTGTTCAGGAGAGCCTTTTTAAACTTTTTTGTTCATGTTACCTGGTCCAGGTGCCTGTCTCTCATTAGCTCATACTCATTTTGCAGGGTGTGCTGGAAGAGGGTCCAGATTAAGGGTTCCAGGTCAGGATGTTCGGAGAGAAGGTGAAGGAACAGGGTGTGGAGTCGACGATAGGCCAGTAGATACACTTCAGAAACAAAGAAAAATAAACTGAAATTGTTGTAACAGGAGCATACAAAATGAAGGGAGTGCAATTGAGGAGGGACAGCATTGGACTGTTCACCATCTCCAACAAAAAAAGCCTACCACACATCAAGGGAAGGTAGTAGAAGCCAAGTTCAAAATAAATGGAAAAGGTTTTCACATGAGAGAGTGGACACATGGAAGGCCACACCAAACAATGCTGCACATGTGTGTCTATGCCAATTCAAAAAGAGTCTGAACAAGCACCTGAAACATGAATCTGCTGAGAGTTACTAAGCAGACACAGCCACAAAAAGTTCAAAACCCACCCCAGCTGGACAGAGTCAAAGCTTGGGAAAGCATTTAGGGGAAGCACCATCCATGCCTGCCCAGTTGTTCAGCTTCGCAAGACATCTCTTTATGGTCACTGCCGGGAAAAGGACGCTAAGGCAGAGCTCTCTGAGCCCATATGGACATTCTTACAGCCAGGATAGGTAAGTTTTTAATTCAAACTCACAGTGGGCAGAGTGCACACAGTAACCACCTGTTGGCACCATTCTGCCCTTTCTCCCAGAGGTTTGCATGGTGTTCATTACAGATCCTACAATGAACTTTTCAGAAATGCTGAGTGCCAAAACCCAAAAAGGATAAAAGCAAGAGAGAACTTTGCAATGTCAGCACATGCAGAAGGAACAAACCTTTCTTGTAGAACAGAGAGAGGGAGGTAGATTTCTGTGGTTTCTGTGTTTGGGGGATCACAGCAGGCTGAACATCTGGAGTGGAAGCAGCACTTAGAGGAGGTCCAGATGCTTTCTTCTTAGGAGATTTCACAGGAGAAAGATAGCTGGAGGTTCAACACATATTAAGCACTTAACATCGCAGGATAAAGGAACAATTCTAGATGAATAATATTTGCAGGAACTCTTCCTTCTTCCCCATTAGAAGAAAGGAATTGCTATTGTGACCTGTTATCCCCAACATTTGATGCAGGGACTTATTTATTCCTAGGCAAGCAACGTAACAGTTTACAATTACAAGTTTGATAGGGCTGGGGAAAATATATTTCAGCATTTGATTTAAATGTTTTATGTATAATAAATATCTGCAAATACAGTGGTTTAACAAATCTTAAGTGCCAAGCCTAACAAGTAGGAAAACAGAATACAGGTGGATTTGAATATTAAGGGTAATATCAACTTCACATTTTCCTAGACCTCAGGCATTCACTTACAGGTCTGCAGCAGTGTGGTTATGCTGGAGAGGCATATTGAGAGTAGAAGTGGGTTCAGGCTGATCAGCTTGACCTTCTCGCTCTTTTGACTGCTTGATAAGATCAAACAGAGGCGACCCCTAGAAAAATTACAGGAATCCTTCATTACACTAAGAATAGACCACCACTCTGAAGGAATTTTGTTCCTTCTCTAAAACCAACCTCCAAAATGTGAACCTCAACAGAAGATTAAAGCTTTGAAGTCCTTAAGAACACTCATACTTGGCAAGATAAATTTTAACCATTTAACTTTGAGCTATTAAATACTTAAAACACTTTTTTTTCCTGTTTCAACAGCAGTCTATTAGATATAGGTTAACTACAGATTTGAGACAGTTGTATTAGTTGTATTCTAGAGTCCCTCACTACATCCTATTGAAGTAATTTCCGAAAAGAAATTAACACAAGAAAACACATGAAAGGACACATTTCAAAAAACACAACACAATACAAACAAAAAATCCTCCCAAACCCCAAAAAACCTCAAAAGCAAACCAACCAACCAACAACACCCACCAAAAAACAGCTAAAGGAAACCTCAACCCATTGGTGACTGAAAGTTACTGCTGTACCTACTGTCAATCCATTTCTGCTACAACATCTACCCAATATTTTATATTTGATAATACATAAACCACAGTCACTTAACTGCACTGGGGACTATTTAGTCTCTGCAGTATCATGTTCCAGAGCCACCGCTGGAAAGAGTTAGACTGACTCTGGATACATTAAGTCTCTGCCCTCATGGCCCAAAGCAAACCCTGTTTTGATTTGAGGCTAACTATCAGTCCTTTAACCAAGTCCTTCGGAATACACCTGAGACTGAGAGCTCGAGGTAGGAGGTGATGCAGAGGGAATGTAAATGGAATGGAGAAGGTTCTGGCTGAAACCACACTGGCCATCTGCTGACATTAGTAATAAACAGCAGTCTTGCAGAAACAAAATCTCAGCCTGCTTGCGAGTCACACAGAGTGTAGAATTATGCTGAGACAGCAAAACTGCACTGGAAAATATCCATATTTCTAAATAACTTTGAAAGCACAGTGTTGATGGCTTCTGTTTGTTTTATATTCTTTAAACAGGAGACTCATCCTTGAGTACAATGTTGCCTCTCAATGTTGCAGCATCAGAACTCCTGAAACAACAGAGGAACATTTGAATAGCAAATATGTGCCTTCTTGAGAGTGGGAGGTGGGGGAAGCAGCGTCCATAAGACTCAGGATGAAGTGGGCAAAACCAGACATGCAGCATTTTCCTCAAATGATCTCCCCAAAAGACAGCAGTAAAATCTGTCAGCACATTGCTCTGTGCACAATGCACTGTCCGATGATTTATGGTCTGTTTGATCCTCCAAATGCACATTTTTAGTATTAAAATGCACTGGCACAGATGACAAATCTGTAGCTATGAAGAGGAGCACAGCATGCATGTAAAGCATGAAGGATCACCTGGCTAAGGCAATAAGAAATGGCCTATTAAAACTAGACTAGATTTACTAGAATTAAAACTAGCATTAAGATATTCCTTATTTAGACTTATTTCCAAAAAAAGAACACTTTTTTTTTTGAAGTGCATCAAATAAAAATTCAGAGTGACAAGATGAGAGTGATGAGATTTACAATTTTTCACACTGCAATTTTTAAATTGTCATTTTGGCAATACTGGAGCTGTTTCATCCACAGCAGAAAAAAACATCAGTTACTGATTAGTAACCACATAGTTATTTCTCCATCATTTTTAATTACTTCAGCTCTTGGGCTGGTTTCACTTTTCCCTCCATTTAGGAGTGCACACACTTCTCGCTTGTGTCTCTCAGTGCTGCCCTTGCTGGAAATGCAGGCACGTGACCTTTTCCATTTCTCATTCTTCTGGGCACTTGGCCTCTTCCTTTTTTATTATTCTCACCACCACTTCACTTTGCTCTGAAGAATCCAAATTCCTTTCCCAAAGCAGTCATTGCTGAGATATCTTGACTGGGAGTGAACCCTGCCTCATTCATTTCACATTTTAGCGATTAATGACTGGAAAAGTATTGTTTTTAATGAAGGATGAAAAGGGGTTGATAAAAGGGAATGAGAGGTCTAGAAAGACAAGCAAAAGTTATTATTCTTGAGTTAGCACTTGAGACCAACAGCTCCAGGTCCTCTCTCACCCTTGCTCCAATTCTGCTCGCACTATTCTGAGTGTGATTCCATTAAATAAGGTATGGGGGACACAGCCATTTGCTACACACAGAAGGGATCTGCCTACTTCTGTGTCATTTCCACTCCTCTTCTACCTGCCAGCCTCACCAATCAGTCAGTCTCCACATAAGTCAATCAAACCATCAGAAAGTTAACAGAGAAAGCAAACCCAGATTTAAGTCTGCTCCGCAGAGAATCACAAACAGAGCCAGAACAAGCAGTAAGAACAGACAGGGCAGCCACACCACAAAGGCTGGGAGCAGAGTAGAAAAAAGCAGGAGACAAAGTACAAGATGTTGTGCATTTACTGACAACAACATATCCCATAACCTGATTGGCACGTGGACTTTTATCTGACAGGAATGTACAAAACTAACTGCTGTTTTCCATCAGTTAGATGAGCTACATTCAGCAAGAAGATATTCTTTGTGTAGAAACATCTACCCATAGAGCCCCAACAGCAAGATGCAGTGAGTCCAACACATCTCTTTTGGTTCCCACAAACGCTAATTGATGCTGTGGTTAAAAAGGTGGCAAGACAAACAGGGTCCTACAACCCAGCTGGCCCCAGCAGTGCAGTGCTGCCAGCACCAGCAATGGCAGGGTGTGAGAGAGCGCCATTCAATGCGTGTCCCTGGGCAAAGCCTTGTCACCTGTGCTGGCTGCACAAACTTGTCAGCCCTGTGGCTGCACGAGCAGAAAGAGATTGTTTAGCTTTCAGACCTGGTGACATTTAAAGTGGGTGTTTTGTTGATCACCACTTCCACCCTCCTCTCAGACTTTTAGGTGCATCCCCCTGTGCTCTTTCCCCAGGGACCCCTACCACTCCCACGGGTACCCTTCCAAATGCATGGCCACATAGTTGGAGAAGCAGGTGCTGCACTGACAAGACTGATACCTCACAAAAAAAACCTGTGTGCCACAATGTAGAAACACAAAGAGATAGGTTTTCTCAAGTGCAACTACCCCTTATGCTGCAAAACTGATGGGTTTAATTACAGCCATGTCTCCTTTCTTCATACTTAAACATGAAAAACACTTCTACACCATGAATTCAAAGCACATTCTGCAGCTTGCAGGGCGTTTTCAAGCTTATCAGGGCAAACTTCAGCTTCAGTCCCATTATTTGACACTCAACACTCATATGACAGAAATACAGCATCATTAACCAGGCAATTACCAGTCCTCTAAGTAATAGTCACAAAAGAACTTTAACCCCCAGGTCCAGTTTAATCGAATAGGAATATTTATCAGGAACTCGTTTCTAAAGCGATGTTACTCATGCTATCTTTTACTAATTTCATACTGCTTTTTAAAGCTTTTAAGCAGCACTTAACAGGTGAACAGGTCACCTCCACTGCATGCCTTTAACATGAAAGGAGATTAGCAATTTTTATTTTAATTTAATGCTCAATAAGTGATTAATATTACTAGATGCAGCCACAGAATAAATTTCACTAATTAAGCAAAATGCTGCTTTTTGTTTAAGACTTCCCTGTGATGGCTACAGAACTTCCATTTTATTAGTGCAAAAAGCAAGAAAGCAGTGAAGACTTAAAACTTCTCAGGGTCAAAAGGCCACTGGCATCAGAATGAAGAATAAGAGTAAAATTTGACTCAGTTCCCTCTCACAGTACCCAGGGGCTAACTAACTCTCCATGGCTAAACTCCGTGAATTAAGTGGGGCTTTGTTAAGAGTGGCTTTGCAGGATGCTTCCCTGCAGCAATGCCTCCATCACAAGCATCTGCAGTGATTTTTCCCCATCTGAAAGCTCCTTTTATGGACAAAACAGGCTGAAATTCTTATTTGGTACTCTTTATTTGGCTACAGTGAAACTACAGGATGCACAGGTGCTTCCCGGCTTCCCAATCTTTGTATTGGCTCTATCCCAACTACATGCTTAATTGCACTTTGGTTTCCATTAAAAGATTAAAAAAAACCCCAAAAACTAAATCCTTAAATATGGGGAAGAGCTACCCTGGGGTTTGGATGTACTCCACTGACTACAGAGGAAAAGCCCTGAGCAGCTTTACTCTAAGCAGTGCTATTAGTAGTTCACTAATAAAAAAACTGCTTTTGTCTTTGCTTTCTATATGCTTTATATTTTTATTTGGCAATAATTTCCTAATAAATTTTCAGGATGTAGTTATCTGTTCACATTAAATTTTAATGCAGTGTTTAGCACTTAACTACGTATGTATCTCAATGCCAAGGTCCCTTGGGTGGGGTTTTTTTTTTTTTCCCCGCCTTGGGCTTGCTTTTTTTCTTTTGCTTGTTTTCAAATTATTGAATCAGTCAATACAACACAATGTTAAGAAATGTTCTTCTTCATAAGGTGATAAAAGATGGCAGTGATTTTACAAGGCAAAACAAAGCCAGTTTAGAACTGACAGCTTTGGAATGGGAGTACAAGGACTGGATCAGCACAAGCTATTTCCAACCCTCTTTCCCAAGGGAGAATTGCATGCCCAGGAAGTTGGTTTTTGCGTGCAACTGTGTTTTCCGAAGTTTCATGTGACAATTAGTTACCAGAATTCTGAAACAACACAGACCTGCTAAAAAAAAGTAGACTTCAGAGTCTAAACTGAAATAGTACTGATCATGAAAAAAACCAACAAAATTAAGGATCATGTCCTAATTTCACGCATGAGTTGTGTTACATAAATTATGTTCGTACTGGGGCTTGTTCTTACAAAATTTATAAAAAAACCCATTAACAACTACAGTGTTAATAGTTTAATTCATATAAAAACACTGACAGATCTGCTTTTAACTCCTTACAGTGTGTGTATGTTTAATACACGTCCTATTCCTATGCCACTCATCTTGAGCATTTAAGATCAAGTAATAGAGTCATCCAGCTTTGTGAGGATCTCCTTTTATCTAGTGATAAAGGAGTTCAGATCTCTCCAGAGAAGGAAAGCCAGGCTGCCACAGCCTGGATATACATCTTACACTTCTGTTGCTTTAAATGATGCTGCATATCCATTCTCCTCACAGCTCTGCAATTATCTACTTTTCCTCAGAAGTCTCTGGAGCAACCTGGCAAATCTTGTTAAAAATGGGGCATTATTTCAGAATAATCTATACCATAGAGTTTTCAGCCTCTCCACTCCTGAAATTACTCTTCACCAAATGAAGACCAATTAACCAATTCTTCATGTTTTAGAGTGTCTCTTAGGAAAGGTCCATGGGACCCACCTCACTGTACAAGAGTATCATCCAAATATCCTTCCTAGCAATGCAGAAGGAATTCTGTGAAAACACTTTTTGGCCATAAAGATGATAGAACTTCTGTGTCAACACAGTAACTAAAACTATTGGTTACATTCAAAAATATTACACAGACCAGTGATAATGCCTGGCAAACTGGGAAACTTCTGACACAGTTACTGGTTTGTGTCTCTGCAACCAATCACCAGTCGAATACTGAAGGGAAAAAACAAACCCTGGTCATTAGGACTGATCCTGTTTGCCAAGCCTGTAAGACTTTTTAAAAACCACTTTGAAAGGAATTTTGAAAGAATCTACAGGCAGAATTACACTTTCATACAACTGTTTTGTTTAAACTGCTCAGAATGACCTGGGCAGACTGCTACTACACAGTTTGCACCTCTTGCACCACTTCCTGCAGCAGTTTTCCTGCTCAACTCACACAATTGCACATGCAGGTACACAAAGCACTACAAAATACAATAACCCTTGCTATTTTTTGCTGAACATTATCCAAGAAAATACCATTTCAGGCTCATCTGCCAACATTTTTCCCCCCCCGAAGCAATTGCTATGAGCGTCTTCCAGAGGGATCTGTGTTCTGCACTGGCAGTGCTGCTGCAGAAACAATCTGTATCTGAAGTAATTAGCAAGTTTATTACCTAGCTCCACAGGGCAGCCAGGCTTCAGTACGACTAATTCTTAGACGAATCTCAAGATTTTTAGGCAAGAGCCAAAGGTCTCAAGGACAACTGAATCAATATCAGTTTCCCGCCACTCTCCACACAGGAAATTGTGTACAATAAACCAAAACCCACCTGATGTGAGCCACTTGACTGTTGGAAAGGACAATATATCAACAAAAAATCTAGAGGTTGAAAAGTTTTGCAACATCTTTAAGCTGTGAAAAAACTACAGGGTGTAAAGATTTTCAGTACAGTAAGTAGAGGAGAGCTGCTTTAAGGGACCATTATCTTAAGTAACATCACACAGTACTAGAAATAACAGTTCTATAGTTATTTCTGTGCAGGAAAAAGTCTTATACTGGGGAGAAAAACAGCACTCAAGTACTTACTTTCTTCAGAGGAACTTCTGGGTCACAAAATGCCTATCTTGCTAAGGACAATTTTACATAATTACTACTGTAACAATCAAATTGTCACAGTATAGCATCACATTTTCTATCAGTTTCATTTCTAATTGACTTACACAGTCCCAGTTCCCAGAACAACAATTAAGAGTGGTACTGGAAAATATTTTCACAAGTACAAGTGGAAACATGACAATGAAGTACCTCTGAGACTTTCAGTTAAAGCCTGTGATTCAGTTTCAAGTCTTGTTTTCTTTCCAATTTCTCATTAGCTGGACAAATTCAGGTACAATGTACCACCAACAATCCTCTTATCAACCTAAAAGCGGTAAGTGTGCCAGGAAACTTTATAGACAGCAGTTTTTGAAAGAGCAGGGCAATATCTTTTACCAACATAACCAAGAAGTCAAAGAATTATGAATTGAACAAAAAAAGATATAACAGATGATCTGCAGAGGACAAGAGCAAGCTGCATGCACAGAAAGAGCAATTCCCCAGAAGAAGTAATACTAGGTAGGGGTTGGCACATGTCTTGAAACCATTAACAGCAGACTCCTTGTGATATTTAAAAGAAAAAAATTACTATAAATGTCTTGCAATGTACTTAATATATTCTAAAAGAGAAAAATAGCCCAGAGAAATTGGAGTTCCAGAAACAATATGCCATGTTTTATAACAAAACACAACAACATGAGCATGAAAACAGTTTTATACAATGGATTTATCAACCAGTTTTGGAAAGCATTTCAATATGAAGAAAATTACATAAGACAAAGAAGAAAGAAAAACCTGAAGGTGTAACAAAACTATCTGTGTCACAACATTTTGGGCAGAAACCCATCCTCTGAGAAGAGTTTTGATCTCAATTTAAGCCAATACTTGTATGACTATCATTACAGGGTATCTCAAGCTCAGTTGGTCTATAACTTAATATGAACTTGAGGCAGACAAGACCTGGCAGTCACCCTGCTGTGCTTGGCATTCAAAGCAGAAGCAGAGCTTCTGAGTGCTCAGTTGGGACAATTTAAGAAGATATCACCACATATGCATTTCTGCCTCACAAGCAGTTATTTAATAATCAGTGAAAATACAGCATAATAGAGGTGAGGAAGACTGCACTAGAAATCAAATTAACAAGAAAACATTACAAAAGGTCTTGGGCTATTATTTAGAGTTTATTAAAAAAAAAAACCCAAAACATTCTTCCCAAACTGAAAATGAATAATTAAATTTTGACAGTGTGATACAGAATAGTATAAAATTATACTAAAAACACCCCAAACTTTTCAATAAGTTGTCCTAAAAGACCTGAAACAAAAACTTGGAAAGCACTAGTACCTATGTTTTTTTATGTTACACCTGTTTCATGCTCACTTTTTAGTAATTTTATACATCTATTGTTTTATCAATTACTAAGTGTTTTTCCACTCTGTTTTCTCTCAAATAATTGCAGCTAATTCTGAGGCAGATCACAGAATGAGTTGGAAGAGACCTTAAAGGTCACCTAGTTCAACCCTCCTGCCATGGGCAGGGACACTTCCCACTAGACCAGGTTGCTCAGAGCCCCATCCAGCCTGGCTTTGAACACCTCCAGGGATGGAGCATCCACAACTTCTCTGAGCAACCTGTGCCAGTGCCTCACCACCCTCACAGTAAAGAATTTCCTACTAATATCTAATCTAAGCCTGTTCTCTTTCAGTTTAAAGCCATTCTCCCTTGTCCTGTCACTGCATGTCCTTGTTAAAAGAGGTAAAGGGTATTACAGTGCTTTCTACTAAAAAAAAAAAAAAAAAAAAAAAAAATCCCTCCCAGCCCAGCTTTTTTCTGGTTATTCCTTCACTTCCCACCACTTGTCTCAAGGGCAATTTCACTGATCTACAGCATTAGTTGGCTTCCCTAACTACAAAGTGTAGATTTGTATAACCATATGAGAAACAATACAAGAATTACTGTATCAGCAGAATTGCTAGGTCAGCATTAGCTTTGCATCGATCTGAAGCACAGAAACAACTGTAACTGGTCTTATCAAATGTTAAGAATATCCCTTAGTAAATGATGGGAGTCAGAAGCATCTTACACTAAAACATGTGGAATATCCATGAAGTTATTCTAGGATTCTTAAAAAGCAGACTAAAGAAACCTTAAAACAATGCAATATACCTGCTTTAATTTTTTTGTAAGACCAAAAAATGTAGCTGAACTAGTAAAGAACAGCAAAACCAATAAAAAAGTGCAAAAAGATCAAAACGATTTATCTAAGATCTGAATGTGTAGATGTGCAGACCACACTTGGACCACATCAACATCTGCAAGAAGTTTGAGCTCACATTTCTGCAAACTAGACCAGTACTATTTTCCAGAAAACAATGTAAGACATGATATTCATTTTTTCATGGCCACACAAGAATCTTTTATGAAGACTGATCAGTGATGGCCAGCTCAGGCTCTGGGAAAACACACTGGAAGGCATAACATTTCCCCCTTAGATATTTGGAGCAAAATCATGTGGGATATTAGAAAACCACGGAATGGTTAAGGTTGGAAGGGAACACAGTGGGGCATCCGGTCCAACCTCCCTGCTCAAGCAGGGTGTTTAAAACCCAGTGCATTTCTATTTGGATGACTTCACAGAGATCTAGGAAAGCAACATTTATCTACTTCAAGTTTTAAAACTTACAGCTATAAAAAGATAAAGATCATGGTTTGTTGGGTTTTTCCCGTAACACCACAAACCAGATCTACCCCCACCCCCCTCTTCACCTTAGAGAAGCACCAATGCAGAAACTTCCCTCCCCACAGGAAACCCTTGTGCTACACATCTATGCAGTGAAGGACCCATACTCAGCAACCCATCTGCAGCCCCTTTGCCCACCCATTGTGGAACCTGAAGCCAGAAGTTGGTTTGGAGGCTTTGTGCAAGACCCATGAGGGCAACCAGATGCCTCAGAGAGGCCCAAAAAAAGCCATGCTGAGAAGCACACACCCAGCTGGGGACTAAAAAACAAAAGCTTGCCCAGCCAAGGCACAGGCATGTGGGTCTTAGGCCTTCATAAAGATAATGAGGAAGTCAAGCCTCCTTTTAAAATGACAACATTTTAAAAAGAAAGGATGTCAAAATTTTTGATGCCCCCTTTTTTTTTGGGTGCTCAGATACTCCTGAGTAGGGAGTGGATGTGTGTATGAAAATCAAGGAAATTTCATGGCCTCTGCTCTCTCCTTCCTCTGTGCAACACTTGCTCCTTTTAATTATATGACCTTGGCATATAATAAAAACTGCACCACGTACATAAAAAGAACTTACGAGACTCTCCCTGAAGCAATAAATCAATGACATTAGGCAATACATGAAGAGTACATATCAATAAAGCAGTAAAACTAACTTAGGTGACAAGGTGCATTCAATTACTAAATGATCAAAACATGTTTCCCCTGATCTCATTAAATTAAAAATCTCTTCTTTGGAAAACACAAATGAAAAATGTGAAATCCTTCAATAACAATGCGCATTTCTATTAAAGCTCTGCATTTTTATTGTGAGAACCTCTTGGTCATTTGTAAACAAAGCAAAACCCAAGTTCAATGTTTCTGAGGCAACCACTATGCTCTACATCCTAATTTGAGAAAATTCAAGTCTTTTGATCCTTAAATTTAAGGAAAGCTTAATTAGCTTCTTAAAATTTTTCTTTTACTTCAGTCGGCCTTTTTGGATTCCAGCAGAAACCCGAAATTTTGCTAATGTTTTCCAACAAAAGCATTTCAAACTCCTTCTACTAGTACCACCAATCTGGTTGTAGCATCTCTTTTAGCAATTTCAAAACAGGAGCTCACCAAGCAGTGTTTTAAAAGGCATCATATGCTCATTTTAAATCTTGATCATGCCATGAACTGTCATTGTACATGACTTAATCGAAATATTTCACCTTAGTTTTACTGAAGTGACAAACGACCACACGGAACTTGTTACTGTTTACTTCCTATGGGATAAGCAGATGCAGGAAGGTTGGGGTGACTGGGAAGATTTTCTCTCCTGACAGGGGATTTTAAAGTGCTGGGCTTATAGAAACCCCCCCAAAACATTTCCCTTTAGCTCTCAAACTCCAGAGTGTGTAAAGGTCTCATATTATGTAGACAATAATGTAATTCCAAGTTCTGTTGAATTTTATAGCTTCTGATATTTGCTCTAGAAAATAACCAAGCCCGAACTGCAGCTCAGCCATTTCTCCTAACCTGCCTCTCACATATTTTCACATGAGATTAAAAAGTCATAACTCTCATAGATTTATGTTGCATTTTAATCAGGATAACCTGCCTGCCTCAGAAAGTATAAAGAATAAAAGGAAGACTTAAAGCCACAACCTGACCTTGAAATTTCACCGCATTGCTTCTGGTAAAGAAAGAGACCATTTTCACGCTGACTTAGGCATATATACCAAGTTTTTCTGTGCATCTATATGTATACTTTTGATATTTCAGAGGAGGATGGATGAAGAACACATTGAAACAGTTGTCAAATTTAAAAGAGTTACTTTGATTTGAATGCACTTTTGCTCTGCTATCTTTACTTTCACTGTAAGGAAAATGCTTTTGGTTAGTGTAGGATCTTTTATGGGCAGCTCCACTCCCTGCAGCACACATGTACTGGTGTCAAACTCGTGGAGAAACCAAAACCCAGAGTGTGCCCACAAGCACAGCAGAACACCAGCCAGAAGCTTTACATATAAATGTCTTGTTAAGAAAAGCTCACACAAGGGACCTCAACTAAGATACTTCAATCCAGTAGGAGTCCTGCTATGTGGACTTCTCTGGTTTTTTTTCTTAAGTATCTAACAGGCTCTTCGTTTGTCATTCAGTGGGCATTTTCTCTAGCAGCTCTGAAGCATAGAAACCAATGACTGAGCCACAGCAAAAACAAAACAGGTTTTGCCATTTATTTCCAAGGAAATAAGAGGCAGGAAATTTATGCATTTCTGAAGTTAGAACCACAAATTACAATCTCAGCCTGAATCCATCTCCCTGCTACCTGACTCTCTATTTTGTCTATTTTAACTGCAGGTGATACGAGGTACCTGTAGCATATTTATTTGTATGTGATTTTCTGACTCTCTAGACTGGTTGGCCTGAGACAATGAAAATGAAAATCAACAGTGAAGACAATTGGTCCACAACATCCAACACC
This sequence comes from Corvus brachyrhynchos, assembly GCF_000691975.1. NCBI lineage: Eukaryota > Metazoa > Chordata > Aves > Passeriformes > Corvidae > Corvus > Corvus brachyrhynchos. Next base: position 6,528,485 of record NW_008238132.1, on the reverse strand, counting down.
CTGAAGTCAATAAGAAAACTTACAGCATCTTCAATGCACTCTGTATCGGCTATGTGCCTAGAAAGCTGTCATCCTTTATCACCCCTATCAATCCTTTATAGCAAAGCATGACTATGCATACTATGTCTGTATTACTGCTCATTTTTATCCTCTTTTGTGGAAAAATCAATTAGACATACATGGCTCTCTTTTATTACATTATAAATATCATTATTGCAAACCATTTACATGAAAATAAATTACAGGGTAGTAGACCAGAAGCACAGATCTCACTCTTGAGCTTGGCTGAGGCTTTTAAACCTCACACAGCCAAACACTATGCTAATATCTGGCCAAGCATCAAAACAATACAGATTTGAAAGCCTCAAAGCTGAACATCGCCACAACACACATCACCAAACTTCCTGCATAGTTTCACCACTGGCTTAAATCAGTTGAATCGTGCTGGTGCTTCTCCAAATTACACATCTGCACTTTTTGCCTCATCCCTGGCTTTAGCATTAGCACAGCTATGACTGCAAATTATGTATTTGTTAGGATTAGTTTTAAACCAAATAATTGTCCTCATTTGCTGAGTGCATATGTACACACAGCGCAAGGGAAGAAGCAGAGAGGCTTAAACGGACAGCAGTAGGATTACTTCGAGCAACAGCCCACATTTACACTGTTTAAATCAACCCTAAAAACTGTATCAGAAGCCAAGGAATTCAAGAAGTACAGAGAAAGTTAAGGGAATATTTGTAAGCAGAAGTAGGACTTTGGCGATCCTTCCACAACAACAGGTACCTCATACCTACTAAACCATCACAGACAAGAGCTGAGGAAGTTTGGCAAAACCCAGAGACTTGAGTAAGGGGTGTGCAGGACAGTGTAGGCTGCACAACACTACCTGGAGCTTCCTCTACCACCTCCACTGGAGGAGCAAAATATCATTGCATGGATATCTCACCAGGAACTGCAGCACAAAGGTTCCGTTCTCAGTGTAGTGCCTTTTTCTGAGGCTAAATGCAACATCACAGAATGGTTTGGGTTGAAAAGGACTTTAAAGGTCATCTAGCTCCAAACTCCTCACCAGAGGCAGGGACATTTTTGCCTAGACCAGGTGGCTCAAAGCCCCATCCCCCTATGAGCTTGAACACTTCCACAGATGGAGCACCTTTCTTTCAGAGGACTCACTCCCTGACAGCAAAGGATGAGAATCCCTCATAACAAGAGCACTTGCTCAGGGCATGACATGTGGGTTTCAGTCTCCCCTCTCCTGCCAGGGTCAAACCAATGTCTCCCAGATAAACACCTTGCCACATCCAGGAAGGTTATTAACAGAGATTCAACGAAAATGGATTGTTTATGTTTTCCATTTGAGAGCATCACTCCATTTCTCTAAGGCTGCAGCAGAAAAATTATGATTATCACATGAGAAGGATGACTTTTGTCTACCCTACCAAGTTTTGACATTTCCTTTCTTATGTTCTAGGTATTAGCTGATTGCCACATTGAAAAAGCAACTGCTAAATGTGGTCAACAGTGTAATAAAATGGTTCATAAAGTATCGAATTGGTTCCATAAAACTTCAGGATATGGGCTGGGAGGAAAGATTTAAGAGGAAATCAACTCAAGTATTTGTAATTGCTGTTTACCAGTACTAATGATATGCTAAATAATCATTTAAGTGATCTTATCATGCAGAATTTAAAGAGGTTATTTGCTGACTTACACATTTAGAAAGTAATAGTTCTTCACATTAATCAAGCCCAAGTTCTGCTTTTTGGCAGCAGTTCTCCCCTGACAAGCATTTTCATGTCAGTATTTATCCAAACTAATTAGCTTACCAGCTTGAATAATTCTTATGAAACTTTTCTCCCCCCATTAACTTCTTACATTCCAGTTTTGTGAAGGGAACAAAATTAATATCATGGGGTTTTGAGTTTTTTAAACAATATGAACTCACATAAATTTTACTGAATGACTGTGGCAAATTTTTTCAATAGCTTCACAATGTTACACTTTATAAAATTCAGTATAGGAATGTGACTGTAGGATTTGTGCTGCCTCTGACAAGAAGAGGTTAAAATCCTCTATATAAAGTTAGAGGCCTCCATTTGGCCAAAACTGAAAGAGGTTGTAAACACTGGATGCAGTATTTGCAAGTAATTCAGCATGAAAGTAGAATCCTCCAGAACCAGTGCAGTAACACCAGTAATCCTGACACAGAACCAAACTACCTGAATCCTGCCCAGAGAACAAATGTTGGGCAAAAACTGACACTAAAGATATGAAAAATAGTAAGCAATTCCTTTAGAACTACACAAATTACAGATGTTCTTCTACAAGTTCTGTTGCTCCAACCATTTCACCCCCTATGCTTGGTTTAGTTTCCAAAATAATTAATGAGGCTTCTTCTTTCCTATCATTCCTAATATTTGCTTACTATAGCAAGTGATTTTTAATTTATTTTAGGTTCTTAAAACAGTCATGTTCTGCACTTGAGAAGTATTTTGAGTAAAAAGTTTTTGGCCATGGAACATCTGGTAAATTTCTGCCAACTCAAACTTTGAGTTTCTAATCCCAGGACTTAAAAAGTACAAGCACGAGTAGAGCCAGAACGTGCCGCAGTGTTTGGGAAAGGCATTTAACTTATTTCCTGCATCTACAGCAGACAGAAATGTCAAGTATTGATGTTATTTCAATCACGTCTGCAGAGTAACTGAATAAACACTTTTTTTTAAGTTAAAAAAAAATGCAAATGAGAGTTTAGGAACTCAGGTATTTTGTTCTCGTTAAGGCATTTCTCTTCCTACCTGACATTTTAGAGATTCTTTTCATTCTATTCCTATCCACTGAAAATCATGTTGTTAAGATTATAAACGATCTTTTTGCCATTTTTCTTCCCTTTGAAGAACATCAACATACACTTTTCAAGCTTTTAATCTCTATGATCCTTTCCTTTGCTGTTTAGTCCATCCCTTTTAAACCAATCAATCCACAGATTAAAGCTTGAAAAGATTTCATGTTATCTAACCTCTACTAGCCTTCTATGAGATCAACTAGACTTACTCCATCAACCCAACGGGGGGGGGAGGGGGAAGTACTCTAGCAGCCTAAAAACTCACACAGAAGGAGAGAAATTGTTTCCTCTAACTACAAGCAGGAGAGGAGCAGGTGTGTCTCTTTCAAAGGAAACTGAAACAATTTAAGAGAAAAGAGAAGCATTTTAAACACGCAAGAAGGACGAAGTCCAGAGTTTTATTCTGAGCTTCCTTTTCCCTTTTTAAGCAATTAAACAACCAACTTTTACTTGTAATTTGTATGTGTGATTTTATTTGCATTAAGCTAACAAGTTTCCTGACATGGGGGAGAGCCTTTAACTGCCTCTGCAACAGTCGCAAGGGATTAGGCTGGCTAGATAAAAATACTCTGTTCATCCCAAATTTTATAATGCTCATTTGAAGACTTGCCTGCCACATTAACAGGAGGAAAAAAAAGGGACTCTTCAGTGCCATAACAGCTTCACATTATCTCCATAGGTGGACACCATCACCACATTTTAATAAAGCAGTCAGCCACTTCTCAGAAGCAGTCTTACAGTGACTTAGGGGTGTCTGAGCAGGGAGCTCCAAAAGACAGCTGAGAAGGTCAAAATGCCCAGCCCTGCTTCCTCTACACCTACTTTTCCAGAGACTTATGGAGGTGAAACAAATGAAGTCTCTTAATTGATCCTTTTGCTTGGCTGAAATCTAATCTAAAAATAAAAAAATTTAATCTGTCTATATTTTTGTCACATTCAGCTGCCACTGTAATTATCTCAAGATCATATTTAATAGAGGGTTCTCCATTCAAGGGCTTCAAACTATATTTAGCAATTAAGACAGCCTCAGATCCCAGTGTGGAAGTGAACAAGCTCTTAATGTGGAGGGAAGCTAGAGCACAAAGCTATAGAAAACTTCGCCAGGATTGGAACAGAAAATCTGTGGCACAGCCAGAAAGACATCCTGGCTCTCAGCCCTACTTGTCAAGCATAATAAATTCCTTCCTGTACATACACATGTTCAAAGAGAAACTCCAGTAAATAGACAAAAAAAAGCCAAAACCCATCAAAATAACTGAATAAATAACAGTACTTAGGTCAAAGAAAATACTGTCCTGTCAGGGTTTGTCTTCACTGCACCAGACAGCACAAGTTCTTCTGCATAAGACTGCTTAACCCAAGTGAGAACAAATGCCTGCACCATGACACAGGTGTGCCTCTAAAAGCAGTAACAGTAGTTACGGAATAATGGTCCCAACACAGAGCATTTTGTGCACCTGACAACCCTCATTTCACAGTGCATACTCTGGCCTTGGAAACACTGTAAGAATTTATTACAACGCTGTTAATATTGAAGTTGCTTTTTTCCCTCTCTTAAGAGCTTTCAGTATTAGCATCAGCACAGACTGAATGCAGTACATTAGACAAGTTCAAATGCATTTCACCTTTGACCACTTAAACTTCTATTTAATTCCAGCACTGAAGGTGAGGGTACCACCAGAGGAACATACAACACTGGTCAGCACAACTCCAAAAGCTTGGAAAGCCTTCAAATACTTGTTTTATTTCAGTGAAATATTTCTTTACCAGTCGACTTGGACTTTTGAATTTAAGGGATCCTGCCCCCATGTCCTAAATGAGAGCAAGTATCCAACTCAGTGGCGTCTTGGGGAGGAAGGAGCAGTGTCCTACAGCCACTCTCCAAGCACACTGCAAGGGTTATAAGCACTTTTCCTTCTGACCCCATGTGGTGGAGCAGGTTTGCCACACAAATCCAAAATCACTTAAATGGTATCTAAACTCAGAGAAGCAGAGTTATGTGGTCACTGACTGAAGCAGTGCACAAAACTTGCTCGCTGCTAAAGTGAGATGATTTCAAGCACCTCATCAGCTCCTGGCTTTAAGGAACCCATTCTTACTCTGCCTTTGGTGCCTTTTCAAGAGCCACAGGAAGCCTGTTGATGGAAATGCAGACTTTGCTCATCTAGCACTAGCAACAAATGACAGGTCCTAACTCATTCCCATCTCTAAGGCAGAAAGGCAGACAGACTCACATATGCACTTCCCTGCAGCAACAGCATAGTTTCCTTTGGAGACAAAAACCCCCTCAGTGTACAAGGCCCGCCCTGCAGCTGCTTCCTCCTGCCTACCCCCTCCTTCCCATCCCGAAGGAAAATTGCCTGTGGTGAAGGGCTGTAAGCGAGACTATTACCATATCAATTCTTCCTCCATAACTGTTAAACTTCTTAAAATTTAAGGTGTTGGGGGCTACTGAAGTCCTTTCCGAACCTGTTGGCACAAAGCCCAACATCTTAAAACATGATCCAATGAAAGGAGAGAATGAAATGAAGCTTCGCCCCTGCTCATGCTGGAGCCTAGCCAGAAGGGAGGCCACTCCTGACTCCCAACTGCTCCCAGCGAACTAACGCAGGTTCTTCAGCTTGGACAAGCTCACACAAATTAAAACACTGCTTGGTAACAATCAGCTGCATCTAAATTAACAAAGTGGTATAAAATTCGCGTTTGCCGTTCACACTTCTACACTGAAATGACTCAGCCTGCCCGCTCAGTCATAACTCCCCTCGCTGAAACAGGAAGGGAAGGAAAAAACTGTCAATTCAGGGGGTTCACATTTTCATCTGCAGCTGAATGGTATTTCTGGACATATACAAATATCAATTAGGTCGTCAATTAGTGCAAAGTGCATGTACTGTACTGCACCAGAAGGGTACAGCAGCAACAGAGTCCTAAAGACAACGCAACCATACACACAATGCCATAAATACAGCTCTGAGTAGTGTCCACGCTTGTAACAGGAGCAACAACACAGGCCACAGCAAGCCAGGAGCTCTGACAGATGGAGCAAAGGCTGAGGATGCACCTTCACAACTGCTCTAAAGCACATCTACAGTGGTAAAAGGGACCAGACATCCCACTCTGCCTCTGCACACCCACACCTTTGTCCAAACGCCAAATCAAGTTCTAATCAGTGAGATACACACTCACTGCTATTAGTTTCTCTCTCTAAACGTGAATTATTTCTTGAGCCTTTGACATGTGACATCAAATTTCTGTACTTCAGGGATTTTTGTTCCAGTAGCTGAGCCTGCCCCACACAGTTTTCCTGCGCAAACAAAGTTGGAGCAGCAAAGCTGAGTGCGGAGCTCCCATAGCCCGATGCAGAACTTTTGCAGGAAAACCCTTCTTTCACCATGCAAGGTTGCCAGGAACAGAAACAAAATTTAGGGTGAGATGACTGCTTTTGTGAGAAAAGCCAGGAAAGCCTTTATGCTAAGGTACATATTAGTTGGACACGAGAGACTCTGCCAAGCTCACATTTTCATTTCCTGACTGACTTAGATGTCCAAGATGCACTATGCTTTAAAGTTAAGCATGAATTTCAAGAATAGTCAAAAAGGTTTCTTGTGGTTGTAGCCTATTGAAGTTAAACTGCCTGATTTCACCTCAAAATCAAGGTGAAAATGTTTCACAGAAAACTATAAAGAAAACCTGAAATAAAATAAGCAAGACCCACTTTTGTATGTTTCTGAATTTTGTCTGACATACCTTACATTAAGAAACTATGCCAAAACCCTGTGAAGCACTATTATTTACTCTCTTTCACAGCAGACTAGAAAGGTTTTGCCCCAGAGCCTTGCTTAGGTGCAACTGATTAAAATACAGTTCAAAAGAACCATGCCACCCAGCCAGATATGAAGAGGTTTGTTACTCTAAGACTTAGAAATAGACCGTGTCTGATGCCAGAAGTGAGTCTATCCAAGTTGTTGTTTAATAAATGAGTCTGTCTAAACTGAGATTTATCTCATATCTGCCCCTAAAGGCAGTAAGAGCGGCTTTTTTTTTAATATTTACTTAACAATGTAATTAGTTACAACATGTTTTCCTTTCAATTATCAGTGACTAATGGGAGTATTTTGTGCATATGTGGTAACTGTCCCCCTTTAAATTACCAGAGCCACAGTAGAGTATATGCATTTTGCTGTATTAATTCTGTGCTTAGATATTCAAGAAAACACTTTCTGCATCACAACATTTCAAAAAAGCACTGGAATCAATTTTTTTTGAAAAAGAACCACCTTTCTGATTAGAAATAAAGCTTGGGGTGTGCTTTCTAATATGGAATATGTTAAAAAAAAAAAAAAATCTCTCCACCCACTGCAACACATCTCAGTCCTGTGAATATCCAAAAGCAACCCTCTTTTTCAGTAATTATTTGGTGCATTTATTTAATTACCTATCAATGTTACTTTGGCCCTCTTGAGGTTTGTACTGGCGTATTGGGGGAATTTAGACAGAACTACTCAGCTGATTTCTGGTGATTAACGTGTCCTCTATTACAAGCAAAGCTATTAACAAAAGGCATAATGTTAGTTCAATCCTATATAAAATCCCACAATTACTACTATCTCCAAAGAAAGACAGGAACTTAAGGGCATGGGAGCTATTTAGACACTGCAAAGTCTTGTTATAACTGAAAAGTTTTCGGACCCCAGCAACGTTGACAAAGGACCTCTCAGGGAGCATGGAAAGAGTTAAGAGGCAGCAGCAGCACTCTGCAAGCTACATCTGCAAGGTACAGCAGAGACAGGGGAAGGCAAACAAACCAAACTGAAACCATTCTTCGGCGCCCGGCCTCTTCTTCCTGTGATGTCATGCTACAAATTGCCTGGGCGCTCTGCTCTGCTCTCCAGAAGGAGCTGGGCTGGCAGGAGCTGCCGAGGGCTGTGGGCTGCAGGAACGAACACGCTCTGGAATTCGGTTTCTGCCCTGGCAAGCAGCTCCCTCCCTTCTGCTTCCCGCCCCATGGGGCCAGGCAGCGAGCCGAAAAACTTGCTGTACAGAAAGAAGGGAGAGGGGGAAATGCAAGTGCCGACACTTCGCAGTGTCCAGGAAAACACTTCCTAAAGTACATGCTCCCAGTAAATTCGGATGGACAAGCCTTCGCCATCACAATCTGCAGCCAAGAGTAAGGCAGAAAGTCCTACAATGGCTTCATTGAATCGAGGAGGGAAATGGAACTAAGCAAGCTTTGGGGTGACCTCATCTGCCACAAATGATGCGTTTTCTGACTTTTGCAGACTGGCTATGTGATTACAAATAGCACTCGGCAGAGAAGAGAGACTTCCTGGTGATTTCTGCTGGAGATGTACTCCCCTGCCACAGAGTTCACCTTCCTTCCCTGAAGTTTCGCAGCGTAACAAACTCGCCAAAGCACGCTGTTCAAATACATCTGACCTGCAAGTTCTTCTGGAATTCCAAAAAAGTTGCAATAAAAATACCAGAGAAAACATCAAATCACAGGAATTTTTAACATACCATTATAATGGTAAGCTCTAATTGTTCCACTGAGGACTCCTTTAAATATACTTTATATGGGTGTATCTTTAGCATGGTGTTTGTTCTTGGCCTCATAGCAAACTGTGTAGCGATCTACATTTTCACCTGTACTTTAAAAGTGCGAAACGAGACTACAACTTACATGCTTAATTTAGCCATATCAGATCTGCTTTTTGTGTTTACATTACCCTTCAGGATTTATTACTTTGTAACCAGAAACTGGCCATTTGGAGACATTCTCTGCAAGATTTCTGTCACTCTCTTTTATACAAATATGTATGGGAGCATTTTATTTCTGACTTGCATCAGCGTGGATCGCTTTTTAGCCATCGTACATCCCTTCCGATCCAAGACTCTCCGGACCAAAAGGAATGCAAAGATTGTCTGCGTTGCAGTATGGATAACTGTGCTAGCAGGCAGCACACCAGCAAGCTTTTTCCAGTCCACAAACAGCTGGAACAATACGGAGCAAAGGACGTGCTTTGAAAACTTTTCAGAGGACACGTGGAAAACCTACCTATCCCGGATTGTTATCTTCATTGAAACCGTTGGGTTTTTTATTCCTCTCATCCTGAACGTGACCTGCTCCACTATGGTTCTACGGACTCTGAATAAACCGCTTACATTAAGCCGGAATAAAGTAAGCAAGAAAAAGGTACTCAAAATGATTTTTGTCCATTTGGTGATATTCTGCTTCTGCTTTGTGCCTTATAATGTTACCTTAATACTCTACTCCCTTATGAGAACACAGACCTGGGTCAATTGCTCAGTGGTGGCTGCAGTCAGGACTATGTACCCCATCACTCTGTGCATTGCTGTTTCAAACTGCTGTTTTGACCCCATAGTCTATTACTTCACATCCGATACCATTCAAAATTCCATAAAAAAGAATCGGTCCACCAGACCACGGGACGTCAGATTCTCTGAAAGGCCAGTTTCAGAAAACTTCATTCAACACAGCCTCCAGACCATAAAAATGAAAATATTTGACGGTGACTCTACAATATGAACTGTATTAAAAGACTATCGGGACTAAACTGGAATTAGAAGCCTGCACATTTCTTAGCTGTGGACATATATTTTGATATGTAAAGGTTGTGCTTCCTTCACATCTGAAAAGCTTATTACAAGGCTGTAAAAGTGTTAAGCATAACAGCACACAGAAAAAGTATTTTAAAAATCTATGTCAAAGGTCTGTTCCTACAGATTGTATGTTAGAAATGAACTTTAGGGTTTAGACTAGGTTAACCAAAGTCCAAAGGCTGTTTGTCAAGTCAAACACAAATGAAAAAGTAGGTTGTTTTTCCTTCCTGAAGTTAAAACAGTTGCTCAATTTAATTGTATCAGTTTCCAAGTTACTGAGGTTGGGGGTGAAGTTAACCTGCTTTACACTGCGGAAAAACTGCCCCATATTGTCATATCACTTCAGCTACCACATCTAGTTCTCTAGAGTTTCCCTCTTGTCTCTTACTTCTCCCTGTCTTTTTCTCTGCACTTTCCTTCTTAGGGACCATTACTTTCACAGGAGGCTTCAATCAGTGGGTTACAAGAACCCTGTTTCTTCCAGGCTTATCTGATAAAAATACATGCTCTCTCCACAAGCCTGGCCCCCATAAAGCAATTAAGTCTGGTAGTTTAGAGCATTTGGAAACGTCTCAGACAAACTGGTTTTCCTTCTCACCTCTCCCTCAGAAGCCTGTGGTAATTAGAACAAAGTAACTTGTGATGACTGAAGTTAATGCTTTAGGTACAATACCACTTTATTAAACTCTTTTGTGAGAAGTTCTTCGACTCAGCATGACTTTTGAGGAAAATAACATCCTCTGAATAAGTTAATTCAATCTCAAAGTACAGTTTCTTAGAAAAACAAGACCTTTTCTAACCAGAAATGAACATGTGCATCAAGTCAATTATTTCTTCCAGGAAACTATTTGGTGTCCCATAAATTCAAGATGCAGTAATTTTGGAGAACATGAGCATTTAAAACTTCAAATGCTATTTTCTTTCAAACTTTAAAAAGTTTTAAAAATTAAGTACTTGGGGCTCTGTGCTGGCAAAATTAATCAAGACACTTTGAAAAGTCAGCACCATGTAAAAGGAGGAATATACATATATTACTGTTACAAACAGGAATACATAGACAAAACTGCATTACAACATCCTGCTATACATGTTTCCCAGCTACTAGAACACTGTGTACATTTTCTGCAGAATTAATTTAACATCACTGTAAAATAAAATAAAATTTAAAAGGTAAAATAAGTGTTGTTTTTTCCTCCCCAAAAACAATGGAGTCAAGAATAAGAACTGAGTCTAAACAAATTTGCTCTTAAGATTTAGGGCAGTCAACTGCAACACAGATACAGCCCTGAGACATTTTTACACCAGGGCTGTATATACAGAGGAGTGAATCAATGTTGAGAAAATGCATATTGAGCCATCAAACTATATGGTAAGTTGTAATCTGGATGAGTTTATTTCCCTATGCAAAGCTTCTGTTTAATTGTTATAAATCAACCATACATTGCCTCTTACTTCTGGGAAACCGAGTTACTCAATGGCTGCTGGGAACCAGAGTTGATTGAATTTTAAATTCAACAGGATTTTCAATCTTTAGCCACAGAACTTAGGAAAATTGAAATAGTATGGGCTTAAGCTACAAAGATAGCATAGATATAAATGTCTGCATAACATCTGAGAATAAGCAACTATCTTTGTTGGGAATCCTAAAATCTTCTGATTCACATCTGATTTCAAAAAAATGCACAAAACTCTCAGCATGAGTAGAAATTCTCTATTTTTTCCATATGCCACTGACAAATCCAAAGTCTAAAACCAGATATGCCCCTCTAAGGTCTCAATGCCTCTCTCTCGGAAGGGTCTGTTTAGTATTAGACTCCCTCCAAGAAATGCGAGATAATAGCCCCCAATGTCACTGCTGGGCTATGTTTCCAGGGCACTACTCCCCTGAGCTCATCAAAGCTGTTACTCATTTGAGTGACAACTTGTTCAGCAACAGCCCTCTGCCTTACAGCAGTGAGCACCCCAGAGCCTCACCCCGGTAAAGAGAAGCTACTCTGAGATTACAAAACTGCAGGGAAAAGTAAAAACCCATCACTGACTTAAAAGCAGAACAAGCAGACAAAGTCACATATATGAGCACTCCCCTTTAAACCAAACCTTTCCTTGGTGTATTACCTCAAGTAGCCTGGAGAAGCACAGACAATAGCTCTCTCTGCTTTGCACTCACACTCCAGGGCAGCAGCTTCTGTTTTTTGGGAAGAGCACAGTGCAACACAGTGCAATACCTTTCCGATCAGCTAATAGCTCAGTCTCCAGAAGCTATTTGAGGAAACTTTGTATTTTTTTTATTAAACATTTCCACTCTTCCACAGAGGGAAGAAAAACCAACAAACCAGCAAATACCCAAACGAAAAAACCCAACGCAGTCAAAAAGCATCATCTGTAATGCTGAGAATCAGACCATTACTTGAAAAATTCCTGATCTGATTGGGAAGATGGGGAGTAAAACAGTACCTCCCACAAGCTGATATAAAGACAGGGTACCAGCTATTCAGGACTGGAAGAGGTTTTCTCCGCCTTTTCTGGTTCTGCAACAGATTATCCTGGAGAGGTGTGGATGGAGCAATGCTTTCACTGGTAGATTCTGCAACAGATGCACTCCCTCTCTCTGCTCTTGTCTTTGATACCAACTCTTCTGTCTCTCTGGTAAGGTCTTATGCCAAAATTTAAATGTAAAATCTAGATGAGAAGTTATGTTCCTAAGTCATGCCAAGACATCTCAAATGAAAAAAAGCTTACATTGTCAGAGCTGCTGAGGATCTGAATGTGTTGCAACCAGTACTTCCTGAAAGTGCATTATTTTTACTCACATTCCTACAAAGGGAGAGTTAAGAGTTCAGTTTTAAGACCAAAACTTGAGAAATTGTTCTTTTTAGTGTGGTTTCTTCATCTACGGAGTGCAGAAAATGCCCACTTCATATAAAAATAAAAGCAGGCCAAATTTAATTAATTCCAAGGATGTTTTTGATCTAAACCAAGGCAGGTAGATATTGATAATTAGAGAATTAACAAGTAGTTTTAAAAGACAAGGAAAAAGAAAATTTACTATAAACACCTCAGATTTACCATTACTTCAAAGTCAAAAGATGTCCTATTCTATACTTTCTATATTCAGCTTGAAGTTTTAATTTCTGGCTTTAACAAGAACAGAATGCCAGGCAATTTTTTTTTTCACCTCAGTACACAAGTCTTTTACATTTAAAAAAAATACCAATACCAAGTCAAATTCCTTTTTCATCTAAAAGTGTGTAAAAAAATCCCTACAGAACATTGTTCAGGCAGGTAAGGAATCCTTAACCAAAATCAACCTCCAAGCTTTTGTTTCTTAAGGAACTAACCTCAGTCACAGAAATGCAAAATTGAAAAAGAGCTCTTGAGATCAGGTGAAAGATAAGAATGACAGTACTGGATCAGACCCCAAACATGCAACTAATCTACAATCCTGACTCCAAGGGCAGATGAGGCTAGATGCCTGGGGAACAAGATAAGAGTAGGAGAAGCACACAAGGCTTTCTCAAGTGCAACACCACTTCATCAGTCATATCTCAGGACTTTCTGGGTCAGATATATTTGTGTGTTCAGCAATTTTTTTTCTTCTGTGAGCTTGTTATGTCCTCCTTCAAATTTGTGTAAAGTTTTTAATGTTCACAACAGTAAAAAAGTTCACACTCTGTGTGTGTGTGCATTGGGGGAACAAAACTAAGAAACCCACATTTCCTTTTGTTTCAAATCCACTGGTTTCATTAGTGCCCTTCTCATTTCTTTTAAAACACGGCAGGGAGCACTAGATTGTCATTCAGTCTTTACATGTCACTCGTGATTTTCATTTGTAATTTCAAGCACCATCATAACCAAAGATAAGACTTCTGGAATTACACAAAGAACTTAACTAAAATTAGAGAACCCAGTGAGGCTCACTTTGAGACTGGTGATTTTGAAAATCCCACCTGATCACAATATCCTCTAGCCTTATTTATTCTTTCAAGTTATTTTCTAAGAGTTTTATCAGTGAAGAGCAATTTGTTCATACTTTTCCAGCAGTAAATGTAATATTATAAGGTTCTTGCATCTAAGCAGACCTGTAAATCCTGACAAGTTCCCTTTTTGGCTAGGCTATTAACATTTAGACCTCAGGGTTTCTGGCATTTGAGCACCACTGACAAAATGAAAGAGGATACATTTCAAAAGCTAAGACAAAGTCTAAATCAGAACGATTCTAAATCTAGAAGACAGAAATGCCTGGGCTGCATTTTTATCCAATTACCAGAATGTTGAAAACATTGTATAAACACAACTATCACTGCATTAGCACATTTACAGAACATACTCAATAGGGCTCATTTAAGATGAGCCAAATTCAGAAAGCCAAGTTTGCACAGTCTAACACTTCTGCAAGCTGGATGGAGAAGTTTTGCTTTGACAATTCTGGTTTGACTGAAGCCTTTCATATTTATCACCTCACCCCCATCCAGTTCCTGTCATATAGCTGCTTATAAAGCAAGCCCAGTTCTTCCCATAGGAAAACTGAACTTACCACAAAACGAAAAGAACCCTTCACACATTTTCTGGTCTTCTATAAAACCTACTACATTGCTGGAAAACTAAAAATTCCAGAGCTGAGAATTTAGATTTTAAATAATTCTTTTTCTTCTATTTAAGAAGCAGTCTGCCCACTCTAGTTCTATCAAAACTAAAAGCTGTTCAGCAATAAGAAGGGGCAAATTTTCTGTAGTTTAAACCTGAGAATCAAACCACAAGCAATGACAATGGAAGGCCTCTAGAAAGCTCTAACCCTTTTATGATGAGATAAAAAGAATATTTTTGCACACACATAGCTTTAATATTTCCCCTAACTCTATCTTTTTTAAACAGTGAGTTCCTGACTTAAAGAACAAAATTCTTAAATAACAATGCTAGCAACAGGAGGCATTATCATAATGCCATCATTTTGGGAATAATATTAAGTCTATCTCACATGAAAACAACTGTGGCTAGGTTAAGTCTGCTTTTCAGATGAATTCTGCAAATACTGCTACTTTATGAAAGGAAGTCTATTGGAAAAATTTAAGTACATAGCAAAACACAGACAAAAATGAGAATATCGATGGTGAAGCAAGTACCAAAATATCTGCCTTTTTGGCCTAACAAAAAAAAATGTTTCATTAATGAAATCAAATCCGAAAACTGCTGGCCTACTTGTATACTTAAGTTATTTCACACTTCTTACGTGTGAAAGAAAGTTTACCACATAGACTGCATGCTATTGTATTTGTATTGCTCCTGTGGGTAACAAATGCAAAACAAAAAACTCAGTACCTGCTGCTGTCCAGATAAGATCTGTGAGTTCCTCCCAGCTGCTGGAAGGCGCAACAGGCACACAGAGAGCGTGCCAAGCACGGGCTCTGGTCTGAGCAGGGTGACTCCCAAACAGAAAGGACAGGGCGCTGGCAGTCCAGGGACGTACCCAAGCCAAGTTCAGAGCAGGCAGAGTCTACCTGGGTGAGCCTCAAGTCTCTGCTCAGGGTTCAGAACACCAGGCACGCAGCTGCAGAGGCTCCACACTCAGCTGTGCACCTACCAACCTGCACCTACCCCATCCTGACAGGCAAATCCAGCCCAAAGGAAAAGCTTCCACCAAGCCTAGAGGGATTCCCTTTCTGGAGGATGGTGAACATTAC